>NC_064814.1:44636912-44842245 GCF_023721935.1 Panthera uncia
TTCACAGGGCCAGGATGAGGTGCCAAGAGGCCACGCCTCATGCCTAGAGGCGGATTTTCAGTGACTGCTTAGCCCTAGGGGCCTGATTAGGACTGAAACACCTCAGACCAACTGCCCAGACAAACCTTGTACCTGGCACTCTGGTCTCCAGACACCTCCCAAGAATGGCAATGGGAATGAAAAGGACTCGGTCAGAAAGCATCCAGGTGGGCAGAACCGACCTAATGTGAAGAGGTGTCTCAGGCAACAGGCAAAGCCTGGGGTGAGCCAGAGAGCGTGGCCTCAAGGTCCCAGGTGGGCGGTCTTGGCCCCTCAGTATTCAGGGACTTGCCTGGGTGCCGTGGCTCCAGCTGCACAGGCCCGGAGAGCTGCCCACACCCCTTTTCTGACCTCCAGTCGGCCCCACTCACCAGCCTCTGTGCAAGGCCGGAAGCGGGGAGGGACAGGCTGAGGAGGGAGGTTAGGCCTCACCTCCCCCATCCCACAGATGAGCTTGGGCCCAGGGGTCTAGGTGGGAGAAGGGAAGTGGGGGTGTGGCTACAGCCCCAGATCTCAGTTGGACTTTATAGCCATCATGGGGGCCAGGAGGATTTTTTTCAACTCCATCTTCATATCCCCTTCCCCAAACATGTGTGGTTCCTGTTTTGCTGCATCTGTAAAAGGCGCCGGGAGCTGGGGACTTGCCTTACACCTCTCGGTTAACACCCCTGGAGACTGATGGAGTTCAGAGCAGTGTAATTTACAGCCCATCTCTCCAATCTTAATTCACCCGATGCTCCTCTCTTCCTTATTGTATTAGTGTGACCCAGGTACCTGCCAACAATAATGGCCTCTCCAGCTAGGAGCCTCTCCCCCACTCCCAGGACAATTTATACCTTTTCCTTGGGATTTTCCCCCCTTAAATTAAACAAAAAGAGGAAAAATAAGAAAAGGTTAACATGGGTTTGGAGTGCTGCAGCCCCGTGGTTCTGGGCTGGGAGCCAATGGCCCGAGGGCACACACATGTGTGTGCTCTCCCAGAAGGGCCTTCACCGGCCCTGTTTTACAGCCACCTCGGCACAGACTCCAGGGTTCACGCATATGGCCAGACAGATGTGTCTGGCTTACGTTCAAGGCTGGAAAATGAAGAATTATGGAAGTGAAGGGCCCCGGGCATTAAAAGGGGGGGGAAGGAAGGGGGGAATTTTTCCTCTGCTGAGAAATCCTCCTGTGGCTGTGAGGCTGGAGGAAGAAGGCTGACAGGAGGCAGGGCCGCCAGCAGTGGTGCATGTGGGGCCTGTTCTTAAAGGGGCCACAGCAACCCAAACCCCAGCTGGCCCATAGCAGGCCTGTGGTGCCCAGGCCCGAGCAGCCTGCTCTGAAGGAGGTGACGGGGGGAACAAAGTTCCCGAGCAGGGGCAGCCCCAGGCACCAGACGTCAAGCAAGATTCATACAAGACCTCCGGTTTGCAACGCACTGCCTGTTGCTGGAGAGGCCAAGCTGAGCAAGGCGCTCTTGACGAGGCCATGTCCCCATGGCACGTGCTCCCACAGCATCCTGTACTTCCCTTTGGCCACAGTGCACGCTGACGCCTCAAATCACTGGCTCCTCCATTCACTGTACACCCTGCACCTTCTGGGGCGGGACTTCTTTGGTTCGGTCCTGTCTCCCCCGACCCCTAGCCTAGCAGATGCTCCACTACCACTTATTACACACTGAGATGGAGACATGGTACTTGCTTCTAAGGAGTTCACAGTACAACAGCGGGGGTGGGGTGGGTGGGGAACACGTCCAGAAATAACTGTAATACGAGACATGATACAAGTTTCAGAAACGAAGCATAAATCAGTGCCACAGGAACACTGAGCAGAGAGGGATGAATTCCTCCTGAGGGGTATCAGGGAAGGCTTCACTGGGGAGATGAAGTTTCATCTGAGGACTGAAGGAAGACTAGAGTTTCAACAGGTAATAGGAAATGTGGAGCAGGAAAAGGGTATTCTGGTCTGAGGGAACAGCATGGACTGAGACCCGAGAGTGGGACAGGGTAGAGCACGTCAGGGGACAGTGAGAGGAGAGGACGGTTAGTGTTGTGGTCCGGGCAGAAGGGCACTAGTGTCTGGACAGGCACTTTACACGCACTGTCATTCTGAGGTAGGTGCTGTTACCACTTTCGTTTCATAGATGAGGAAACAGTTTTAGAGAAGTTAAATAATTTGCCCAATGCCACACAGCTCGTAAGGCTCACGGGCGAGAGGAGAAGAGGCTGAGAAAACATTGGGAACAGACAAGAAAACCTTAAATGCCATAGTAAGGAATTAGATTTTACTAGTGAAGCAGAGGCACAGATGATTTCTGAGCAGGGGAGCAGTTCTTTTGGGAAGAGAAGGATGACCACACGTGAGGTGCCCTGGAGGCAGCGAGGATCCTGGTGTGCGGACGGCACGTTCGCAGACTACCGAGTAAACAGCACCCCCTGGAGTTGTGCAATGCGTGGGCTCTGACTGCTCTAATCCAAGTCAGTACATGGCCTAGAGCAGCAGCTGTGGCAATGGGAACAGACAGGAGAGAAGGGAATAAATGAGCAGAAGGGGTTAAAAGCCAGTGAGGAATTTAAGAGGATTGTCTAGTTGCTACTGTCTATTAAGTCACCGAACAAATATCTGCTGAGTGCCAACTCTGCACACTGAGACTAAGAAGTGACAGGAAGGAGGAGGCCAAGAAGAGAATGGTGGTGAGGAAGCCTAGGAGGGA
Organism: Panthera uncia; assembly: GCF_023721935.1. Taxonomy (NCBI): domain Eukaryota; kingdom Metazoa; phylum Chordata; class Mammalia; order Carnivora; family Felidae; genus Panthera; species Panthera uncia. Next base: position 44,639,644 of record NC_064814.1, read on the forward strand.
GGTGTGGCCAACAGAGGGCTTGCTTGTGCTTGACTGGCGGCTGCAGGAAGGGGGCTTCAGGGCCTAAAGCTACAGGGACGTCAAGTATGACGGGGATCGAGACTCGATGAAGACAGGTACTTGGTGATTTCTGACACCACAGTTTCCATAACTGCTGGGTTGAGGGTCAGGACATGGAGGCGGCAAGTATAGACAGAACCTTTGGAAAGACTGATGGTGAGGAAGAAAATAACCACAGGACAGGAAGAAAGACAGCCTGAGGATGAAGCTGCCTTGCAGGCCACAACAGAGGGTTACACACAGACCCTAGAAGGGCTGAGGAGGCAGCCACACCATGACAGTGACCTGGTAGGAGGTACCACACACTTGATTCCAACCAGCCAAGGGACATGAATACCTCAAGAGCAACAGATCCCAAATGGTATTCATTCCCCTTCCCGGGGCAGAGTTCTGCTCGGTGTTTAGACAAGTATCAGGCCACAGTGACCACTTACGGAGCACACACCGTGTGCCATTCATTGTGTTACGTGCTTTACACGCACTGGTTCCTGTAGGCCTCACGGCAATTCTAGGAGGCAGGCGCTACTACCACTTCCATCTTACAGATGGGGAAACGGGCTCTGAGAAGTTAATGTCCCCGAAGTCACAAAACCAGTAAGTGGTGGAGCCCAAGAATGTGATCAGGTCTGCCTGACCACAGACCATTAAGCCCTGTGGCAAAGGCAAGGGGCGGCTGAAGCGAGGACTGGAAACAAGACATTCCTAAAGAGGCCCGATGCTTCCCCATGCTTACGGTCTTTAAAGGCTTTAAAGGGAGGAACATGACTGGCTCTTCGCTGTCTGCCCTGAGCCCCAGATAAGAGGAAGTGAGCTTATACAGTGTAAAAGGACAGACTTGGGAGAGCCATAGAGAAAAACTTGCCGCAAGTGCAGGTACGGGTCCACAGCTGAGCTGGTGGTGGAGGAACTGCGTGTGGAGATGAAGTAGTTTCTCTCCGGGAGGGTTTAGTGTGTCCTGTCCAGAGGGGCTCAGTCATTACACTCGGAATCCAGATAAGCAGACTGTGGCTATGACATTCTCTTCCCCGAGAAGTGGTGTTCTCAACAGAGCACCTATGACCTCTCCAGGAGTGCCTGGATAAGGTTTAAGGGGACTCTGAAACCCTGAAATTGTGTGGAAGATTGTATATGTGTAGGTGTGTATTCACAGATCATCACTGGAGAAGAAGCTTTCAGCAGATTCTCTGAGAAGAACCTGCTTCTGCCTTGGAGTCCACGAGAAGGGAGACTCCAGGCACCAAAAATGCTACCAGAATTTGGTGATGGAGAAAGAAAATGGGTGGGACCAGTAAGGACACTGCAAGACCGTCTCTTCCTGAGAGGGTCCTTCTTATCCCTACTTGTGACTCACACTACCCCCCCCCCCCCACCCCCCCATGCCCTACACAGCCACCACCCTGATGGGAACCACCCTCCCCAGGCAGGCCCCACCTGGATCTTTTCTTGGCGACGCTGCTGCTCAGCTATCTTCCTGGCCAAAGCCAGCTTCTTGGCCCGAAGTTCCCTGATGTCATCCTCACCCCCGCTGCCTTCGGCCTCTGAATCTTCCTCAAAGTCTTCAATCACCACGTCCTCCTCCTTTGGGTGGTGGAGCAGACCAGGGGAGAGAGGAGACTGTGAGCCCATGGCCCTTCCCAGCCCCACCCTTCTGTCCTCCTAGCACTCCCAACTCCATGGAAAGAATGGCCTTTCCTTACAAAGGACCCCAAGGTGTGTGCTTCCTTCAACTCAGGCAGAGAGGGAGTCGACAGAAGCTGCCACCTTGCCCTACAGCAACTGCTCCCTTTTGCACTCCAGGCTCTTTCCTCTTGGAGAGTCATATGTTCACAGGAGAAGTGACTCACACACACATATACTTCCATGCTTATACACACAGCTCTCCATTCTCCTTTGCACACACTCACCAAGTCTTGCTTAGAACATATTTTCCTTTTGAAATCACCAAAGGGGAAAACAACAGAGAAAGCTGAACCACTCAATTTAGACCTAATTCCTGCTAATGATCTGATAGGAATCAATTCTGGCCAAGAGCTGTGAGTTAGGCGTGGAAGCTCCCCTGCCCCCGAGATAGCTTCAGGGAGCAGATGCTGTAGCTCAGCAGACCTTGCCCTGGTTTCTTTTTAAGACCACAGCCTGGCGGTGTGGGGGCTGCTGAGCCCCATTACAGGAATTCACATGACATGACCTTGCTCGGCTGCCCCCTCGGGTCTGGGCAGGCTAGGAGATGGCTGGCTAGCTTCAGGAGCCTCCTGCCAGGCTGGTGGAGCCTTCCCCAGGGATGGCTCCTCCCCGCCTGCAGCCTCAGCTCTCAGAAGCCCCCACTCCCCGGGTGGTCCCAGGCTCCATTCCTCACTCTCTCACTTCTGACCTTGGTCAGCAGAGAACATGCAGCTGCCCAAGACAGTGTCCTCTGAGGGACAGCATTAGCATGGGTAACACGGAGTGATTTAGTAGGAGAAGATTCCTGTGTTTCTAACTAGATGATGATAATAATGACAATGATTATGACAATAACAGCTACCATTTACTGAATGCTTATTGTTGGTCAGATAACTAGGCTCAGTGTTTTTCATGTATCAACTCATTTAATACTCACGATGGTCTGTGAAATAGGTGTCACTATCATCCCTACTTTATAAATGAGTACACTGAGGTTTGGAGAGTTAAACAGTTTGCTCAAGGTCAAAGGTAATAAGTGGTAGATCAGGGATTCAAATTCCAGTGGGACTGACTCCAAAGTATGTGCTCTTACCAACAAGGCTGGGGTCTTGAATCTAGACAGTAAGGCCAGACCAGCCCTGAATGGCTCAGGCTTCCACTAAGCCCACCCGGGACCTGTTCATTAGAGTCTTGCTCTCTCCTCTAACTGTCCATCTCAAGATGATATTCTGAAGGATTCTTTGGGCTGAAAGTGGTTGGTATAGTGTGTGGGTGCATAGGTGATGCTTTTGTCTTGGGAGCAAAATCTAGGGGTAGGAAGACAGTTTTGGTAGCATCTCTAAGGAATGGGACTCTCTTCTGCTCATGAAGAATGATGCCTGAGGAAACAAAGAATCACCGTCTCCTTCCTCCCCCAACCAGCTTCAGTGATCCAATCTTTCAGTTTAGGGAGAGACGGGGGTCTCAGGATGGGGTTAGAACTGTCACTATCCAAGAAGTCTCAGGGGTCTGGGACGCTGTCCACAGTCACCATGCATCTGACGACCCACAGACTATTCATTTCTGGGAGGCCCAGGCCATGAGGAGGAAGACTCGGTCTACACATTTTGCTTCCTTGTTCGTGAGGTTAACCTGGACCAGAGTCAGTGGGACAGGATGGCTAACTAACCTGTTGGGGGAACACTGCCTCTGCCTGCTCTGATCAGAGATCCACAGGGTTATCACGGGGCTTGGAGTAAGCTTGACTGAGGTCAAAAGGGGGTCAGTGAGGCTTGTCTGAGGTTCACTCAGCTCTCACAGCAAACGAGGAAGTGTGGGGTTATGAAATTACAAAGACCAGGGTAAGCAGGGTTTCCCAGGGGCCACTAACATAAAGGAACCCAGGAGGCTCGTGGGAAAAGGAAGAAGTGGGCAGCATGGTGTGGGTCATAACCTTTGTTTGGTCAATAAGCCTCAGAAGGAGAGAGAGAGTGGCACAGCCAAACTCTGGGCCTGGAGAGCTGGTCTGATCCTCCTAAGAGTGGAGGAGGCACCCCCTTGGCATTTACATTGTGCCCTTCTCTCCGGGCCTCACTTGAGGTGAGATTTGGTACCGGATTTGGTACTGTGGGCTCCACCAGCCAGAGGACATCTCTCACAGCAGTCCTGGATGCTGGCCTTGCTTACTTTCCACTGTCTGCCTCAGCCTTGAAGTGTGGGTGAGACAGCTGGCTGAGGCGCTGCCCCACCCATGCTTCCCTGCACAGCACCCAGGGCTTGGGTGGCATGCTCCGTCCCACCTCAAGCCTGGACACCCCGATGGCTTTAGCAACCCACCGCCTCCTCCCATACTGACAGCTCATTCTTTCCCGTTATTCCCTGCCCAGGTTTCATCTGGAGTCTGGAATCATGGGCTCAGCTTTATCCCTGGAACCACCTCTGTCCTGGAAGCTGAGCCCTGTGTCATCAGGGGTGGGGTGGGGTTCTCCAGCTATTCTAATGAAGCCAGTCCAAGACTCTGCTGCTCTGAAGACTCTGAACCAAAGGTGGCCACTCTATCACTGCTTCAGATCACAAACGACAGCTTCCAGCTGACATCTGGCTTCCCTGGCCTGTTGCTGATTTCATCCCTGCACCCCACCCTGCTCCACCAGGCGCTTGAGACTGCTGTGGGCCAAATGACTGTGTTGGCCTACGGGTGACCTGGCCTCTGGCTACAATCACTTCCGTCCCTTCTTGAAGTCCCACGTTCCTTCCCACCTAAGTCTCCTCTGTCTTTAACGCTGCAGAGGAAAAAAGGAGAGTCAACCTTCAGGCATAAGTGAACCGTGTGTGTGTATACACCCAGACAGAGCTACCCACACCCAGACAGACAGCAGGGCAGCTGGCAGCGATAGGAAACGCATGCATGTGCCGGCATCACCACACACTCACATTTACTCAGAACCCACAGCCAGCAGGGCAGCCGGCGGCAGAGTTCTGTTTCAACTAACACACAAACCCAGCACACACAGACCTGTGACAACAATCCCCCTCAAGAAGACACATACGTGGACAGGAGGGCAACCGGTGGTGGGGCTTAGCAGGGGTGTGTACACGGTCTCGTGCGCACGCGCATACACACACACATATACACATGGTCTGGAGTGAAGCAAGGGCTACAGGAACAACCAAGGGCAAACAAACAAGAGGAGAATTCCTTAATCACATCAGGATGTGCAGGAGGGAGGGAGGGAGGGAGGGAGTGAGCGAGGGAGGGAGAGTAGGCCGGGGGAGGGGGTGATTTTCCACACGGGGCCAGCAATGTCAGCTCTTCCTGTACGTGTGCTGGAGGCTGGAGTTCAGGCCTGTGCTGCGCTGAGCTCCACACATCTATAAACTTGATCCTCAGCCTGAACCCTAACACCCCCCACCCCCAACTCCCTTTCCTAAGCCTCCCGAGCTGCACATTATTAAACTCTTTCTTTCCCTCCCTTCTCCTCCAATGCAACATTAAAAAGAAGCATCTGGAACTCGTAGCAGAGTGAGATGGAGACACTGGGGTGGGACTGGCAGGAAGGGGCACCAGCAGAGTGCACTCTTGAGAAGTTGGCTGGTCACGTCCACATCCATACTGCTGTGAGCGGTTATAAATAACCAGGGTAAGAGCAGCAGCCATGGGCAGAGCAGGGTTGGGGGCGGGGAGGGGAGCCTTCCCTCTGCCACAGCGGGCTCTCCCCGCATAGTACCTCATCTTCCAGTTGTTTTCCCTCTTGGCTTCCCATTTCCTTTCCCATGGTGTCTGGGACGGGTGCCACTGACACATATTTTCCACCCTTGAATGCCAGCAGAGGCTCTTCTTGTCCACAAAGGGCTTCCAGAAAATACTTCAGCACTGTGACCCTTTTGCAGTCGGCTGCAATAACCTACAGGGCGAGAGGGAGAGAAGCAAAACAGCATTTTCTGAAAGGGAAGATGAAGATGACAGGCACTGTTTGCTGGCAGAGGGGCACGTGACAAGTGTGTCAAAGTTACCCGACAAGGCTGTGGGGTGAACGAGCGGGAGTTTGAGCGTGTGTGAGACTGCGAAGGAGGGCCAGGGCAAGGGGGTTGAGGTCAAGGTCCTCTGGAGGAAGAGAGCACCACTACCTCTCCTAGGTCATCTCTGGGGGAGCAGACAACCCCACGATCAAGGCCCTCTGGGCTTTGCCTTTCTTCTACTGAGGTCCTGATATAAAATAAGAATACACTAGATTCTTCTAAGTTTAGCATTTAATTGATAGAAGGAAGGAGGGAGCACAGAACACTGGCTTTCACAGAATACAGCTTCCTGGTACCCTCACGGCCACTCCATTCTCCTCCCGGCTCCCCTCTCTCTCGGTTCCCAAGAGGAGCCCTTCTAGCCTGAGTGCAAAATGAATGATGAGGGCTTTCTTGGCTGTTTCATTTCAGCTAGATCACTTCAGGCTTCCCCTGACAGGTTCCTGCTCCACCTAAGAGCTTCTCGTGCTCAAGAGACTGGGGCCAGGCAGGAAATTGTTGTCAGGAGAAGGGAGACAGGCAAAGCAGGTAGGGGGTGTTTCACCAAAGCTCTGCTCCTCCAGGGGTCCACGCCATCCTGCTCCCATGTGGCCACATCAGCACATAAGCCAGTGCTGTCAGAGAAACTGGGGCTGATTTAGCTGAAATGAAATTCAATATCTTGAGCAATCGTCAAATTTGTAAGTGTCTCAGAGGAAGTTTCCGTAGTCACTCTGTCTGGGGTCCTTCTCCTGTGAGACCACACAGGTGTGTCCTCACCTGTAAACCCGTCTGCATTGCTGGCACCCTCGCATGCCCTGCTCTTCATCTCTGGCCTCTGGGGTCCTTTCCTCCTTACTGGCAGGGCACGTACCAAGGAAGAGGAGGAGCCCTGCTTGATCTGGAGCTTGGAAACTGGTGAAGGCCATCACTGCCTCATCAGCACTACCCTTAGCCCCTGGAGAGTGCCCTCCACCATGCTTTCCCATTCCAGACCACGAAAGGGACCTCTACGTCTGTATCACATAGTAAAGTACAAACTTGGAGACTGGCTTTGGTTGTTTGCTCCTTGTTTTACAGGTGCATATGCCCCTCACCTGGACAATAACCCCACTGGTAGCAAAGGGATACATCTTGCACTTTTTGTGCTTCTCTACCAGGGGGTGCTAAGGGCAAGTGGGGCGCACAGGAGGCTCGCAGTAAGGACCGACGGGCGCAGGGGAACATGAGGCAGGTGTGATCCAAGTCTTCCAGGACACTGTGGAGCTGAGCGCTACTGTGCCAGCTGGCTGGCCAGGGCAAGTGCAGCACGCACCAGTCAGCTGTGACTCCAACTCTGTGACTCTATCCTTTGCTGCCTCTCCCAGCCAAACCTGCTATTCTCCCTATGAGTGCCCCCTGCTCACCCTCACCAATGGCCCTGGTAGCTTTATAGGCCTGAATCTCAGGCTAAGTCTCGACCACCTCCACCTGAGAAGCTGACTTAACAGGTGCTCAGCTACCCAGCGAAAGCTTAGGAAAGGACAGCCATCTTGAACTTGGGGTGCCAGGTCCTGGACTTGGGCCAGGGCAGGTAGCCACAGGTTCCACTGCATGTGTTTGTTCAAACATGTCATGAGAAAGGCTAGGGAATACAGAAGCAGGGGCTAAAAAGCATTAAAGAACAGAGCTGCAGTGAGTAATGGCCTGGCAGGCAGCACGCACAGTGGCCTCCCTGCATCCCCAGCCTCTCACTTGCAGAGGAAACTTCTGCATTTCCACAAGACTGCCAGTTTCCTCTCTGTGGTCTAATTTTAACCACCTTGTCGTTACAGTGTGTGTCAGCCACCTGACCCCACTATGACCTCTGACCTTATGCCCCAGCTACTGCTTGCACTATGGAGAATTATGTAATGGGTCCAGGACTTTCCTTTTCAGTGTGTGAGGCTGCTACCAGTGAATGGAGAGGAGGTGGGGGTTAAGGGGTGAGAGGAAGACAGAGGAAAAGCTTGCCATGGTCCTTGGCATCACCTGGATGGTAAGACGTATGCCAGGACTCTTGCTGAATATGCAGCAGAAATGTGCCCAGAAGAGCAGAGCATGTCCATGGCTGTGTGTGCCCGCTGATAGGCAGTGAGAAGAGTTCCTGCTGTTTACAGCATGGGCTTGGTGGCATGCTCAAAGGCTCAGGAAGAAAGTGTGATTAGTGGCCAAGAGGGAGAAAGGGCACATTATGGACGTGGGACTCCTGAGATGGGGATTTCCAGGGCACAGCAGGGGGGCCCCAAGGATGCAGACATCCTGAGTCTGCCTGCAGCACATCCTTAGGGGATCAGTGGAGATTGTCATTCACATGGACACAAAAGCAAAAAGGCATGTTGTGTCCGCCCCCCCCCCCCCCCCCCCCCTTTTTGATTGTCCCTCTAATGTTTAGAAGGAACAAGGTTTCTTTGGGGATTTTGTCTGCTATGGCCAGTTAGTTCCTTCCCTAGGGCGAGGGCACTCCTGGCCGATTCTCAAAAGGGTTTCGATCCACTGGGATCTCTGAGATGCCACTAAAAGATCTAAAGAGAATTCTAGGTGTCTGCAGAGAGACAAGCTACCCAGCCTTTTGGAATTGCAAACTCCCTCCTTTGCAATCCAACTAGCAGGGAGGACAGCCAAGGTTGTGCTGTCTCCTTAGGTTTCCAAAGTGAGTGAGAAATGGGCTTCTAGCTATTTAGTAGATGGGGGAACTGAGAGAGAAAGTCTAGGGCTTGCCCAGGGGCATAGAGAAACTTCTGTCTCCAGCCTTCTGGCCTATCTGGTAAAGCATTCCACTTTAAGGCCAGAGGAATGAGCCCAGCAGAATGAGGACCACAGTTCTCTTGGTCCTGTAGTTTACAAGAGGCTTATGGGAATATTCTCCCAGACAAAGACTCCAGCACTTGAGTTGGGGAAAAAGTTTAAATGTGGTTAATAAGGGACACCGTGATGGAAGAAGCCCTTCGAACCACCCATAAAGAGCCAATTCCAAGATGCTCTTTGGCTGGCCAAGAAGGACTTCCTGGTAGGACAGGGGTTAAAGCTGGGCTCCCTGCTTGGAGAGGAAGGAGTCCAGCTGAAGTCTATGACATAATCCTCACAACAGCTCTGTTCATGAGTACATTTTTCCGTTCTATATCAATGAAAAACACAGAATGTAAGCGGCCTGTACATTGCAGCTCTGGGCAAACTCTAGATTCTCTAGAGGAGACAGAGCTGGGCAGGGGAGGCCTCCGTCATGGGCTGTTAACAGGCTAGAGGTAAGTAAAAGGGCTGCTGGCCAGGGACTACCCCAGGGAACCTGGGACCCAGCACCTTCTCAGTAGCAGTTCTGGCCCTTCTGGAGGGAGACTCACTGTGTGGGAGATTACCAGGAACTCCAACACTGATGGACAAAGTGTCTCACACAAATCACTCTAGTCAGCTTTGAAAAGAAAACTGGGGTTTTAGGTCAGGGAAGAGCTAAAAGAAAGGCGCCCAGAGAAAGCCCCTTTCCGTTCCCCTGAAAACCATCTGAGGCAGCATGCCCCACCAGTGGGAACTGAAACCTCTAGCTTCAGGGCTCCGGTTATCACTGGATCAGGTCCACACGCAAAGAGCCAAGCAGAAAGGAGGACTGAAAGCAAGATGTGGCAAGGCCACACAGGAGTCTGTCCTGTCACAGGCTCAGTTCCTTAGAGGTATAATGAGAGCATGCATGGGGTAAGTGGAGCTTGGAGCTATGTGGAAAGTTAGGTCTTGTGGAAAGCAGGAAGAAACCTCTAGGTCAAGAGAGAAGAGGGAAGGCAGACCGAGCTACTGGTCTGGGGTACCTTAGGTGGGGTTGATAAGCAAGGAGTGGAGTGTTCTACAGCCACTTGGCAGGAGACAAGCCCGGCCTGGGCAGAGATGCCCTGGAAGGAACAGAAAAAGAGATCTGTCTTATGGACTGTGGGGGAGGGCGACAGACAGAGAAAAGGAACTGAGCACCAGGTACCACAGACTGACTGATGTCCTCTGAGTTACAAGACTCAACACCTCAGAGCTGCCACAGAGAAGGGAGAACACTCCTCCCTTCCCTGCGCCCGTGTAGCCAAGAGAGCTCTGAGAACCAGGCCTCTGGATGCAAGTTCTAGGGAATGAGGCACTCACTCCATCTTTATTGGGGTCCCTGTTATCTCCAAACGGGCCTCTTGGAAGGCACAAGCACAACAGGGGCTGGTTTGATTTTGTAGTTTCTTTTTTCTGAACTCTTGGTTTGGGGGAACCAGAATTTAAACCTGTACTATCGGCCAGTTCTCTATTTTTTTCTGGTCTTAAAAAGTCCTGCTTGCTACTGCTCCTCTGGTTAAAGAGAAAAAAATCACATGGGTTTTCCTCTACAAACTGAAGTTTACAGGTTGTTTTTCTTGTTTCTCTAAATGGAGCCAATTATTCTCACATTTGTTGAAACCTTCAATCAAATTTTATAGCTTGTTAATTTTACAGAATGTCCTTAGAGCAAATAAGATGCAGACAGAAAGTGAAGTCTTGCGGAGATTATTAAGAAAGCTTAAAATAGCCTGCAAATCCACCACCAAGGCTGGTGAATATAGGCTGTTTGGCTGGCTTCTGAGGTCAATTAGCAATGGGTTAATTATCATCTTTAATAAGCCAAGCCTACAGATTGGCTACAAGAAGCTAAAGTCAGACTGAAGTGTTTTCACAAACTGGGAACCTCTGGTTATTCACGACTCACCCTCACAGGAGACTACAGGGTGGGAAGGACAATTCTGTAGTGGCCAAGGGTGGGTCAGCCTACAAAGAGGCCTGCCAATGAAAGTTCAGACACAGGGAATCCTCTGGAGCTGGGAGGACAGAGGAAGTGGTTCATTCACATTCCTAGAGGGAGGGGTTTCCAGGCAGGGAGCGGACTCCAGAGGCAGGAGGGAGCTGGCCATAAGGACGCACATTCACTCTGAAGACACAGGGAGTAGCTTACGATGGGGAGACAGACATTCGCAGCCTACCTGAAATCCGAGTGAATTGGTACTGGACTATGAGAGATGGTGGCGGGTCAGAGGGGAAAGAAAGGAAGAACCTGTGCAGGTGCTGAATGACAAAGGGGACAGAGGGAGAAGAGGCACAGGTCCCTGTGCTAGACACATAACCTGAAAACCCCTGGGCACACTGTCAAGGGAATCACTCAGCACTTCACCATTTCCCTATCCCTGCTGCAACGGGGCCCCATTTCTATGCAACGCAGCTAAATGCAGGCCTCTCCTGCAGTCACTTTCGATCCCAATGTCCAGACCCAGCACTCCTTAGTCCTATATGGTTAGTCTGTGTTAGTTGAGAGGTCAATGAATCACAAAATGAGATGTTAACATCGTCGACCAGCCCACAGCAGTCACCCCATTCCACATGTCTGGTCCCAACAGCTGTGTTCTTTTCACAGTGGAGGCAATGGGGGGCGCTACCCATCAGCTGACAACACGCAGATGCCTGTTCAGAGTGGTATGGCAGCCGCTCGCCACACCCACCTCTACTGTGTGTGTGTGTGTGTGTGTGTGTGTGTGTGTGCGCGCGCGCGCGCGCGTGTACTTGCACCCCTGCACTGCCCTGAAGTCTCCTAGAGAGGGATGGGTGGGAACTGGAAAATGGTTAGGTAGAAGACTTCAGGGACAGGGAAGAGGCTACCCTAATAGTCTTACTGTATATTCCAAAAGGTGCAGGTACCTGGCTACTGGGAGGGAGATTATGTTCACCCTGGAGGGAGAGTCGAGGGAACAGAATTGTGGAGCATACCCTGGCACTGAGAAGGTAAGTACAGTAGAAACAATGGGTCCATTCTGGAAAGAGGCAAGTTGAGGCAATAAATGGGGTTGATCGAGAGCCTGGGCTTCACAGAGAGACCTGAGAGACTGGTCTTAACTACGACTTCCTAGCTGTGTGTCTACAGACAAGTTACTTAGCCTCTCTGAGCCTCTGTTTGCTCAAGTTGTTCTGAGGTTTAAAAGAGATAATGCATTATCAAACATTCAGCAAGATGCCCGGGCCAAGTGCTCAATTAATGAATGGCTGTTCTTTTTTCTTCTTCCTTGCTGCCTCACTCTGCTCAGACATGCGTGGAAGCCAGACTCAGAGGTAATGAAGAAGGAAACATGGGGCTGGCACTCCTCTGGAATGTTCACCTGGCTGTTGAGGCTGCTGGAATATCTTACTCAGAACTAAGGTGCTGGATCCAGGCTGCTGGGTAGGCCACTTGGTGGAAGCAAGGCCTGGCCTCTCTCTAGCTGTCCCTCCTCCTAATCTCCACAGAGATTCTTAGGCCTAACCATAGACACGCATTCTGTGGGACTCTAGAGAGGCCTCAAGGACCTGGGCTTTAGGATAAACACACACAACAGAACTAAAATCCTGTACTGAATATCAAGATTGCCTTGTCCATCTAGCTACTTCATACTGGGGTTGTGTGGTGGCTTTGTCTTTTTAGCACTATCCTCCTTAAATGAGACCCAGCTGGATCCTTGCTCCAGGTTCCTCAATACAAAAGAAATGATGAGAAAATCCCCAATGTGGCATTTTCTACCCACCTGAATTTCCTGAGCTTGGAATTCTGAGCAAAGCCAGAGAGAGGAGTCTGGATTTTCCTGTGTAAAGTACAGCCTGCTCTTCTCCAACGGTTCCCTCGTGGAAAGAAACTATTCTTTTCTAGAGCTCTGAGCTCCGGCTGTACGAGCAAGGTGCATTCTCAACATGAGCCCGTTGCAGAGAGCAAACTATAGGCAGCAGTAGCTTGGGCTGCAGTCCAATCCGCTTCCCCTGCAGAGTGCTCTGAGAGCAGCCACCCACATCGGCAGGAGTCAGGGGCGGATACTGGCACTGCCAACACAAGCCTTTCAGGTCTGGCTGGCTTCAGCTGGTCTGAAACCTGGAACACAGGCGCTGGGGCCCTCACTTACTGAACCAGCAGGGGAGGCTACAAGCTCAGCCCCTGGGGATGAAAGTCCTCATGTCTGTCTCAGTCTGCAAACACCCGCATGCAGTCTGTTTCTACACTGCCAGTTAGTTCTGGGCTAGGAGCACTTATCTTGGGCTCCAGTTACGCTGAGCTACATTCTTATTTGCTTCCAGATGGCCAGGATCAGGAGACCACCCTTTAGGTTTGTGTTCAGGTTCCTTCACCAAATTTGTTCTTAGTTTTATTTTACGTGTGTGGGGGAGAATACCCTCTCTGAGATATCTGCAGCACTCAACACACTTAGTCAACAGTCAATTCAACAAATATTTTCTAAATGCCTACTGTGTGCATTAGGCACTGTTCCAGGCCCTGAGGATTCAGTAGAAAGCAAAGTCCCCGGTGGCTCCAGTGGGTGGCGGGTCACATTCAGATCAGGTATATGGAAGACTCTCTGCCTCTGTCCTAAGAGAGAAATCCGTCACCCTGGCCTTATGACCTGCAGCACGCAGGGTGGCAGAATCCTCATTCCTCTTCCCTCAAGGAGGAGGAAGAAACAGCCCCAGGAGACCTGGCACAGCGTTCCTTTATCCCTTTTAGGTGACGGGTCCTCAGGAAGTCAGGATGGAGAATTAATTCCCTCGGGCTCAGCCTCACTACTAGATGAAATCCCGATCTCTCTTAACGCTTTCCCTGACTTGTCTGAGCCCTCTGCCACCCACCGTCCCCTCCCCACTGTGTATCACCACTCTCCCTTCTTGCTATTATTCCCTAATCCTCAATTCAAGGCCCCAGGCCACCCTGTTTGATATCCCCCCACATGCTGTTGGCTCCCTTTCGCACCTCTGAGGCTTTGCTGTTATTCAATCAGTTCATTCCCTCGTCTTCCTTTATGTTTGATACAAGGTCTTTCTTAAGAAGTCTTACTCAATGTGCCAGCCCACTGCCCACAAATTTTTCCTAAGGCTCTACTATGTGTTAGACATTTTGGGCACATAAGGGAGAACAAGGCAGACGCCATCCTTGACCTCACAGAACTTTCAACTAGAGAGGGATTCCACAGCAACCTATGCTAACTCTCCCAAGTCCACAGGTGGTCCCTTCAGCACCTGTAGCCTAGGCCAACGCTTCATTCACCTTCTCTGACCTCACTAGCAGCCCTCAGCATGTGTACTGCTTCCACGAAGAGTCGCCTTTCAGAGCCACGCTGCCACAACCGGAACCTCCTCCATATCATCTCCCAGTGATCCAACCCTTTCCTGAATATTTCAAGTGGGGAGGATTCAAGACTGTGGATTTAAAACCATCAAATGCTTAAGAAATGTGGGAGTAATTTTTATTGTTACCTACTTAATGGATTTCTTTGTTTTTCCTGTTATCTTCCAGTATTGACCACGCTGTATGAGAGGTCTGTTACTATTCTGACTCTACAAGGGGGTTCATTTTCTACCAGGGAGCCCATTCCATTTTTGGACTTTTCTAATTGGTAGAAATGTCTATCTCTTTTAAGCCCAAATTTGCCTCCTGGTGCTTCTAATTCTGTTCCCGGGGGCCACATAAAAACCCCCAAGTTCTGCTTCTACCTGACTGGCCTCGGATGGTTTGAAGTCGATCGTATTATACCTTCCCTAGGCTGAACAGCCCCACTTCCTTCAACTGCTCCTCACTTCAACTGTCTCAACATCCTGCTTATTCTTTCACCAAGACTGTCACTGAGACTAATGTGTCTCTGAGAGCGAGTGCCCACGTGTGAGCCGGCAACTGAGAACAGACGGAACATCTCCTCCTTGTTCCATTCTGGATACCTCCGTCCTATGAATTGAGGCCAAAACTGTACTGGTTTTCTTGTTCACCACCTTGTACTAAGGACACATTGTGAGCTTTTTAATCAACAAATCCCCAAAGTGTTTCCACATAAATGGCTAAATAATCTCTCCCCCCACTAAGTGCAAGCCCTCCACTGTTCCCTTTTAAACATTCCTTCACTGAGGCCTCCCCATGCTATAAAAAAAACCCCGTTTACTTACGATTGTGCTGCGTGCTACTTGCTATGTGCAGCTGACTTTTTGGATAAGGTAGGATTCTACCTTTATTCCTAGTTGATTTCATCTTGTTATTTACTTCTTTCATTGTAACCTATCAAGTTTTATTTGGATCCTACATTTGTCACCTGAGAATGTGTTCCCTCTCAAATTCATGACATCTACAAATCTGATCTGTTGATTTGTTGATGCTTCTCAGTATCTTTCTCCCATCAGTCTGTCCTGTTTTCTCCCCTAAGTAAGATTCTTGAAGGTAGGCACCATAATTTGTATACACACACACACACACACACACACACACACGTGTATTTAAAGAAAAATCTATCTGTAGCATCTAACACACACTGAGTACGTGGATAGTGCGGATGACATGATCACAGAGGGGAGACAGCCACACTGTACAGTATGTGAATCATACTCTGTGTTGTGCAACACAGACACCCTGGATAAACTCAGAGATGCTACTCTCTGCTTTGGACAGTGCTCCCCGTGGAGGTTTGGGCTCAATAAAACACAGGTACTCTCTTTTGACAGGTTGCCTACTGAGTTTTGGGTTTGAAATAAGATACCACAACAAGCCAAGCTCTGGGCACGTTTTGCCTTGTCTTAACTAGAACTGTTGCCCCTGGACAGGGTATAACACACCTCAGCAAGGGGTAAGACCTAAGTTCTTCAAAGCACCAATGTGGTGCTCTGAGAAAAAAAACTGCAGCCATATCTCAAGAATCCTCATGGCATATTAAAAATATGGCACACAGAAATTCTGAGATTAGGGCTGAGGTAGAAGGCTGCTTTAAGTTGTATTTTCAGATTCTACACCCAGAGTCCTGAATCTTACACATGGCCCATGCCTCAAGCTTGGCTAACTAAAGCTAACTAACTAAAGTCCATCCATAGTTTGAGATAAGGTGTAAGTAAGGTAAATGTCTGGGATGCAAAAGAAATGCAATAAATATCAGTTTCCTTTTCTATACCTCTAAACACTAAAAAGCATTTTTTTTGAGAGACAGAGAGAGCGCAAGTGAGTGAGGGTCAGAGAGAGAGAGGGAAAGTGAGAGAAAGAGGGAGAAGTGGGGCTCACCCGAAGCAGGGCTAGAGCTCACTTGATGTGAGACTCGAACTCATGAACTGTGAGATCATGACCTGAGGTGGTCAGACCCTTAACCAACTGAGCCACCCAGGCACCCAACACTAAAAGCATTTTTATTTTTATTTATTTATTTATTTATTTATTTATTTATTTAATGTTTATTTATTTTTGAGACAGAGAGAGACAGAGCATGAACGGGGGAGGGTCAGAGAGAGAGGGAGACACAGAATCCGAAGCAGGCTCCAGGCGCTGAGCTGTCAGCACAGAGCCTGATGCGGGGCTCGAACCCACGAACCGTGAGATCGTGACCTGAGCCGAAGTCGGACGCCCAACCGACTGAGACACCCAGGCGCCCCTAAAAGCATTTTTAAAAACCACCTACATCTTGGGCGCCTGGGTGGCTCAGTCGGTTAAGGGTCTGACTAGCTCAGGTCATGATCCTGCAGTTTGTGGGTTCGAGCCCTGTGTTGGGCTCTGTGCTGATAGCCCAGAGCCTGGAACGTGCTTCGGATCCTATGTCTCCCTCTCTCTGCCCCTCCCCAGCTCTTGCTCTCTCTCTCAAAAATAAACATTAAAAAAAAAAAAAAAAACAAACCCAAAAACAAAACAACCACCTGCATCAAAATCACATAGTGAGTCTGTTAAAAATGCATATTCCTGGATTCCACTTTGCACTAAATTAGTGTTTCTAGGGATAGGGGCTTGGAACGTGTACTCTAAATAAGCGAACACTGAAGTTTGAGAGTCAGTGCTTTAAAGGGTGGAAGACTACAGGAAGTCCCCATGGACCGTGAGATCATGACCTGAGCCAGAGTCGAGTTGGATGCTTAACTGACCGAGCCTCCAGGTGTCCTGGAAGCAGTTGTTGTTGTTGTTATTGTTATTATTTAAAGGTTCTACTTTCAAGTAATCTCTACACTCACAATCCCAGGATCAAGAGCTGCATGCTCCTCCGACTGAGCCAGCCAGGTGACGCTGAAGCAGCTACTATTACATTCAGGTACTGATTATAGAGCAGAAGAAACTGAAAGTTGAGTAAATTAAATGAGATGTGAAGCCAGATGAAAGGAGTTCCTAGCCTTGTGTTCATGCCACCTCACCAGAGCCACTTCCTGGGACAGCTTTATGCCACAGGGCTTTAGCCATAACGACAAAATCCGCTGCGTGCTTCCTTCACCCTGACAGCTACAGCTAACGCTTAGTGAACGGCTGCTACATGCCAGGCACCGTGCCAGATACGGTCCATACACAACTCCTCTAATCCCCACGGCCCCATGAAGCAGGTGCTGTCATCATCTCAATTTTACAGACGAGGAAACCAAGGCACAGAGAAGTAACTTGCTCAAGGCTATACAACTAGTAAATGGAGGAGCTAAAATGTGCCTCTGCTCTTTTTTTGTAATCAAGGTTTTAATTTTAATTACCCTATAGTTAACACACAGTGTTACATTAGTTTAGGTGTATAGTACAGTAATTCAACAACACCATGTATGTTATTCAGGGCTCCTCATGGTAAGTGTACTCTTTAATCCCCATCCCCTATTTGCTCCGCACCCACCCGTGTGCCTCTGCTCGTAACCAGTGTTCCAACTGCCCGCAGCTCTCCATGAACCCAGAAGGTTTACCTGTGCTTCAGGCAGAGATTCTCACAATCCCCGCAAGGGGAAAAGTCTGATTTCGTACAGAAACTCAAAGCGGGCAGTCTCTTGACGCTCACTGCTTGAAGACTGACCTCCTTTGGGCGAGGCACTCTTCCCACAGGCGGCTGACATGGCATGAGTCTGGGGAGAGCAGGGTCTAGAGGAAAGTTCACTTCATGCTTTCCTAACTCATGTGATCTTGGCTAACTTACTGAACCTTGTTTGCAAAATGCAGATGATTCTGAAGGTCTCTTTCCATTCTTAAACGTTTCTATGATTCTGGGCAGTCATCTTGGAAAGGAGGAGAGGAAAGACAGTTCTGCCACTGACCTTGATGCTGGAGTTCAGCTCTGTCACAGGGGTCAGTGCCAAGAGTTGGGCTTGGCCTTCTCAGAAGGGCTGAAGCTTCAGAATCTAAACTAACAGTGAGAGGCTAGAGACAACTCATGATGGAAAAAGGTGGTATCGGCTCTTCTCATATGATAAGCCACTCAGGAAGACTTGGAGGGTTTTATGGAATCATTAGCACAGAGCTCCCCCCTGGCCACAGAGCAGAGGAAGAAACAGCAGACCAGTTTATAAAGCTCCAGAGCGGAAAATTTCTGTTGGTGTCCAAACTAAGTTTTTGGCTTTCTGTGAAGTTTGGAAAGACTCATACTGATGTTTTAATCACCTGTTTAGTGTTCTGAAGACTCTTGTCGGCGGCCTCACTGAGCTTTTGCTCCAGCAGGCAGTGGGGAGCTGCTGGCTCACACACTGTCATCTTTTTGTGAGCCATTTCTTTCCCATGGCTATCTCCGACACCCTGTAGCTCTCTCCAGGCCACTTGGAGGGTATGAGCCAAAACTACGAGCCTCCCCACGGGAGGCGGAGGGCAAGCTTTCTGGCTAACTTCTCGCCAGATCCAAAGCCAAGAAGGGCCCTTTAAGAAAAGTCAAGGGGCAAAGAGGTAAGAAGTGGTCTCTGGAGATCAGAATACAAACTCGGGGTAGGGCACATTCTAGAAGCAAAAAACTCATGAGCATGCAAGAAACCCATCAGGGAGGTTCAGGGTAGCAACATGTAGAACAAGTCAGCATTTTACTTCCTCTGCAATTTTCACTGCCCACAGCTTCCCAGTGGCTGAAATATCCCATTGTACTGGGAAAGCTGCGGTGGAGATGAACTGGTAACTGCTGGTTGCCAGGCATTATGTTATTTCATTTGACTATCACAGTAATCCTTTGAGACAGAAAGAGGAAGAGGAAACTGAAGCTCAGAGGAAACGAACATCTAGTAAGTGGTGAAGCTGGGATTTGAACCCAGATTCGTGTTATTCCAAAGTCTGTGTTCATTATACTTTGTAGCCTCTTAGAAGGAAATGGTACTTTTGGGGAAGAGGACTTAAGTTCAAGCCCTTTTCACTAAGGGATGCCTCCCACCCCCAGCCCCGCTCAGCAGCAACCCAAAGGCCCAACCCCAGGACAAAATAAACAGTTCTGATGAGGCTGCATTCAGATGAACACAAACCAAACAGATGCTTGGCTAAGCCACAGGCAAGAACAAAGGTAATGAAATTTAACATTTCTCAGCATCCCCGTCTTAAAAGGAGTTATATCCTTCAGATTAATTTCATTTCTCTGGACACAGTAGGGGCAAGACCTTAGCCGATCAGTTGATGAAATGAATGGATATGGGAAACTAGTCACTGCTGGGTGCCAACTTAAGACCTACATATGAGTGTCCCCAAGTTCTCTGCAGTACACAGTCTTGAACTCTGGATGTACCGTAAAGAGGCAAGTCCACCAGGGAGCATGGGGACAAGAAAAAGGAAATCAAAGTCGTCTCCTTCCACCTGGCATCCCAAGGCTCCACAAATCCATTAGCCTGAGACACTTTTACTGTGCAAGCAACAGGGTGTGTTGTTCATCTGGCAGCTCTTGGTCTTGGAGCAAGACGTGAAGGCAGAGAAGAGAAAGAACAATAATTTGGTTCTCAGTAGAAAGATCAGGCTTAGGGAGGAGATGCTGATTTCTGCCTGAGTTCTCAGGGAGTAGCTCCCTGCCACAGAATTTTGTCTTTCCTTGCCTTCTCTCTTCTTTTCGGGGGAAGCTTCCTCAACTGTCTGCTCTCTCTGGCTAAGAGTTAACTTCCCTTTGTCTAGCCAGGACGCTGCACACATGCCATTGTTCCCTGCCCCATTATGCCTGAGTTCAGGCAGAGAAGCCGCCAACATGGCTTTCAGCAGAGGAAGGGAAGGGGTCTCTCAAGGGAACTCTGCTTACCGAGGAAAGAGAGACTCCTATAGTGGCAAATGGCACAGACTGCCCTTCCTCAGTGACCTCAGAGGAACTGACTTACAAAGGGTACAGTTAGAGGGGGACAGAGAAGGAAGGGAAAAGAGAGGGAGACCATGATCAGAGAGGTTTTACGTCCCACAGGAATAACTGTGAGGATGAGGAAAAGGCTGTCTTGTCATGAGGGCAAAATTAACCAGACCCATCTGATTAGGACAGAGGGAAGGAGGGTGCTGGGATAATGAATGGGGGCAGAAGCTTACAGACCATTGCATGCATGAAGGGATGTAGGAGAAAAGTGTTCCAAAGCTGATGACAAGGCAGACAGGAAACTTACATGTCCTTGCTGACAGGAAAGAAATAGTGAAATTCTGGGTCTCCTCTCATCTGCAGGATTTCTACTAGGCGTCTGAAGTTCACCCTCTTCCCAAGGATGTGCTGACAGCTGGGAATACTGCCCTTCAGGTCAGGCAGGGCAGGGGTCTAGACCTCTCCAGGAGTTCACAAAGAGGTTCAGTAAGGACTCAAACCACGATCCAAAACACAAATGGGACTGCCATTTCCTGTTGGGTTTCCATGCTGTAAAAAAGTGGGGGAGAAATGCCAACTACAAAGTGCTCTGTCTTCTGTGGAAAATGGAGTATGCAATGTATCCGGCTCCAGGTTCTGACTTGTAAATCTAAGTGAGAACTAGTTGCTAGCTGCTAGAGGATTATATTGTTAAAGAGATATTCCACCACCCAACCTGCCAGCCTCTCTGCTCACTGTCCATGGACTTCTAAAGAGCTGATGACAAAGTTGTCTTGGACCTCTGTAGGAAGGGAAGCCTTGGGCTTTGGCAGCTCCTTCTGGACCCCAGTTCACTGTCCTGTGTTCTTAAACAGCTCTGATGGAACAAGCCATCTGTGAGGGTTATTTAGCTTGGAACTGGAAGAGGGTGAGGATGTGGAAAAAATAAACTGAGCAGCCAAAGGATGGGGCCAGAGAGAGAGAGAGAAAGGCAGGTGGCATGTTCGTGAGACTATGTGCCAGGGCTGACAGTGGGGTGGGATTGCAGAAAGGAATGGTGCCGGAAGGGGGCCAGTATGGGAAGCTCTGGAACACCCAGGACAGCATGATTTTCTTTTCAGAGTGTTTTGTTGTTCTCTGAAGGGCTCACATACCCTCACTTGAGGGTTACCATTATAGGAGGGTCCTGGGATAACACAAGTGTAAGCATACCTGCCTTGCCTTCTGAATCCTGCCTAATTTTGCACTGGGCCTGAATCCTAGCTTCAAAGGTAAATCCAACAGGTTTTCTACATCCAAAGCCACAAGATAATGGCAACGGCTGAAAGGGTAGAAAACGGAGACGGTGGAAGGTCTGAGGAAATCTTTATGAATTACAGAAAACAGCAACAGAGACTGCAGGATGATCTGGAAGAGATATGGGAATCTGGTGTGGGACTAAACTGTAACCGGTTATTCGTTTAGAGTCTTCTTAACTGCCTCTCCACTCACTATGAAGAACATATAAATCGAGAGACTTTTATTTTCAAAATCTAGACATTTTCACTTATAATATCTCATTTAATTCTTAATGAGCTATCATGATGGGACAGACTACTTTCACCCCCTATTTTATAGAGAGTAAACTTAAGCCCAGACAAAATAAATAACTTACATGGAGTTTTCTTATGACCAAAACAGAACAGAATGAAGACTGTGACTTCCATCTAATTCAGGGAGACTTATTTTTCTGCAGGTCGTTCTGGCAAAACAACACTGGACTTGATGGTATCTCACCTGACCCATTTCTGATCACCAAGCCTATGTAGTATATCCTCATAGGATTTGCAAAAGAGTCCAAAAAGCTGCTGTCAGAATATATTTCCGGTTCTTTACTAAATAACTCCAAGTCATTGGACTAAGAACAGGCTTGGAGGTAGCAAGCCAGTAACTATGAATGCTGCGTATCCTACTTCTAAAGCACATACACAGAAAGACATGCAAACAATCACAGACTGCAGCTGACCCTTGAATGACACAGGTTTGAATTGCGTGGGGTCCACTTATATGCAGGTTTTTCTGATAAATACAGTATAATACTGTATTTTCTCTTCCTTATTTTTTTTCCCTTATTTCAAGTTTTTATTTAAATTCTAGTTAGTTAACATATATGGTATATATGGTTCCTTATGATTTTCTTAACATTTTCTTCTCTAGCTTACTTTATTGTCAGAATACAATATAGAATACACATAACATACAAAATACGTGTTAATCGACTGTTTATATTACTGGTAAGGCTTCTGATCAACAGTGGGCTATTAGTAAAGTTTGGGGGGGAACCAAGATTTTTTCTTTTTTAATGTTTGTTTATTTTTGAGAAAGAGACAGAGCATAAGCAGGGAGGGGCAGAGAGAGAGGAGACACAGAATCTGAAGCAGGCTCCAGGCTCTGAGCTGTCAGCACAGAGCCTGACGCAGGGCTCGAGCCCACAAACCGTGAGATCATGACCTGAGCCAAAGTCAGACGCTTAGCCAAGTGAGCCAACCAGGCGCCCCTGGGGAGCCAAGTTTTATGCATATTTTCAACTGTGCAGGGGGTCGGCAGCCCTAAGGCCTGTGTTGTTCAATGGTCAACTGAACTTTGTGGTACAGTTTCACTGCTTCACACTGGTAAGACAGACAAAATTTCTGTACCAGCGTGTAGTAGGGAAGCCCCACACAGCCTCAACTTTTTTAAAACTGACAACACAGAATTAAAAGCTATCAATGAATTCTGCTATTTAGACTAAAGCCACTCTTGCTGCTGACAAAGCAGAAGAGAAGCTCAATGAGAGCATCTTCTAGGAGGCACTGAAGATATGGTGGCATCTCGGCTTCCAAAGTGGCTTCTTCCACTGAAGATACGGTGGCACCTACAGGCCAAACTGAAGCTGCTTAGTGATGTGTAAACACATGGCACATGGTAAAAACAAACAAATAGTACAAAAGGCTGAATTTTAAAAACAAAATCTTCTCATTCTGATTTCTAGACCCTCTGTTCCCCAGCCCTGTGCCAGCTTCTGTCGTGTCCCTCAGAGATATATGCATACACTGCCATACATGATGAACTGTGGGCTCTCCCTATACTTCTTATAAATGTATTTATATAAATGGTTATGTACTTTGCCATTTTTAAAAACTTAACAGCATATCTTAGAGATCATCAACATCATTTGTGAAACACATTTCATACCAAATGCTAAAGATCATCAACAATAAAGTTCTGGAACACGTCCAGAAAACTTAACGTGTTTATTGCAACAGAGTTTCTCTGTGTTGGGAGGACTAAAAAACCTAGAAAAGGAAGCAAAACAAAGCAGACTGGAGAAAATAGCTGTTTGTTAGTCAAGTCCATCAGGTCTGGGAGTGGTCAGTAACAAGAGACCCCACAACCTGGCATGGTCTCAAATGACAAAGAGGTTGGGCAAAAGAAGCTGCATTTACATATCACAAAAGATTATGAAGTGTATATATGTGCTCTAGTCTGCATGCTGCCCAGAAACAGTGCTATTTCTGAAGCACACACATAGACATGCAAACAATCATAAACTATAATCCTTGAAAAATACAGGTTTGAGCAACATAGGTCCACTTATATGCAGATTTTTTCTAATAAATACAGTATACAGTACTGTAAGTGTACTTTCTCTTCCCTTATGATTTTTTTTTTTTAAGTTCATTTATTTTGAGAGAGCGAGCAAGTGAGCATGCAAGTAGGGGAGGGGCAGAGAGAGGATTTCAAATAGGCTCCATGGTCAGGGCAGAGCCCAACACAGGGCTCGAACTCACAAACCGCCAAATCATGAGCTAAGCTGAAACCGAGTCGGACATTTAAACGAAGAGTCGGACGTTTAAACATTTAAATGACCGAGCCACCCAGGCGCCCCTGATTTTCTCTAGCTTACTTTACCAGAGTAAATCAACATCAGGAGCGTCTTCATCAAATGTGAAGGCCAGAAACAAACACTGTAACATTTTTTACTGAAACAGTAAATTGTGTTAATTTCATCTCTAAGTGTAACCCAGATGTTATGGCAAGAGGCACTTGTACATCTGAAGGCTCAGGCATCGCCTGCAAGTGCTAGTCTCAGTTAGGGACAATATGCAGCTACTTCTGAACAGAAAGTAAGATATTTGAGGTGTTTCAGGATGGTCTCAGTCTGAGGTTCTACTGTGTAACAGTACCCTCTACTAGGGCAGGGTGTAACTTTTTGCTACATTTTAAGATATTCCACTGAATTCATTCAATAAATATTAAGTACCTGCTATGTGTGCCAGCCTTATTCAAGACATAAGGAATAGAGCAACGAATAAAACAATATTCCTGCTGTCCGTAAAGCTTACCGTTCTTGCGAGACCAAGAAACAAATAAGCAAATAAACACAGGACAAGTGGGAAGTCCTATGGAAAAAATTAAGTAGGGGAAGAGGGCCAGAGAGTAACAGGGTGGGGAGAGGACTGCTATTTTATAGAAGATGAACAGGGAAAGGCTTCCGGAAAAAGTGCCATTAGAGCAGACGTGAAGGGGTGAGCCACTAGGCAGAGACAGCCTTAGAAGGGCTTGCCAGCCACACAGGGTAAAGAGAGAACAGGCTCTTCTAGCCCAGCTGCGTGAGAGAGGAGAGGCCTTTGTGAGTTTATGCAACTTGCACGCCCTCCATGCAGTTTCTGGACAGTTTCCATCACAGATGAGAGTTTTATGTTGAATTTTAAGTTGACCACAAATATTTAACTTCCCTGGACCACAAATGCAGTATCTTCTCTGCGGTTTAGCTGGCACCAAGCACATATTTATGAATCTCTATATGTCTGCCTGTTATTTAAATTTCTTATAGAAGTGCCAAGGTTTTTAGTTGTGATTTACCCCCCCTCACTCTGTATTACTGAATGTGAGCCCTAATCAGGCCTAATTCTTGGAGAAAGAAGATATCTTTACAATTGAAGTATAGGGTCTTCCTAGTTAAATATCCTATTACTGCTTTCCTCGTCAAAAAACATCACTGGAGGGTCAGTTCTGAGTTCTTGTATTTGAATTACAATGTAAAAATTAAAAAACTTCTGTGTTTTCCCCCACTAGAGGATAAAAAACAAAACTTAGTAACTATCTACATACTCTTCCTACATTAAAAAGCAACATGAATAAACAAAAGAAGCCAGGTGTAATGAGCTCCAAGCTTCTAGATGTACGTCCTTATTTACATACCAGTTCCTAAGAATTATAACCAGTTCAAGAGTTACAGAGTGACTTTTCTCCCCAGCTGCATCTCCACTAGCTGGCTTGGGCAAGGGCTCTGGCTTCGCAAGAACGCAGAATTCTGGGTTATCCCTCATCCCAGGGCCAGTGTCTTTTACCCAGCTGGCAAGAGATCCATGCAGGATCAAATAAAGGCACAAAGGCAGATCATCTGAAACTCTTGAGTTTCAAAACAACCATTCCTACCCCATTCTGGATACCTGACATTGCCTTCGTCTTTTTCAGTGCAGCTTACTGAATCTTTGGGCTACTCACATGCAGGCCAAGAGACTTGGGTCCCAACACAGAAAGACTTAAGAGACATCTTCATGAACCACTGGATTGTTTCTTCCTGCATTTTACAGGACAGTAGTACAGCTACTTGCTATGAAGTATTAGGTCACACACACACATAAATACATGCAAGTACGTTTTAAGAACAATGCTCACCTTAATAAAATGAACATGACTTTCAAAGTCTTCAGCTTGGAAGGCCAAAAACTTATTAAAAAACAAAACAAAACTAGCACTGGCTTGTAATTAGAATGGCTTTAAGCACATGCTTCTAAATATTTTGTCCATCCTTCCAGTTTTCCACTGACATGCATATATCAGACCTAGGCAATCACATACCAGAAAGTATAAGGAATTTTCTGCAAGACAAAATGCAGATGGGACTGGAATGTAGAAAAGCATAACTGATGTTCAGTCCTCTGCCTGTTTGATAAGTACGGAGATGAGACCTTGGCAGCAGTGCCCCATTAAATGCCCTCATCTTGGAGCAACTAGGACAAGAGCCAAGATGGGTCATGGTACACTTAGAAGGGCACAACTGGATCCTACCAGGGTATCAGAAGAACTTAGCAGTTGCTGGCTTATAACTGGGTGTGGGTGCCCACGTGAGGCAGAAGAAAGACAAAGCTGAGGTTGGCTTCTTTCTAAAAGAGGCCAACAAACCAAAACAAGAACGCTAAGAGACCTTGTCTACAGAAAACAAGGGTTTTTTGCTCTCAGCTATAACTATCTCTGCCTCTAGTTTCCCTTCTCTACTCCACCAGAAAATGTTTTTCTTTATCTGTACCTGAAAATCTTGGAGAGACCTGTCAAAATTCCCAAGGCACTGCACTGCTCCAATAAGGATGAAACAAACAAACAAACAAACAAAAAAAAAAAACATAAAAAAACCCCCAACCAACTAACATATGAAAAGGTGTTACAGTTGGGGGCGCCTGGCTGGCTTAGTCGGTACAGCATGTGACTCTTGATCTCAGGGTTGTGAGTTTGAGCCCCACACTGGGTGTAGAGATTACTTAAAGAAAAGAAAAAAAGAAAGAAAGAAAAGGTATTACAATTGAACAGAAGGATACAAAAATAAGAAGTAAATATCTCTCTAGCAGAGTCACTGTGAAAATTTTGCAGACTTTTAAATTAATACTAATTAAGAGTTAACAGTAATTGCACAAAGACAGATAAACAGACCATTGGAGCAGAACAGAAAGTTAGAAAAAGACCCAAACATATACAATCACCCAACTTATGACAAAACACTACTGCAGTTTGGTGGAGAAAATGGAACTTTCAATAAATGGTGCTGGATCAACCAGGCATCTGGGAAAAAGTAACCTTCCTTCTACCTCATGCCTTAAACAAAAATTTGAGATAGACTACAGACCTAAATGTTAAAGATAAAATAGCTTATAGAAGAAAATACAGAATATCTTCATGATCTTGGAGTAGGCAAACATTTCTTAAATAGGACATAAAAAAAGGAGCACCTGGGTGGCTCAGTGGGTTAAGCGTCTGACTCTTGGTTTCAGCTCAGGTCATGATCTCATGGTTTTGTGAGTTCAAGCCCCATATTAGGTTCTGTGTTGGCAGCATGGAGCCTGCTTGGGATTCTCTCTGCCCCTTCCTCACTCATGCTGTCTCTGTCTCTCTCAAATAAATAAACTTAAAAAAAAAAAAAAAGGACATAAAAAGCACAACCACAAAAGAAAAAAATTTGACTACATTTAAATTAAGAACTTGTGTTCATCAAAAGACACCACTGAGAGTAAAAATATGAGCCACAGACTGAGAGAAGATATTTTTTTAAGTTTGTTTATTTTATTTTTTGAGAGAGAGAGACAGAGAGACAGAAAAAGACAGAGAGAGTGAATCTCAAGAAGGCAATATGCTGTCAGTGCAGAGCCTGAGGTGGGGCTCAATTTCACTAACCATGAGATCACGACCTGAGCCTAAATCAAGAGTTGGACGCTTAACCAACTGAGCCACCCGGGTGCTCCATGAGATATTTTCAATATATACAACCAACATAGGACTTAATATTCAGAATATTAAAAAAATAATCCTACAAATCAATAAAAAGACCAACCACCCACAGAAAAAAATGGGTACAAGGCAAGAACAGGTACTCCATAGAAGAGGATATCCAAATGGCCTACAGCAGAAGAAAAGGTACTCAGCATCATTATTCACCAGCGAAATGCAAATTAAAATTACAAGGAGAAAAAAAAAATTACAATGAGATATTTCTACATATCCACCAGAATGGCTAAAATAACCAAAACCAAACAAGCGTTGCCAAAGATGCAGAATAACTGAAACTCTCATACACTGTTGATGGTCCTGTGTATTGCTACAACCACACCGGAAATCTGTTAGGCGGTATCTCCTAAAGTAACATACACCTACCTTATGCCCGAACAATCCCATTGCTAGGTATGTATCAAAGAGAAATAAATAAAGAGTGTGAGTCCACCAAAAGACACATAAAAATGTTCATGGTAGCTTTAGTCATAATAGCCAAGACTGGTAAAAGAAACGCATTTTCATCAATAGTAGAATAAACAGGGATGCCTAGGTGGCTTAGTTGGTTAAGTGTCCAACTTAGGCTCAGGTCATGATCTCACGATTTGTCAGTTCGAGCCCCACGTTGGGCTCTGAGCTGTCAGAGCCCATCTGCAGTCCCATCTGCAGCTGTGCTGACAGCTCAGCGCCTGGAGCCTGCTTCCGATCTGCGTCTCCCTTTCTCTCTGCCCCTCCCCCACTCATACTCTGTCTCTCTCTCTCAAAATAAATAAACATTTAAAAAAATAGTAGAATACTATAAAGCTGTAATCATCAAGACAGTATGGTATTGACACAAAAACAGACACACAGACCAATGGAATAGAATAGAGAACCCAGAACTGGACCCACAAATGTATGGCCAACTAACCTTTGACAAAGCCGGAAAGAGTATCCAATGAAAGAAAGACAGTCTCTTTACCAAATGGTGGTGGGAGAACTGGATAGCAACATGCAGAAGAATGAAACTGGACCACTCTCTTACACATACACAAAAATGAATTCAAAATAGATGAAAGACCTAAATGTGAGACAGGAAACCATCAAAATCCTAGAAGAGAAAACAGGCAACAACCTCTTTGACCTTGGCCACAGCAACTTCTTATTTGACACGTCTCCGAAGGCAAGGGAAATAAAAGCAAAAATGAACTACTGGGACCTCATCAAGATAAAAAGCTTCTGCACAGCAAAGGAAACAATCAACAAAACTAAAAGGCAACCGACAGAATGGGAGAAGATATTTGCAAATGACATATTGGATAAAGGGTTAGTATCCAAAATCTATAAAGAACTTAACAAACTCAACACCAGAAAAAGAAGCCAGTGAAGAAATGCGCAGAAGACATGAATAGACATTTTTCCAAAGAAGACATCCAAATGGCTAACAGACATATGAAAAGACACTCAACATCACTCATCATCAGGGAGATACAAATCAAATTACAAATCAAATTACATTGAGATACTACCTCACACTGGTCAGAGTGGCTAAAATTAAGAGCTCAGGAAACAACAGATGTTGGTGAGGATGTGGAGAAAGGGAACTCTTGCACTGTTGGTGGGCATGCAAACTGGTGCAGACACTCTGAAAAACAGTGTGGAAGTTCCTCAAAAAATTAAAGATAGAATTACCCTACAACCCAGCAATAACACTACTAGGAATTTATGTAAAGGATATAGGAGTGCTGATTCATAGGAGCACATATACCCCAATGTTTACAGTAGCACTATCAATAATAGCCAAATTATGAAAAGAGCCCAAATGTCCATCAACTGATGAATGGATAAAGGAGATGTATGTATGTATATACAATGGAATACTACTTGGCAATGAAAAAGAATGAAATCTGGCCATTTGCAACAACGTGGATGGAACTGGAGGGTATTATGCTAAGTGAAATAAGTCAGTCAGAGAAAGACAGGTATCATATGTTTTCACTCATATGTGGAAGTTGAGAAAATTAACAGAAGGCCATGGGGGGAAGGGAAAGAAAAAAAAATTAGTTACAGAAAGGGAGGTAAACCATAAGAGACTTTTAAATACAGAGAACAAACTGAGGTTGGAAGGGGGGTGGGCAGGGAAAACATGTGATGGGCACTGAGGAGGGCACTTGTTGGGATGCACACTGGTTGTTGCATGTAAGTGATGAATCATAGGAATCTACTCCCGAAGCCAAGAGCATACTATACACATTGTATATTAGCTAACTTGACAATAGATTATATAAAAAAATAGAATAAACAAATTGTGGTATATTCATACAAAAAATATACTACACAGCAATCATGAAGAATGAACTACTTATAGGCAGCAATATGAATGAATCTTTCACAGGGGCTGTGTTGAACAAAAGAAGCTGGACACAAATGCTATGTACTATATGATTCCATTTATATACAGTTCAAAACAGGCAAAACAAACTGCTCAGAATGATGGTTACCTGTATGAAGGAGAGTATTAATAAGAGGGGGCATAAAGGAACCTACTAGGATGCCAGAAATATTCTAAATCTTGATCTAGGTGGCAGTTAGCATGATATAAGCACATATAAAAATGTACTGAACTTAAGAATAGTGTGGGGCATCTAGGTGGCTTAGTCGGTTAAGCATCCGACTTCAGCTCAGGTTGTGATCTCAGGGTTTGGGAGTTCAAGTCTGCATTTGGCTCTGTGCTGACAGTGCAGAGCCTGCTTGGGATTTTCTCTCTCTATCCCTCTCTCTCTGCCCCTCCCCACTTTTGCTCTCTCTCTCAAAATAACTTAAAAAAAAAAAAAAACCCTTAAGAGTAGTGTACATCACTTTATGAAGGTTAAATCTCAATTAAAAAAGTCAAAAAACCCACACATACTAAATTGCATTAGTCATGTGAAAATGATCAGGAAAAACTACAGGTAAGGCAGTAAGTAGCAGTTAAATATAACAGAAAACCAAAAACGACAAAACAGAACACTTGCTTGAGCCTCTCCTACAACACAGAATTAGAGATGAAAGTCAAGTAATGTGGAGACAGATCCCTAATCTCATTCATTCATTCATTCATTCATTTATTTATTTATAAAAAGAAATTTTAATATTTATTTTTGGTAAAGAGAGACAGAGTGTGAGCAGGGGAGGGGCAGAGAGAGAGGGAGACACAGAATCTGAAGCAGGCTCCAGGCTCTGAGCTGTCAGCACAGAGCCTGACACGGGGCTCGGACCCACGAACCGTGAGATCATGACCTGAGCCGAAGTCAGACACTTAACAGGCTAAGCTACCCAAGTGTTCCATATTTTTTTTACGTTTTAAGTAGGCTTCATGCCCAGCATGGAGCCCAACACAGGGCTTGAACTCATGACCCTGAGATCAAGGACTGAGCTGAGATCGAGTTGACACTTACTTGACTGAGTCACCTAGGTGCCCCAGATCCCTTATCTTTAAAAGACAATCCAGAGAGGGGCGGCTGGTGGTTAAGTCGGTTAAGCGTCTCTTAATTTCAGCTCAGGTCATGATCTTGCAGTTCATGAGATGGAGCCCATGTCGGCTCTGCTCTGGGCTGGGAGCCTGTTTAGATTCTCTCTCTCCCTCTTCCTCTGCCCCTCCCCTGCACTCTCTCTCCAAAAAAAAAAAAAAAAAACAAAAAAAAAAAAAAAAAAAAAAAAAAAAAAAAAAACAAAAAAAAAAACAAAAAAAAAAAACAAAAAAAAAAAACTACTCCAGAGAGATCAAGACAGGAAAAGAGCATAATCTCAAAAGAGAAAGAAGGGGCACCTGAGTGGCTCAGTTGGTTAAGCATCTGACTTCGGCTCAGGTCATGATCTCACGGTTCATGAGTTCGAGCCCTGCATAGGGCTTTCTGCTGTCAGCATGGAGCGCTCTTCGAATCCTCTGTACCCTCCCTCTCTCTGCCCCTCGCCTGCTTGTGTGCGCTCTCTCAAAAACAAACATTAAAAAAAAATGATGTGGAAAAATGAGAAAGGGTTAAAAGAGAGAGAGAGAAGGAACTTCTGAGTGAAAGATTTAGAGCCTGAACATCCTAAGGGCATGTTAAGAAACTTAATAAGAGACCAACACCTTCATAAAGGGTGGCAAATCTGCAGCTTCCGTTTGTGTTCAGCTGGGAAAGAGTGCTGGGATCAATTTGTAATGCCTGTATCATTGGCATGGAATGAAAGGACACCTATTAGACATCTGCCAGACATATCTTGGTTCAGTCTTTAATTTCCAAGGATAATGAGAAAAAGATAATCCTATAAGTATTTAAAAAAAAAAAAAGAGCACGCACACAAACCTGATTGGCCCCAGACTTTTCTGCCCAAATGCTAGTTAGCCGTGCATGTAGAGGGCAAAAGAAAAAGCATTCTCAGATAAACTAAGATTTAGAGAGATAATAAACATTTTTCTTTCAGAAAAAAATCTTACTTAAATAATGTATACCACTAAAACAAGATATCAATAAAAATCCAAGAACATTGTTGAAAAAGAAATCAAGAATATCTTCAACAAATAGTAAAATGGCATTTTAAAAAGGAAGGTGGGGAAACTGTTACACATTAAAAGGGCCTTGATATCCTATCACCCAAATACAAAGGTATGGAGCTTGCCTATCAGATCTTAATTCTGATGAAGCTACTGTGAAATGGCATTAAAAAAAAATTTAATTCCAGTATAGTTAATATTCAGTGTTATATTAATTCAGGTGTACAATATAGTGACTCAACAGTTCTATTTCTCATTGCTCAATGTGACAGGTGCACTCTTAATCCCCTTCCCCTATTTCACCCATCCCTGTTTCCACCTCCCCTCTGGTAATCATCCGTTTGTTCTCTCCAGTTAAGAGGTTTTTTTTTGGTCTGTCTCTTGTTTTCTTTGTTTTGTTTTTTAAATTCCACATACAAGTAAATAAAATCTTTTAGCATTTGTCTTTCTTTGACTTATTTCACTCATTCTATATATCCACCCACGTTGTTTCAAATGGCAAGGTTTCATTTTTTATGGCTGAGAAATATTCCATTGTGTGTGTACACACACACACACACACACACACACACACACACACACACACATATAACCTCTTCTTTATCTAGCCTTCATCTATCAATGGACACCTGAGTTGCTTCCATAATCTAGCTACTGTAAATAATGCTGCTACAAACATAGGGGTGGATGTATCTTTTCTAATTAGTGTTTTCATATTCTTTGGGTAAATAACCAGGAGTGAAATTACTGGATCATATGGTAGTTTTATTTTTAATTTTTTGAGGAACCTCCATACTGTTTTCCAGAGTAGCTTCTCCAGTTTGCATTTTCACCAACAGTGCACAAGCGTTCCGGTTTCTCCACATCCTCACCAACATGTGTTTCTTGTCTTTTTTATTTTAGCCAGTGAAATGGCATTTTTGAGATAATCTGGAGAATCTGAAAATGGACTTAAAAATTAATTTTGACATGTATAACCATATTATAGAAGTTATGTTAGGAAAAAAAGCCTTATAAGATATCTACTCAAGTATTTTAAATGAATGGGGTTTGATTTAAAACTTCCAAGAATAACGGGCGCGCGCCTGGGTGGCTCAGGCATCCGACTGGTTGAGCGTACAACTTCGGCCAGGTCATGATCTTGCAGTCTGTGGGTTCGAGCCTTGCATCGGGCTCTATGCTGACAGCTCAAAGCCTGGAGCCTGCTTCAGATTCTGTGTCTCCCTCTCTCTCTGCCCCTCTGCCACTCATGCTCTGTCTCTCTCCATCTCTCAAAAGTGAATAAATGGTTAAAAAAAAAATTCCAAGAATAAAAATTTGGCAGGGGGACAAGGAGAACGATTGAAAAAAATACTGGCAAAATGCTGACACCTGCTCAAGCTACATGATGATTCATTATATTATTCTCTCTACTTTTCTTGTATGTTTGAAAATTTCAACAACAAAACCCAACAAAAAACAAAACCCAAAAAAAGTAAAAAATATTTCATTCTACATTAGCGATATTAACAGGATTCTAAAAATAGTACAAGTGTTAAAGAGCACAAACTTTAAAGGGATGATACACAATGTACACACAGTATAAAAACATTTAAGGACAATAGGGTTGAGTGTGTAAAATGGGTAATCTGAACACTACAGCATGGGTTTGAATTACTAGGTAATGCCTTAGGTAAATTACTAGGTAATGCCCTTAGGTAAAGTGCTTAATCTGAGTCTTAGCTTCTTTAACTGTAAAATGGGAGATATAACAGTACTTACCACTGTTGTGAAGATTAAATACGGACACAATGTAAGCCTAAATAAATAGCTACTATGTAAAATCTCACTGACATCTATAAAAACTAGGAAGTGGAGGAGTGGTGAGAGAAGGAGGATATTTATTTTATTTTATTTTATTTTAAAATATTTTATTTATTGAGAGAGAGAGAGAGAGCGCGCGCGCGCGCGCGCGCGCGCGCAGGGGAGGGACAGAGAGCATCCTAGGCAGGCTCCATGCCCAGCACCATACGCAACCCAATGAGGCTCCATCTCACAACTTCAAGATCATGACCTGAGCTGAAATCGAGAGTAGGTCCTTTAACCGACTAAGCCACTCAGGTGCCCCGAGGAAGTCCTACACTTATGCAAGGGAGGTGTGACAGAAACAGCAAGTTGTTTCCCATGATTTTTTCTGCTACTCTTTCTCTGTAATTGGACTCTTGATTTTTCAGTTATGCATACAGTTGCCTAGAATAAAACTATTTCCCAGTCAACACTGCAACTCGGTTTGGCCATGTGACTCAGTTCTGGCCAACAGAATTAGGCAGAAGTGAATATGCTCTCAGTATAGGTACTTAAAAGGAGAGGCATCTTAAAAAAAATTTTTTTTTTTTTTTTTTTTTTTTTTACAATTACATTCCTCCTTTTAACTGTTTCTACTTCCCACAGGATTGTATGCAGATGAAATGGCTGGCATTCCAATAGCCATCTTAGACTTCAGGGGCCCTTGGAAATGAAAGCCATATACAGCAGAGGAACAAAATAGAAAGAGCCTTGGTCCATGACACCAGGAAGTGCCAAGCCAGAAAACCTCTGGGCTTCTTTCACTTGAGGGGAAAATCTACTATCTTATTTAAGTTACTATTACTGTATTTTGGAATTTTCTGTTTCTTGCAGCTGAACATAATCCTCACTAAAATGAGAGACTGTTATATCCTGCTTAATTCTTCTACTTAGTAAGTAGGAAAAAATTATTTAAAGCATTGTATTTTAAAAATTAAAGATAAATGAAGGGAATTAAAATGCAATGACTATAGAGATAGTGGTTGCACAAAACCATAAATGTTCTAAATGTCAGTGAATTATTCATTTAAGTGGCTAGTCTTATGTTATATGAATATATGAAGTTCATCTTAATAATTTTTTTAATGCAATGTTGTAAATACAGTTTAGAAGAGACATACCTAAACAATGAAATTTAGAGGGGCGCCTCAGTGGCTCAGTTGGTTAAGCATCTGACTCCTGATTTCGGCTTAGGTCTTAGTCTCATGGTTCATGAGATCAAGCCCTACATTGGGCTCTGCACTGGCAGTGCAGAGCCTGCTTGTGATTCTCTCTCCCTCTCTCCCTCCCTCCCTCCCTCCCTCTCTTCTCTCTCTCCCCCCCACCCCGCTCACTCTCTCTCTCTCAAAACAAATAAACTTAAAAAAGAACAATGAGATTTAGACAAAAGGGGGTGAAGGGGAAGATAGGACAAAATCTATCAGGCAAAGACAAATACCAAAACAAAACAAAACACCAAAGTAGGATTCAAGGTTAGAATGAACTGAAATGAAAACAAAAAAAACCTTTGAAATACAAGAAGAAACTGACAAAAACACAATTGTAGTGGTAGACTAATTACTTTCATTCTTTAACATATCAAGCAGGTAAAAATAATACAGACAATTAGAATAGTGTAATTAATGATAATTCAATAGCTATATACTGAATTTTGTATGTTACAAAAATATATTCTTCTCAAAATACATAAAACTTCAAAGAAAAAAAAGTATTACCTACTGTGTCACAGAAATTAAAAAAAAAATTTAAAAATGTTTATTTATTTTTGAGAGAGACAGACAGAGCATGAGCAGGGGAGGGGCAGAGAGAGAGAGAGGGAGATACAGAATCTGAAGCAGGCTCCAGGCTCTGAGTTGTCAGTACAGGGCCTGATGCGGGGCTTGAACCCACAAATGAGTCACAGAAATTTTTAATTTTTTTAATGTTTATTTTTGAGAGAGACAGAGAGAGAGCAAGAGAGAGAGAGAGAGAGAGAGAGAGAGAGAGAGAGCAAGCACGGGAGATGGGGAGGAAGAGAGGGAGACACAGAATCCGGAGCAGGCATCAGGCTCTAAGATGTCAGCACAGAGCCCAATGCGGGGCTTGAACCCACAAACCGCGAGATCATGACCTGAGCTGAAGTCAGACACTTAACTGACTGAGCCACCCAGATGCCCCCACAGAAATTTTCAAAAACATCCCCAAGTAGAAATTAATAAAAAAAGTTTAAGGAATCTAACTCAAAAAAACCCATAAAATTTTCCCAAATAACTTTAGAATCAAAGAGACAAAAAATTAAAATGATAAAGCCTATTTAGAAAACAATCATTAGAATACTACACATCTAAATGGATTAGAATGTGGCCAAAGTATTAGTAATGGTATATTCAAAGCCATAAAGTTTTTAAGTAAACTAATAAAAAACAAAAAGATTCAACAAAACAGAACCATGTCTAAGACAAATAAAAGAAAATAAAGATAAAAATAAAAATTACAGAATAATAAATATAAGAGCTAGTTTTTGAAAACTAAGAAATGCATACTGCTAACGAATTTAAGAAAAAAACCAAAGAACATAAATTAGCAATGGAACATGGATATCACAATGTAGCCTTAATTTTTTTTTTTTTTTTTTGTTAGTAAGGACATTAAAAAAATGTGAAGATCTTAGACAAATGGATGATTTTCTGAATAAAGTAGGTTAACAAAATGATACAAGAAGTGATGACAATGTTCCATATCACGATTGTGGTGGCATTTACACTAATGTATATTTTTGCCAGACTCATCCAATTGAACATTTTATTTACTTATTTATTTTTGTACTGTTTTATTTTATTTTATTTTAATTTTTTAAATTTACATCCAAATTAGTTAGCATATAGTGCAACAATGATTTCAGGAGTAGATTCCTTAATGCCCCTTACCCATTTAGCCCATCCCCCCTCCCACACCCCCTCCAGTAACCCTCTGTTTATTCTCCATAGAGGGTTTGTTTTGTCCCTCTCACTGTTTTTATATTATTTTTGCTTCCCTTCCCTTATGTTCATCTCTTCTGTGTCTTAAAGTCCTCATATGAGTGAAGTCATATGATATTTATCTTTCTCTAATTACACTTAGCATAATACCCTCTAGTTCCATCCACACAGTTGCAAATGGATCCAATTGAATATTTTAAAGCTAGTGAATTACTGGGGCATCTGGGTGGCTCAGTACATTAAGCCTCTGACTTCGGCTCAGGTCATGATCTCACAGTTTGTGAGTCTGAGCCCCACATCAGGCTGTCTGCTGTCAGCACAGAGACCCCTTTGGATCCTCTGTCCCCTTCTCTCTCTCTCGCAAAGTAAATAAACATTTTTAAAAAGCTAGTGAGTTATATATTCTATGTGTCTGTTATATCTCGATAATTCTGCCTAAACATTTGACACAAGAACTAAAAAAACCTTTTGAAAGAATAAGGGAAAAAACAGAAAAAGGAGGAAGGTGTCAAAGTTTTTCTTTCCAAAACTACTATAGGCTGAGTTCCTTCAATTCATTCATGTGTTCAGTCAATAAATATTTATTAGTGGTATAGGAAGGGGTCTAGTCTCCAGGAACTATTTTAAGCACGGGAGGTGAATACAGTAAATAAAAATAAAGTTTTTACATCCTACTGGGGGACAAAAGGTAAGCAAAGCAAAAGCAAAAACAAAGCCTGCTGTCAGGTGATGTTAAGTGCTAAGAAATAAAATAAAGTAGGGGACAGAGAGTGCCTGGGGTAGAGTGTTCATTTCTATAGATCACGGGTAAAGAACTTTTTGATAAGGCTGACTCCTGAACAGAGACCTGAAGGGCACAGAAAGTAAACTACGCAGTGGGATAGCAGTGAATTCAGCAGAAGTGCAAAGGCCCGGAGCGTGACTTGTTTGGCATGACTGAAGAATGAGTAGGCGGGTTTGGCCAGAGAGGAGTCTGCGAAAGAGTGGTAGGAGGTGAGGTCAGAAAGGAAGTAGGCCCCAGTCAGTACTTGATATTTCTCTTTGAGTGAGAGGAACCCTCTGGAGGGGCTTGGAACAGTGGTGTTAAATAATCCAACTTACATCTTAAAAGATCACTGTGGCTGCTGTGTTGTGACTCAATGGAAGGGGGCAAAGATCAGAACAAGCTTATTGTAATAAGAGAAAGGAACATTTTAGACCAGGGTAGTGCTGGTGGAAATGGATTCTGCATGTATTTTAAAGGTGGAATGATACCTGTTAAGGTAGAATGATAGGTAGAATGTTACCTGCTAAAAGCCTGAGGCAGAATCTGAGAGAAAGAGTCAAGAATTACTCTCAAAGTAATGTGCACCTTCCAGGTCACAGAAAAAGCAAAGCTGCTTCCCATTCTTTTTATAAAGTCAGCACAACCTAATACTCAAATAACAGCAAACATAGAAAGAAGAGACCAGGCCCACTATGGAAATGGATGTAAATAACCTGAATAAAATAACAGCAAATCAAATTTAGCAGACCATTAAAATACAACTACAACGACACCCAAAAAACAAACAATCCAGTAAGAAATGGGCAGAAGACACAAATAGACACTTTTCCAAAGATGACATCCAAATGGCTAACAGACACATGAAAAGATGCTCAACGTCACTTATCATCAGGGAAATACAATGCAAAACCATAATGAGATACCACCTCACACCTGTCAGAATGGTTAAAATTAACTCAAGAAACAACAGACGTTGGTGAGGATGTGGAGAAAGAAAAACACTTTTGCACTACTGGTGGGAATGCAAACTGGTGCAGCCACTCTGGAAAACAGTATGGAGGTTCCTCAAAAAATTATAAATAGAGCTAACCCTATGACCCAGCAATTGCATTACTAGGTATTTATCCAAAGGATACAAAAATGCTGATTCGAAGGGGCACATATATTCCAATATTTATAGCAGTGCTATCAACAA
Organism: Panthera uncia; assembly: GCF_023721935.1. Classification (NCBI taxonomy): domain Eukaryota; kingdom Metazoa; phylum Chordata; class Mammalia; order Carnivora; family Felidae; genus Panthera; species Panthera uncia. Next base: position 44,678,120 of record NC_064814.1, read on the forward strand.
TAGCCAAATTATGGAAAGAGCCCAAATGACTATTGACTGATGAATGGATAAAGATGTGGTATGTGTGTGTGTGTGTGTGTGTGTGTGTGTGTGTGTGTATGTATATTTTTTTAATGTTTTTTTAAATTTATTTTTGAGACAGAGAAAGACAGAGCATGAGCAGGGGAGGGGCAGAGAGAATAGGAGACACAGAATCTGAAGCAGGCTCCAGGCTCTGAGCTATTAGCACAGAGCCTGATGCGGAGCTTGAACTCACGGACTGTGAGATCATGACCTGAGCTGAAGTTGGATGCTCAACCGACTGAGCCACTCAGGCACCCCTATATATTTTTTTTTTTGATCACCGAGCAATATTCCATTACACACATACACACACGTCATAAGACAATGGACAGACATGTGTAAAGTATTGAAAAATTTCTATATCGAGCGAAGACACCTTTTAAGAAGTGAAATAAAGACGTTTTCTGATAAAAGTGCACTAAGAGAATTTGTTGCCAGCAGATGTGCCCCATATGAAAAGTTAAAAGCTTTTCAAACCAGAGGAAAGTGATATCACTTGGATACTTGGCTCTTCACAAAGACAACAATTTTTCCATTCTCTTAAATTAAAAGAGATATATAGGTATGTTTATTATTTTTTTAAAAGTTTATTTGTTGATTTTGAGAGAGAGAGAGAGAGAGAGAGAGAGACAGCATGAGTGGGGGGAGGGGCAGAGAGAGTGAGAGAGAATCCCAAGCAGGCTCCGTGCTGTTAGCACAGAGCCCAGTGTGGGGCTCGAAACCGGGAACTGTGAGATCATGACCCGAGCCGAAATCAAGAGTCAGATGCTCAACCAACTGAGCCATCTGGCGCCCCTACAAAAGATATATAGATATGTTTAAAACAAAATTATAACATGTCACAAATGGTGCTGAGGAAACTGGATATCCACATGCTAAAGAACTCAGTTGGATCCCTACATAACACCAAATACAAATGTGAACTCAAAATGGATCAAAGATCTAAAAAAAAAAAAAAAAAAAAAAAAAAAAAAAATGGATCAAAGATCTAAACTTATGAACCAAAACTACAAAACTCCTAAAACATAGGGGAAAATCTTCATGACACCGGATTTGGCAATGATTTATTACGTATGACACCAAAAGCACACACAACAAAGGAAAAAACATAAAATGGTAAACTTTATGTTATGTATATTTTACCACAAACAACCTTATCAGCATGGGCTTTAGTGTTATTTAACACATTTTCTAATTTTAAATTAGTGGGAATAAAGTTTGCATGTCTTTGAAACAAAAACAACAAAACAACTTCCTGACACTGTCATGTGGGGTTTATAATGTATATGTTGTATACATATGTATGTTCTGGTATATACTATATAGCAACCATAATAAAATACAGAGCAGCTGCTAACTGGAACTGTATGGTTACAAGGTTTTTACGTGTTATGTGCAGTGGTACAACAGTATCTCTAAGTAGACTGAAAAGTTAAGGATGTCTGCTATGATCTATAGACCCACAACTAAAAAAATTGCAAAGAGATATAGCTAAAAGCCAGTGAGTAAGTTAAAGTGGAATCCTAAAAAACAATTCAAATAATCTAAAAGAAGTTAGGAAAGGAGGTACAAATGGTACAAAACGGAGGAACAATGGGGCGCCTGGGTGGCTTAGTTGGTTAAGTGTCTGACTTCTGCTCAGGTCATGATCTCACGGTTTGTGAGTTTGAGCCCTGTGTAGGGTTCCAAGCTGTCAGTGCAGAGCCTGCTTCGGATTCTCTGTATCCCTCTCTCTCTGCCCCTCCCCTGATAGTGCACTCTCTCAAAAATAAATAAACATTAAAAAAAAAGAGAGAGAACAAAAATCAGAAGGGACAAACAAAACAGATAACAAAACTGTAAGTCTAAATTCAATCACAAGGATAATTGTATCAAATGTTAAAAACTAAATACCCCAATTAAAAAGAAGAGATTGTCAGGATGGATTAAAAAGTAAGACCCAACCATATGTTGTCAATAAGAGACATATTTTATTTATTTAATTTTTAATTTTTATTTATTTTAATGTTTATTCATTTTTGGGAGAGAGAGAGATACACAGTGTCAGTGGGGGAGAGGCAGAGAGAGAGAGGGAGACACAGAATCCAAAGCAGGCTCCAGGCTCTGAGCTGTCAGCACAGACCCCGACGCGGGGCTTGAACTCCTAGACTGCGAGATCATGCCCTAAGCTGAAGTTGGACGCTTTACTGGAACACTTTTTACAGGAACCCCAATAAGAGACGTATTTTATAGGGGCACCTGGGTGGCTCAGTCGATTGAGCATCCAACTTCGGCTCAGGTCATGATCTTGCTGTTCACGGGTTCAAGCCTCGCGTCTGGTTCTGTGCTGACAGCTCAAAGCATGGAGCCGGCTTTGAATTCTGTGTCTCCCTCTCTCTCCATCTCCCACTCTGTCTCTTTCTCTCAAAGATAAATAAACATTAAAAAAATTAAAAAAAAAAAGAGACACATTTTATATATAAAGACACAGACTGGTTAAAAGCACATGGATGGGAAAAGATACACCATGCAAATAATAAACTTAAGAAGGCTAGAGTGGCTATGTTAATACCCAAAAAGAAAGAAAAAAAAAAAAAGATTTCAAGGCAAAGTATTACCAGAGAAAAAAGAAAGATATTTCACAATTATAAAACAATTTATCAGGAAGCTAAAACTATCATAATTGTGTATGTGCCTAGTAACAGAGCACCAAAATATAGGAAGCAAAAATTGACAGAACTAAAAAAAGAAAAATATCTACAATCATATTTGGAGATGTTGACACTCCTCTCTCAGAAATTAATAGAGCACCTAGATAAAATATTAGTAAAGACATAGAGGATCTGAACACTATCAACTACCTTGTTCTAATTGGTATTTCTAAATCACTACACCCAGTAATTATGGAATACATTCTTTTCATGTACATATGCTATGTTCTTCAAGACAGAAATGTACTGTCCCATAAAACAAGTCTCAATAGATTTAAGAGAACTGAATAATGAAGAGTATGTTCTCTGATCACAGTGGAATTAAATCAGGAATCAGTAACACCAAGATACCCAGGAAACCCCCAAATATCTAGAAATGAAGTAACACACTTCTAAAAATGAACATGTCACTATAGATCCTACAGACATCAAAATGACAGCAAGGAATTATTACGAATCATTTATACCAACAATTTGACAACTTAGATGAAATGGACAAATTCCTTGAAACCTTCAACTTATCTAAGGTTTTTATACAAGATAAAACAGAAAATATGAATATTTACATACATTAAATAAATGGATGGAATTCATTATCAAAAAGCTTCCTACAGGAACTCTAGATCAAGGAGGTTTTAGCAGTAAATTCTATCAAATATTTAAGGAAGAATTAACACCAATATTACATAAACTCAGAAAATGGAGAAGCTGGAAGTTATACCTCCAAGTCATTTAATGAGGTCAGCATAACTCTAATGCCAAAACCTGACAAGGTTTAACAACAACAAAATTATAAAAATCTCTCATGAACACAGAGATCCTTACCAAAAATGCTGGCAAATCCAATGTAGCAAATAGGGTTTATTCAAGTAAGCCAAGGTTGTTTAAACATTTAAAAACCCAGGGGCACCTGGGTGGCTCAGTTGAACATCCAACTTCAGCTCAGGTCATGATCTCACGGTTTGTGAGTCTGAGCCCCGCGTTGGGCTCTGCGCTGCCAGCACAGAGCCTGGAGCCTGCTTTGGATTCTGTGTCTCCCTCTCTCTCTGCCTCTCCCGCACTCACACTGTGTATCTCTCTCTCTCCCAAAAATGATTAAACGTTAAAATAAATAAAAATTAAAAATTAAATAAATAAAATACGTCTCTTATTGACAACATATGGTTGGGTCTCTGCCCCTCCCCTGCTTGTGTTCTGTCTCTCTCTCAAAAATAAACAAACATTAAAAAAAATTTTAAAAAATCCATCACTGACTCCTAAAACTTACTTTTGGGAAAACAATCCACACAATTAAATGGGCAAAAGGCCTGAACAGACACCTCACTGAACTAGATACACAGATGACAAATAAGCATATGAAAAGATGCTCAATATCATAAGCCATTAAGGAATTGCAACTTAAAACAAACACAAGATACCACCGTACAGCTATCTAAACAGCTAAAATCCAAAACACAGACAACACCAAATGCTAGTTAAGGATGTGGAGGAATAGGAACTTTCATTCATTACTGGTAGGATGCAAAATGGTACAGCTACTTTAAAGGCAGTTTGGCAGTTTCTTATGAAGCTAAACATATTTTTACTATATGATCTAGCAATCGGTAGATTTGGGTAAAATTAGGTATTTACCCAAATGAGTTGAAAACATATTCACACAAAATTCTGCACATAAAAAGAGCAGCTTGATTCATAATTTACAGCAGCTTTATTCATAACTGCCAAAATTTGGGAGCAATCAAGACTTCTTTCAATAGGTGAATGAATAAAAAACTGGTTCATCCATACAGTGGAATATTATTCAGAAATAAAAAGAAATGAGCTAACCTTAAAAGCATATTACTCAGTGAAAGAAGTCAATCTGAAAAGACTACATACTCTAGGATTCTAATTATATGGCATTCTTGAAAAGGCAAAACTACAGAGACAGTAGTTAAGATGAGTGGCTACTAGGGGCTGGAGATGATGGAGGGAAGGAATGGATGGGGAGAGCACAGGGTATTTAGGGCAGTGAAACTATTCTGTATTGATACTGTAATGGTGGATACATGTCATTATACATTTATCAAAACCCACAGAACTCACAAAACACAAAGAATGAACCCTGATGTAAACTATGAACTTCAGTTAATAATAATGTATCAATATCCACTCACCAGTTGTAACAGATGCACCACACTAATGCAAGATGCTATTAATAGTAGAAACTGTTGGGGAGGGGGAGGGGGGTGTGGCAGGGGAGAGAGTGTCTATGATTTGAGTCTTTTAGCTCTCACAAAGTAATAGCCATAAAAGAAAAACAGGATAAACTAGATTTCATCAAGGGGAGCCTGGATGGCTTGGTTGGTTAGTGCCCAACTTCGACTTCAGCTCAGATCGTGATCTCATGGCTCGTGAGTTTGAGCCCCGCGTCAGTCTCTCTGTTGTCAGTGCAGAGCTTACTTCAGATCCTCTGTACTCTCCCACCCTCTGTACTTTCCCCACTTGCGTTCTCTAAAAAATAAATAAACATTAAAAAAAAAACCTCCTCGATTTCATCAAAATGAACAATTTCTGTTCACCAAGGCAATGTTTTAAGAAAATAAACAGGGGGTAGCTCAGTCAAGCATCCAGACTCTTGATCTCGGCTCAGGTCATGATCCTGCAGTTGGTGGGATTCAGTCCCGCTCTGTGCTGACAGCATGGAGCCTGCTTGAGATTCTCTCTCTCCCTCTCACTCTGCTTCTCCCTCTCTCAAAAAAATTAAACATTAAAAAAAAAAAATAAAAAAGAAGTGGCACTTGGGTGGCTCATTTGGTTAAGGGTCCAACTTCAGCTCAGGTCATGATCTTGCAGTTCATGGGTTCGAGCCCTGTGTCAGGCTCTGTGCTGACAGCTCAGAGCCTGGAGCCTGCTTTGGATTCTGTGTCTCCTTCTTTCTCTCTGTCTCTCCTCTGCTTGTGCTGTCTCTTTCTCTGTCTCTCAAAAATAAATAAACATTAAAAAAAAAAAAAAACAAAAACAACTGCCTACTCTGGATTAAAAAAAAAAAAAAAAAGAAAGAAACAGATAAGCCATGGACTGAGTGAAAATATTCACAAAAGATATATCTGACAAAATACTTGTTTCCAGAATATATAAAGGTATCTTATAACTTAGTAACAACGAAACGACTCAATTAAAGAAAATGGGCAAAAGATATGAACAGACCCTACACAAAGATACACAAATGGCCAATAGGTGATGAAAAAATATGCAGCTTCCATATTAGTCACCAGGGAAATGTAAATTAAAGCTGAAATGATATTATCAACCCCCCCGGCCCCAGCAACTACCACGGGGATATAGAGCAACAGGAACTCTTACACACTGCTGGTGTGTAATATGGTGCAATCACCTTTGGAAAAAGGGCTAGCAATCTCCAATAAAAAACCCCAAAAAACCCAAACAAACAAACAAACACCCCCCCCCCCGAAAAACCATACATCTATCCTATGACTCAGCAATTCTAATCCTAGGCATATACCCAAGAGAAAACACATGTCCACAAAAAGATTTGTGTCTAACTATTCATAGCAACTTTATTCCTAATAGTCCTCAAATGGAAATAGGCTAGATGTCCATCAAGCAATCCATCAGTTACAGAATGGATAAACTGTGACATATTCATAAAATGGAACACCACTCAGCAATAGAAACAAATAAACTACCAATAAATGTAAAAACACGGAAGAATCTCAAAAACTGTACAATAAACAAAAGAAGCCCTTCTAAATAGAGTATATGCCGTATGATTCCATTTATATGAAATTCTAAAAAAAGCAAATCTAAGCTATGGTGGAAAACATTAGAGTAGAGCCTGCCTCTGGGGATTTAGGCAGACACAAGGGATCATGATAGGAAGATTCTATATTTTGATAGGTTTTGGATTACATGCATTTGTCAGAACTTAGCAATGGTACACTTGATATTTGTGCATTTCATGTAAATTGTACCTCAAAAGAAAAAGCCATAAGCAAATACTGAACTCTAGTTAATGATACATATGCATGCTGAAGGATTTAGAGAAAATGTACTGATGACATAAATAAAACGGTAATTGACGAAAGGGGCGCATGGCTGGCTTAGTTGGTAGAGCATATTACTCTTAATCTTGGGCTGTGAGTTTGAGCCCACGTTGAGTGTAGAGATTACTTAATGAAAAAAAGGCACTGATGGTGGATGGAGAGGGAGATGTATAGATATATGACAAAGCAAGTATAGTAAAATAATGAGAATGACAGAATCTAGACGCTAAGAGTAAGTGAGTTCACTGTAAAATTCTTTCAACTTTGTAGTATAATAAAATGTTAGAAATCAGTTATATCACTAAAAAATAAAAAGACAACATACATTTGGATGCAGAGGACATGGCTGTTTGGATTAAAGAAAATCTCTTTATCCCTGTCGCCTTTCCCAAACATTGGCCCTCACTAGCTATTAAAGAAAACATAAGTGTCAGAATGCTGGTTTTGCCACCTAAAAGAAGTCTTCAGCTGTTTGTGTCATAACATTGGCTCTTATATAAATCTCCAAATTCTAAAGGCCAGAAATGTTGAAAATGAAGAGGCAGTTACAATATCCTGAGGCAGGACTGGGAATTGAGAGATATAAATTTGGCTCTAGCCTTGGGTAGGGAGGAGGCAACGGCTAAGCTAGGCTAGAAGTGGCTGGTCACTTCTCCAGCAGTTCTGTGTCTGGATGTCAGCCCCACATACTGGCTTAAAAACCTCCAGAAACTCGAAGATCTCACCAGTGGGATCAGCCAGAGCAGCTGAAACACGTCCCTGTAAACAATAAATGTTTATCTGGGCAGATAACCTGGCAGATAGCCGTGTCCTGATCTTAGGCAACTTGAAACCCCACAACGGGAGGCTGAACACAGAGAGGCCCTTTGCCATTGCCACACGGGTAGGGAGGCAGCGATGGAAGGTGGTCCTGGCTCCTACTACGAGAGCTAGCAGGAAGCCACTCTGCTAATGCCAGCTTCTTCTCTACTGAGCCATGGCCAGATTCCCTTAAACAGAGGGTGGGGACAGAGAAGTCAAGTCAACCAACACTAAACAATGCCACCGCATAAAGCTGGCTGTTACACCACAGCCTGAAGGTATGAAGAGCTCTGGCGTATTTGGCTGCTCCCACAGGAACCACACTGGCTGAGGGTTTCCCCAGGCCTGGGTGGGAGTCTCATCACTGACTCCGGCCACACACACAGGCTCAGTCGCCACCTTGGTCAGTGGCAAACAGCTGCTGAGAGGGGAGAGGCAGACCCAGGGGTACTGTGCTCTGCGTAGCACAATCTGCCACTTTCAGACACTCCAGACAAGATTCATTAAGAGCCATATGGCTAAAACCTGACGAAGGTACCAGGTGAAAGGGAAAGAAGCAGCTGGAAGGAAGGAATGAAGTATGTTGATGGGACAGAGATTCCTTTCATTGACAACCGTCTCTGCAGACGATTTTACTACCAGTTCTGAAAACCCCACTCCCTAACAGAGAGATTAAATCTTGGCTTTGGCTATTCCTCCCATCTATATGCTTCTGCCCTATGCTTCTGCCCTCTGCTTCTGCTTCACTCCTCTTGGAAAGGAAGAAGACAGGGAAGTGGAACCCCCAGTTTGCCTAAAGGGAAGTTCAGCCCTCATTCAGCAGACTATGGCTAAGTTCTCTTCCAGGGAAGAGAATGGAGATAGTTTAACAAAGGTTCTTTGCTCTGAAATAGCAGCAAAGTTAAGTCCAGCGGAACAATAAGGGTGTGGACCTGGGATGGAACTTAAAGGAGTGTAGGAGTGTGTGTGTGTGTGTGTGTGTGTGTGTGTGTGTGTGTGTATTTGTCTTTTTATTGTATATTTTTTTGGTATGGGGTGTGTTGTGTGTGTGTGTGTGTGTGTGTGTGTGTGTGCGTGCCCGCGCGCACACGTGCACCAATCCATTTTTTTTATTTCATTTGCACTTATAGCTGCTTTATAATCATTTCCTGAAGACACAGTAGGAAGACAGTGGTATTTGCTCACCCCGCCCTCCATCTAACACTGGCCCAGTAATCCAACTATGTGCTTTAAACTGAGGCGAGGCCAGCTTTTTGCCTTTGGCAGCGCTGAAGGCCAGACATTACCAGCACTCCTGTGAACAGCTCAAGGCTCCACCCAAGTAAGACTGCACATACTGAAATCCAAGAGGAATATCATTCCAGCATAACAACCCAGGAGAGAGAAGAGAGCTGAGGAGGCTGGGTGGGACACTTGGGACACTTCTACGTTCTGATACCAGAACACCCAAGTGGTTAGCATAGGCATTTTGGTAGAGTGGTGACAGATTAATTCCAGTGTGGGAAAACCCAAACGCTGTAATAAAGAGCTTTATCTCTGTACAAGGAGAGGGGTGAGGATGAGGGTGGGGTGTAGACTATAGGACAATAAGGTGGAGAAATCATTTTTAGAGAACTGGGTGCTTGCTGAGCTAGTCTAATTCTGCATACACAGGGATGTTCCAGCCTCTTTGCAGGAGAAGCTGATGCAGAGTGGTTATGGGCAGGCCAGGACATGTAAGTTCCATTTTTGGTCTAAGAACTGATTGCAGGACTCCTCTGCAACAGTCATGACAGAATGTTTATACAAAACACCACAAACCTACTGTTCCTGACTGTCCAAGGCCAAAGGCATCTTCTTCCTAGAGAGCTGTGTCTGACAGCCTTTAGGTTTTAAGACTCCCGATTTTATTTATTGAGTTTTCCTGTTTACTTCAAGAAGGTCTACAGATCTCCCTAGGGAGTCTTTAGAGCGACGCTACAGAGGGGGCGGCAGGGAGACTGCTGTGAAGAATACTAAGGACCTAGCTGCTCTGTATCTTCACATTACTTCTTACCTGGCAGGAAAAAGAAACAGACAGGGCAAGGAGGTTTCTCAGTTTAACAAAGGTACGAACTAAAGTGTCTATCTTCTGAAAATGGAATTGGATGCACAATGCCTAAAGGCATTCTTTTGTTGTTGTTCCCATAAGAACAGCAGCAGAGTGATGAACAAAGTATACGTGCTTTAATATAATCATCATCCTCATTTAGAGCAGGAATTTCTTTTAAAATACCCCATTTAGGGTACATGGTCTCTGCTTATACAGAAGTAGGAAAAGGCACAAGAAATTCCATTTCTGCCACAGGTAGAGTTTGTCTTTCTGCTAATTTCTTTTTGAAAGCAATAGGTTCTCTGCTTCTGGAGGAAGGCAGATTTTTCAAAAGGAAAACAGAGGAAGAGACAGAGTCTGGTGCAGTGTGACTTGTGGCCATCTCAGAAGATCTCCAGGTCTCTCTAACCATGCTTTCCATATGGTGCAGTTATCCTGAGACCAATGATGATTCATGTACTACAAAGTCTCTGCAGATGTTACTGTAGTTCAATGTTTTAGAAAGAAAAGTAAATCTGAAGATGAGTCTCTAGAGCCATGCTATCCAATATGGTAGCCATTAGCCACATGGGGCTTTTTATAAACTTAAATTTAAATTACCTAAAATTAAATGTAACTAAAAATTCTGTTTCAATAAACAAAGATATCCCATGTTCATGGATTGAAAGACTCAATGTTGTTATGATAACAATACTACCCAAAGTGATCTACAGATTTAATGCAATCCCCATCAAAATCCCAATGGCATTATTTGCAGAAACAGAAAAAGCAGACACTAAAATTCATACGGAATTTCAAGGGACCCCCAAATAACCAAAACAATTTTGGAAAAGAAGAATAAAAATTAGAGAACTCACATTTCTCGATTTCAAAACCTACTACAAAGCTACAGCAATCCAAACAGTGTGGTACTGTCATAAGGACATACAGACTAAACAGAATAGAGAACCCAGAAATAAACTTTCACTTATACGGTCAATAGATTTTTGACAAAGGTGCCAAAGCCATTCAATGGGGAAAGGACAGCTGTCAACAAATACTGTTGGTAAAGCTGGATATTCCTATGCAAAAGAATGAAGTTGGACCCTTTCCTTACACCATATTAAAAATTAATTCGAAATGGATCAAAGACCTAAATGTAACAGCTAAAACCAGGATATTTAAAAAAAAAATTTTTTTTAATGTTTATTTATTTTTTTTTTTTTTAAATTTTTTTTTTCAACGTTTTTTAATTTATTTTTGGGACAGAGAGAGACATAGCATGAACGGGGGAGGGGCAGAGAGAGAGGGAGACACAGAATCGGAAACAGGCTCCAGGCTCCGAGCCATCAGCCCAGAGCCCGACTCGGGGCTCGAACTCACGGACCGTGAGATCGTGACCTGGCTGAAGTCGGACGCTTAACCGACTGCGCCACCCAGGCGCCCCTGTTTATTTATTTTTGAGACAGAGAGAGACGGAGCATGAACAGGGGAGGGTCAGAGAGAGAGGGAGACACAGAATCTGAAATGGGCACCAGGCTTTGAGCTGTCAGCACAGAGCCCGACGTGGGGCTCGAACTCATGGATCGAGAGATCATGACCTGGGCTGAAGTCGGACGCTCAACCGACTGAGCCACCCAGGCGCCCCAACCAGGATATTTTTTTAAAGTGTATTTATTTATTTTGAGAGACAGCATGAGTAGGGGAGGGACAGAGAGAGAGGGAAAGAGAGAGAATCCCAAGCAGGCTCCACACTGACAGCGCAGAGCATGATGTGGGGCTCAAATCCACAAACTGTGAGATCATGATCTGAGCTGAACCAAGAGCTGGATGCTTAACCGACTGAGCCACCCAGATGCCCTAAAACCAGAATATTATTAAAAGAATACACAGGGGAAATCTTCATTACATTGGATTTGGCAATGTCTTGGATCTAACACTAAAAGCATAGGCAACAAAATAAAAAATAAATAAAACAGATTCATCCTCCTGAGGCAAGGAAAGCAATAGCAAAAAAACAAACAAACAAACAAACAAACAAAAAAAAAAAACAACCAACTATTGGGACTACACAAAAAAACAAAAACAAAAACAAAAAAACAAAAAAAAGCTTTTGGATAGTGAAGAAAACCATCAGCAAAATGAAAAGGCAACCTACTGAATGGCAGAAGATATTTGAAAATTATGTATCCAATAAGGGGTTAATGTCCAAAACGTATAAAGAATGTACACAACTCAACACCAAAAATATAATCTGATTAAAAAATGAACAGAGGACCTGAACAGACATTTTCCAAAGAAGACATACAGGTGGCAAACAGATATATGAAAAGATGCTTAACATCACTAATCAGGGAAATACAGATCAAAGATACAATGAAATATCACCTTACACCTCTCAGAATGGCAAGTATCAAAAAGATAAGGAATTACAAGTGTTGGTGAGGATGTAGAAAAAAAGGAACTCTCATACACTGCTGGTGGGAATGTAAATTGGTGCAGCCATTGTGGAAAACAGTACAGAGGTTCTTCAAAACATTCAAAATAGAAATACCATATGATCCAGTAATTCCACTATGGGGCATTTACCCAAAGAAAACAAAAACACCAATTTGAAAAGATATATGCTCTCCTATGTTTATTTCAGCATTATTTACAACAGCCAAGATATGGAAGTAGCCCAAGTGTCCATCGATAGATGAATGGATAAAGAAGATATGGCATACATATTCAATGGAACATGACTCAGCCATAAAAAAGAATGAGATCTTGCCATATGAGACAACATGGATGGATCTAGAGGGTATTACACTAAGTGAAATAAGTCAAACAGAGAAAGACAAATACCATATGATTTCACTTATATGTGGAATCTAAAAAATAAATTTAAAAAGTAGACTCACAAATACAGGTGGTTGCCAGAGGGAAGGGGCTAGGAAGATAGGCTAAAAGGGGTGAAAGGGAGGGGAAGGTATAGGTTTCCTTCCAGTTATGGAATAAATAAGTCATGGGGATGAAAGGTACAACATGGGGAGTATAGTTAGTGGTGTTGTAATAGTATTGGAGTGACTGATGAAAGCTACACTTGTGATGAGCACAGCATACTGCATAGAGCTGCTGAATCACTATGTTGTACACCCAAAATTAATGTAACATTGTATATCAACTATACTTCAATAAAATTTTTTTCTTAATTTTTAGGAGATAACAAATTAAAAAAGACTTACCAAAATTAAAAACATTTGTATATCAAAGCACACTAACAACAGAGTGAAAAGACAACCCACTGAATGGGAGAAAATATTTGCAAACCAAGTAGCTGCTAAGGGACTGATGTCCAAAATATATAAAGAACTCCTACAACTAAACAACAACCACAACAACAACAACAAAAACAATCTGATTCAAAAATAGGCAAAGGACTAGAAAAGACTTTTTTCCAAATAAAACAGGCAAATGGCACAAGCATGTAAAAAGATGTTCAACATCATTAGTCATTAGGAAAATGCAAACTCAAAACACAATGAGATATCACTTCACAGCCATTAGGATGTCTATTATGAAGAAAACCAAAAAATACTGAGTTTTGGAGAGAACACAGAGAAACTGGAAGCCTTGTACGTTGCTGGTGGAAATGTAAACTGATGCAGCTGCTGTGGAAAATAGTTTGGTGGTTTCTCAAAAATTTAAACATAGAAGGTGCTGGTGGCTCAGTCAGTTGAACATCTGACTCTTGATTTTGGCTCACAATTTGTGGGATTGAGCGCCGTGTCGGGTTCTGTGCTTGGGATTCTTGATCTCCCTCTCCTCTGCTTGTGTGCACACTCTCTCTCAATAAATAAGTAAATAAACTTAAAAAACAATTTAAACATAGAATTACCATATGATTCAGCGATTCCACTTTTAGGCATATACCTCCCAAAATACTGGACATCACTAAGAGCACCATTCATAGGAGCACCATTCACAATAGCCAACAGAAAGGCAACCCAAGTGTCCATCAACATATAAATGAGGAAACAAAATGTGGTATATACATACATTTGATTATTCCTCAATCATAAGAAGGAGCTAAGTTCAGGGTGCCTGGGTGGCTCAGTTGGTTAAGCACTGGACTCTTGGTTTCAGCTGAGGTCATGATCTTGGCAGTTCGGGGGACAGAATCCCGCATTGGGCTCTGCACTGGCAGCTTGGAGCCGGCAGGGGATTCTCTCTCTTCCTCTCTCTCTGCTTCTACCTCACGCACGCACACACTCTCATTCTCTCAAAATAAATAAACGTAAAAAAAAAAAAGAAAGGAGCTGAATTCTGACATATGGATGAGCTTTGAAAACATTATGGTCGCTTGACATATGCACAGCAAAGGGTGCCTGGGTGGCTCAGTCGGTTAAGTGTCTGACTTCAGCTCCAGTCATGATCTCAGAGTTCGTAATTTCGAGCCCCGCATCGGGCTCTGTGCTGACAGCTCAGAGCCTGTAGCCTGCTTTGGATTCTGTGTCTCCCTCTCTCTGCCCCTCCTCTGCTCGCTTGCTCTCTCTTTCTCTCTCACAAATAAATAAACATGAAAAAAAAAAAAAAAAAAGAAATATGAACAACACAAAAGGATATTATATGATTCCACTTTTTTTTTTAATTTTTTAATGTTTATTTATTTTTGAGAGAGAGACAGACAGAGTGTGAGGCGGGAGGGGTACAGAGAGAGGGAGACACAGAATCCGAAGCAGGCTCCAGACTCTGAGCTGTCAGCACAGAGCCTGACATGGAGCTCGAACCCACAGAACGGCGAGATCATGACCTGAGCTAAAGTCAGAAGCCTAACGACTGAGCCACCCAGGCGCCCCTATATGATTCCACTTGTATAAGGTACTTTCAACAGGCAAATTCATAAAGACAGAAAGTAGACTAGATGCTACCAGAGGCTCGGGAGAGGGGAGAATGAGGTTCTTGTTTAATGGATACAGAGTTTTGTTCGAATGACGAAAAGGTTCTGGAAATGGACAGCGGTGAGCACTGTGCAACACTTAATGTCACATATTGTACATTTAAAGATGGTTAAAACGGTCAATTTTATGTTATGTATATTTCACCACAATTAAAACAAAATTTTAAACCATTTCCTCAGGTGGCGCCAGCTACATTTCGAGTGCTCAACAGCTACATGTAGCTAGTAGCTACCGTATTGGACAATACGGAGTAACTTATTCCTATCACTGCAGAAAGTCCTATTGGAAGGTGCTGCTCAAGAACTATCTTAAAGACCATCTGATCCTGTTTTCAGGAGCACCACCCTACATACTACCTCTAGCTGCCTTGTCCCTCGTTCCAGCACACCACTATCCTGCCTACCCGTCTAGCAGCCTCTTTAACCACTGTAAACTCCCTTAATATTGTAAATTTGAAAGTTTACAATATTATTTCCCAAATGCCATTTCACTTAATATTCAAAACAACTGACTGGTGGTGGTGGTACTACTTTTTCTTAGATATAAAAACTAAGGTCCATAGTTTTGTAAGTGTGGTTGGGATTCAAACTCTTGATTTCGAATTTTGTGTTCTTTCTATCTCCACATCGCACTGCCTGTCAGAGGGATTTGTTGTTTTCATCACGCTGACATCACCAAAAAGGATTCACTGAGCTGCTATGAGAATATCCTGGAGGCTGTACAGAGGTGATCATCATCAACTTAGGAGTATCCAACCTCAAACATGTATCCCCAAAGGCTTCCTTTTCCAACTTCCCCATTTTAATCAACAACAGTGGCTCAAATTTTCTAGCTATTTAGCCTCAAAATTTTGTGAAAATATTCTATACTCTCCTCTCTTATCCTATTTATATTTAAACAAATACCAAGTTATACTGTAATGCAGCCCTCACATCCATCCCCTCCCTTTTGTTAACTATGGATGCTAGTCTGAGCTAGATTGTTGTGACCTTACACTGCTAACTGGCCTCTTGCTTGTACTGTTCCTCCCCTTCTAAATATTGCCACCAGATTAGTCCTCTGTATCTCCAATTCTGTCATGCTATTCCCCAACATTTGTTTTTATATACAAATATTTTTTAAGGATAAACTTGTTGTTCTTAAGTAGGCTCTGTGCCCAAGGTAGGGCTTGAGCTCATGACTCTCAGGTCAAGACTCACATGCTCTACCGAATGAGCCAGCCAGGCACCCCTAAAGTATTTTTTAACACTTTTTAAAAAGTATTTATTTTGAGAGAGAGAGTGTGAGCACACGCGTGTGCATGAGAGTGGGGGAGGGCAGAGAGAGAATTGCAAGCAGGCTCTGTGCTGTCAGTGCAGAGCCCAACGCGGGGGCTCAATCTCACAAACTGTGAGATCATGACCTGAGCCAAAATCAAGAGTCAGATGCTCAACTGACTGAACCACCCAGGTGCCCCTCTTTTTTTATACCTTTAAAATTGATTTCCCGGGGCGCCTGGGTGGCTCAGTCGGTTGAGCGTCCGGCTTCGGCTCAGGTCATGATCTCACAGTTCGTGAGTTCGAGCCCCGCGTCGGGCTCTGTGCTGACAGCTCAGAGCCTGGAGCCTGCTTCGGATTCTGTGTCTCCCTCTCTCTCTGACCCTCCCCTGTTCATGCTCTGTCTCTGTCTCAAAAATAAACATTAAAAACAATTAAAAAAATAATAAAATAAAATTGATTTCCCACAAATCCTCACTAAGCTAAGGTTGTCCTTTAACTGTAGCATACTCCTATTTGATTCAGGTTTCTTCTCTTCTATTTCCTTAGCACAATGAATGGTATAAACATATAGTTGTCGCTCAAATAATATGGACAGAAAGAATAAATGGCAGGCAGGCAGAATAAAACACCTAAGAAAATAAATGAAAAGATTTATCACCTATGAAAAAAGTATGGTCAAAAATATGTTCTTTTTTTTTTTTTTAATTTTTTTTAACCTTTATTTATTTTTGAGACAGAGAGAGACAGAGCATGAACGGGGGAGGGTCAGAGAGAGAAGGAGACACAGAATCCGAAGCAGGCTCCAGGCTCTGAGCTGTCAGCACAGAGCCCGACGTGGGGCTTGAACTCACGGACCGCGAGATCACGACCTGAGCTGAAGTCAGACGCTTAACCGACTGAGCCACCCAGGCGCCCCGAAGAGAATATCCTTAAGCTGATAAAAGATATTTATCAGAAACCCATGGCAAAAGCAGATTTAATGACACAACTTTAGAAGCATTGCTATTATGGTCAGAAACAAAGTAAAAAATTTCTCTAATGGCAACTATTATTAGAACAAATTATAGTAGAGTTGGTGGACAGAAGATCAACAGAAAAAATAGCACTCACATTTATACCATTAATAGTCAACTGGAAAATATAATATTCAAATTAGTAACAAAAGCTGTGCAGGGTTTTTATGGAAAAGATCACAAAACATCCTCAAAGATCTGAATTAAATTGATAGCATATCATGTTCATGGATGGAAAGACTCAATACTATAAATATGGCAAGTCTCCCCAAATTAATTTTTTAATGCAGTGCAATTACAAACAAAATCCCTACAGAGTTTTTGGAGGAATCTGAAAAGTTGATCTCATCTGGAAGAAGAACTAGGAAGTCCAGACATTTCTGTAAAACAAGAAAAAAGTGGGAAGACTTGTCCTTGTAGTTTTAAAGACTTATAAACCAGAATGGTGGTATTGACTGGCCCACTGGATCAATGAATCAGAACAGAGACAGGGTGCCTGGGTAGCCCAGTTGGTTAAGCATCCGACTCTTGATTTTAGCTCAGGTCATGGTCTCGTGGTTTATGGGTTTGAGTCCCACATTGGGCTCTGCGCTGACAGTGTAGAGACTGCTTGGGATTTTTTCTCTCCCTTTCTCTCTGCCCCTCCCCTGCATATGTGCGCTCTCTCTCTCTCTCAAAATAAATAAATAAACATTAAAAAAAAAAAAAAAAAAGGAACAGAGAACCATGAAAGTGACCCACATATAGAGAAACCTGATTTACAAATATAAATTCCAGACAGATCAAAGATGTAAATGTATAAAGTAAAATAAAACTTAAAGAAGAAAAAAATGTACATATATGTTTCTTGTGACCGCAGGGTGGATAAGGCTTTCTTTCTTTCTTTTTACTTTTTTTTCAGGTAGAATTGCAATTCTTCTTGTCGACAATTTAACCTAACAACAAAGTGATTTTTCAAAAAAAAGATCAAGTGACAAATTTTATACAGAGATCAAAGTAACCCTTTTACCTCACCAAATTACAAAATTTGGCTTATTAGTAGGGCAACTGATTTTTCTATACGATAAAACTTAAAGCACATTTGCTACTAAATGCATTCCGGTGTACTTATTCTAAATTTTTTAATTTTGGAGTATTTCAAACATATACAAAAGTGGGAACTATTATAATAAGTAAGTCTGACGACCACTACCCAGCCTCAATTAGCAACACGTGGACAATACTGTATGTATATCTGGGAAGAATTTTTTAAATAAGACATAAAGCATAAAGGAACTAATTGACAAATTTGTCAGAAAAGGAATTTCCATACAAATGAAAATAGGTGAATTTAAAAGATAAACTATAGATTGGAAGATTTGCAATGCACTTAGCTGACAGAGGATTCATATCCATACCTGCAAATCAGTAAGAACCAATCAGAAAATGTAAGTAGAGAAAAATGGGCAGAAAATATAAACATGGAATTTTTTTTTTTAAGTTTGTTTATTTATTTTGAGAGAGACAGAGACAGTGTGTGCGGGGGAAGAGGCCAGAAGGAGAGGAGAGAGAATCCCAAGCAGACTCCGCAGGGCCAGTGCGCAGAGCCTGACGCAGGGCTTGAACTCAGGAAACCGTGACATCATGACCTGAGCTGAAATCGAAAGAAGGATGCTTAGCTGACTGAGCCACCCAGGCACCCTGTGAAAATGGAATTTAACAAGGGAATTCAAATCGCTAATTAATAAATGAAGAAATGTTTAACCCCTCTAGTAATAAGGAAAACAAAAAATAAAACATGACAGGTTTTAAAACCATCAAGTTGGCAAAAATTAAGTTTGGAAAATGCCTAGTTTTGGTGAGAATGTAGAAGAGTTGGAACTCATCTGCTTTTCTAGGTAGTGTGAAGTGGTATGATCACCTTGAAAAACAATCTGGCAACAGCTAGCAAAGCTGATGGTGAGCATGCCTTACAACGCGGCAGCTCTGCTTCTAGATACATTTTTTAGAGAATCTCCTATGTTATACCAAGAGACTGCAGTATTGTTGGCAGTTCTAAAAAATTGTGCATCTGTAATACAGTTCAATAAGTTGTGGTATATTCATACAATGGATTAGTATACATCAGTTAAAATGAAAGAAACAGAACGACGCACATCAACATAAATAAATCTAGAAGCTGTAATGCTGAGTAAGAAAAGCAAAGTAGATGATAATCACAGTAGGTCATGTGTATAAAGTCTAAACATGCAAAAATCATACTATATTGTTTATGGGTATGTGTATATATATATATATATATATATATATATATATATATATATAAGATATACAGATACAATGAATTCAGGATGGTGGCTACCTTTAGGGAAGGAGAAAGAGAAATGGGATCCTAGAGGGATAAAGAAGGAGTTTTAACTGTATCTATAATGTATTATTTCTTTTAAAAATGAGTGGAATGTACCCAGGTGTTTGTTAACTATTCTGTTTTTCTTTACGTAAGAATTGCTAAAAAAACCAAAAAACCAAAAAACCAAAACCAAAACAAAACAAAACAAAAAAATCCCAAACAACTGAGTAGAGATCACGACTGTTACCAAGATAGTTCTAAGTTGCACCAAGGTGGATGGAGGTCAGCCTCTGCTTGTGATCACCATTCACCATCAGCTCTTCTACTCTAAGGGTGGTAAAATAGTAGCTCAAAGTAGTACGGTATGTGGAACAGGTTATGTGACAGATTCAATCCACTCCCCCAGTCAGTCTTTCATCAAATTTCCCCATTTTATTTCCTCCATGGTATTTAACATAAGCTGAATTTATTTGGCTTATTTCTTTACTAGATTTTTGCCTGTCTCCCTTTAACTAGGACATAAGATCCATGAGGTAAGAGACAGTATCTGTCTCATTCACTACAGAATTCCTAGTACTATGAATAGTGCCTGGAAAACAGTAAGTGCTCAATAAATATCTTATGTTCAATTAATGTCAGGAGTCAAGACTACCAGAGTATGTTAAGGGGAGATGTCCAACCCTGGCACAGAAGCCCAGGTTAAATATGGACTGTAAGTTCAAGCACCAATCTCTCTGGGGGGTCCACGGGGAAGAGTCCAGCCACAGTCACAACTAGAACACTGAAACAGGGGGCTTGAGAGTGAAGAGAAAATACAAATTTAAATTTGGAAACAAAATTTCTATTAACAAGATATAGAAACTTCAAGCCTCTGGATTCTCTACAGACACCTAATTAATTTCCCAGCACAATCTTCTCATGCAAGTTCCAACATGAGTTCAGGGATATGAACTTTCTAAAAACCTAAATAAAGCATGCCACTTAATCTCTTTTTCCAGGCTCCAGTTTTGGAGAAGAACAGGAGGAAAGGGAACAGGGAATGAAAAAACAAGAAGACACATCAAATGTATTGCTTTTATTAGCACAGCTTCCGAATAATCCCAAGGAGGAGAATGGCATGCCTGTAGGATGTGTCTGGAAAAGCTCTTCCCCTGGGCTGTGATGGGGGCCACCACCCACCTTTAGGCAATTACGGCACCTCCTCAAGAGGCTCTGTACAGTAGCAGTGGTTCAAATGGGCTCTGGGGTTAGAGTTCTTGGGCTTGAATTCTGACTCTGCCATTTTCTACCTGTGCAACCTTGGGCAAGCCAATTAATGGTTCTATACTTCAGTCTCCTTAAGTAAAATGGTGGCTAGTAAAGGTACCTACTGCATAGGGTTGTGAGGATGAAATGTTTTCATGCATGTAAAGCTCTCAGTATAGCAAACCCTCAATAAATGGTAGCTTTTATTGTAATTGTTCATCTGGAAGAGAGGGGCCTTATGTTTAATTCTTTGGAAAAACTGCTTGCCCTGGAGACTTGGATGACTAAATCATTAGCTAATGAAACAGAGGCAACAGGAAACAGTGCAAAAGCACTAGACCAAAATTCAAAATGCCTGTTAGTGCAGAGATTGCCAGTTAACTCCCAATACCCGGTCTCCTCCTCTTTAGTAAAAGAACTTGTCCTCTTCCTCCATTGTGCTGCCCACTGATGCCCTAGCGGCCATCCTGGGATGAGGCCACATCCTAGGATATTGGCGTAGTGAGCTGCAAGAGGCCTCAGCATCTCCCAACTTGGTGGAGCCTTCACATTAGCCTTGGACTGCCTAGTTCTGGACTCTGATGTGAGAGAATAAAATTTTATGTGTGTAGGACTTTGGAGTCCTACACACATTCAAACTTAATGATATATCTCGGTTCTGACCTATTACTATAATACACTTGTAGATAAACTGGTCTTAGTTTTCTCTCCTATAAAATGTGGATGATACTTTATAGAGTAGTGGAAATCAAGCGAAACAACACATCATAATAGCACTATGTAAAAGGATAATGTAATTGTTATCAATGGAAACGAGAGAGACACTCAGGAAGGAAACACAGGTATGATAATGATAGATGGGAAACACAAAGATACAGACTTAGAAAAGGATTAGAAAAAGTCCAGGAATAGACATTGTGCTTATTTGACTATGAAAAGTTCTTACAGAAGATCATGAAAGCTGATCACTCAGGAGAAATAACCTGTATTCTGCATCCTATAAAATACATTGTTAAATTATCTCAATAGGAATCTCGTTATCTACCATTCTTTGCAGTCCACTATCTCTGATCCTGAATCATTCCTAATTAGATGAGTTTTGCCCTTCAAATCCCAGTGTCTCCCTTTCTATATTCTTCCTGTCATTACCCCCAATCTTATAACAATCAAGTCATACTTCTTTTTTTTTTTTAATTTTTTTTAACGTTTTTTTATTTATTTTTGAAACAGAGAGAGACAGAGCATGAACGGGGGAGGGGCAGAGAGAGAGGGAGACACAGAACTGGAAGCAGGCTCCAGGCTCCGAGCCATCAGCCCAGAGCCCGACGCGGGGCTCGAACTCACGGACCGTGAGATCGTGACCTGAGCTGAAGTCGCACGCTTAACCGACTGAGCCACCCAGGCTCCCCCAAGTCATACTTCTTGACTTTATCACAAAGCAGAGCTGTCTAACAAAACTTTCTACCAATGATAAAAATTTTCTATACCTGCTCTCAACAATATGGTAGCCATTAGTCACATGTTGCTATCAACCACTTGAAATGTGGCTAGTGTGACTGAAGAACTAAATTTTGAATTTTATTTAATTTTAAGTAATTTAAATTTAAATAGACTCATATGGCTAAGTGGCTACTGTTTCTGGAGAGTGCAGTCTGCAGAGAAAGCTCTAGGAAAGAAGGAAATTGTGTCATTTCCTCATTCCTATTTGATCTCATTTCTTCACAATACCTATGCTAAAAAGCTTTTTCTTAGCCTATTCCTGATGGCCCTAAATCCTTGGAGAGTCCCAATTTCCCTATTTGGGATTTGGGTAATTATTACCTTCTTTTCAGAGGGATAAGCACATTTGTTCAATACACACACACACACACACACACACACACACACACACAAAGTCCTGAGTGAGACAAACGTCCTTCCGGAAAGCTTTATCGAACATGCCAGAATGACTGGTTTCAGTGAATCCACCAAAAAATGTACAAAAGAGGATTACTTCCCCGAAAAGGATAGACTCTTTTTAGGCTCTGTGGTCTATTTATTATTTAATTTATTTAAGAGAGAGAGAATGCACAAGTTGGGGAGTGGGGAGGAGAGTAGTGGAAGTGGGGGGAGAGAGGGAAGGAGAGAGAGAGAGAGAGACAGAGAGAGAGAGAGAGAGAGAGAGAAGCTCAGTGCAGAGCCTGACATGGGGCTCAATCCCACGACCTTGGGATCATGACCTGAGCTGAAAAAAATCAAGAGTCAGATGCTCAACCAACTGAGCCACCCAGGCACCCCTGGCTCTGTGGTCTAAAGACATCAGAAGTTCAATTACCCTTCTTGATAAGTCCTTATATATCCAATATACGTCTAGTATGTTTTTTAATTAAAACAGGTGGAGAAACAGGCAAGTTCTGCTCCTCAGAGAAGATCAAACTAAAAGAAATGGCCTGAAGCAATGTTACTGACCATGGAAGGCTTGGTATAGTAAATAAAGCTGTCAAAATAAGCCATCTGTCAAGTTGAGGAATTAGTATCTTCGTGATGGGGGATGGGAGGTTGGCTAAAATAATAGTGCAGGTAATTTAAGTTCTTATGAAGGACTGGTACCCTCTCAACAATGCAAACTCAGTCTCATGAAGTAAAACTCAACAATTTACTGGCTTGTTCTGTCTGCCTGGACAACTCTAGGCATTTCTAAGTAAGATCGTTATGTTTCATTTTAGGACTAGGAAAATTCTCTTAAGTATCTACTATTAATCTGATGGGCAAGACAGAGAAGAAGCTCCAGAGGAAGAGGGTCCCAGAGGTGGTGATAATACAGACAAATGACTTTCTAGTTTCAAAAACACACACTAGAACAAATACCCTGACCCTGATGACCCCTCCAGGCTGCTACTCAGGTGCTCATGTTTTAGATGTGAGCAAAAGTGTAACTCCTTCAAAAACTCCTTGATGTGAATCCAAGAAATGATGTGACAGTACTTGCTGCAGATTTCCCTTGGAGGCATACCAGTATGACCTTTTTCAAATGCAAATTAGCTGTCAGGTTTCTTGGGGAGGAGTTTAAAGAAAAGACATCACTATGCTCTGATCTGAAGAGTATGGTGAACCTGGACTAAGTGAGAAGGAGGGACAAAGGACACCCGGAGAATGACCCCTGTGAGAAAAGTCCATGGGACTGGTTGGGACAGAACTTGATAAGAAATGGAAATCTGTGGCTTTGCAGAGTCTTGCTTGAGTTGGACCAACTTGATTTTGGCAACCCCTCCCCCTCCTAAGTTAGCTCAGGTATTCGTTGATCTTAGTACAGAATCCAGAAGTCCCCTAGACCTCTAAGCGAGCTCTCCCTGGTATTTAGGGCAGGAGTGCCTGTAAACCATGTCATCCAGTTATGCCACACTGGCTCTTACTCACATAGAAAATATTTATCAAGCCCTCATGAGATCTGTAGCACCACACTAGACACTCAGGGATGTCTATGAGAGAGCAGCTTCAAGGAACTCGCAATTTAATGTTCTGTTTGTAGTCTTAAAGGCAGATGCAGGCAGAAAGGGGTGAGAGGGGACCCAGAAGAACTGTGTCCACACTCAGAAAATACCGCTGATCTTTCTAGGAGTTGTTGTCCCACAACACGGAAATAGTTATTTAGTAGGAGGTGGTGGGAAACCCTGGAATTTGAGAAATGAGAGAAAAAAAATGTGGAGTAAAGGCAGGTAGTAGTTGGGATTAATGAAAATGACAGAGTGGAAGTTTTAGACTCTCAAATATAAAGGCCAGTGAAAGGAGGAGGCCTGGAAATTGAAACATGCCTAGATTAAGGAGCCCGTCCCATCTACAGGAAGTTTATCCCTAACATCTAAATAGTCATGTTTTAAAATCAACAAGTTTGCTGGTTTTCAGCTGCCACTGACCGGAACCCCCAGCGGCTCTGGCCCACAGTGTAGACAGACTGTGCCCAGCCGGACTAGATGAAGACATGTAGCCGGAAGTCAGCCAGCCAGCCCAACCCCTCCCAGCCTTGGGAGGAGTTTGAGCAAAATGCTACCCGGCTATGAGTAGTAGGCAAGATGGTTTAACCCTAGCGGCACGGAGCTATACCTAGGCCCCCGCATCTCAATCAGTAGATTCAGAGAGTGGACTGAGACCCAAGGGGACTCCAAGAATGAGAACAGAACCCCACCAGCAAAGTGCACCAGGACCTGTGGTCCTCCAATGCTTTCCCTCCTTGTCCACTGCAGTTGCATATTCACGTTCACAGTCACGTATTTTTAAAAATTGATATAATTATCTCCTAGAAATTACTGTATGTAGCCTCTTGGGATCTAAAGCAATTAAGTGAAGATAAATTTCTTTCATGGAGCAAGCTGTCAAAGGATGAAGCAATTTCATTCCCCATTTGAAGTGGAAGCTTTGGGTCATGCATGGTTTATTTGAAACAATGCCATCACCTAAAGCTGCTGATCTTATCTCTAACTCCGTTCTCCATTTCAAACTGCTGGAGATATGCAGCGTGGCACTGCCTGAAGTTATGACATCTGGCTCAAGGCCAGCAACAGAACAAGCCAGCTCCTCTTCTAGGGTTTAAGTATAAGAGGACAGAAACCATATTAAAAGAAGATAACTATATAGGTGAAGTCTGTTAAACCCTGAAGAGGGGAGAAGTTCCCAAGGCATCAGTTGTGACTACAGAGGCACCCTAACAAAAGGGAAGTGGTACAAGAAGCAGGCAGGAACGCCCCCCAAAGGGGGTAGGGTGAAATACATGCTGAGGAACGAGCTTTTTCTCTTCTGGGAGACACCAAACCCAACCAACAGTGGGGCCTATTTCATGAACCCCGGCCTGATAGGTGGAAAGCATACCAGGCTGAGAATCAGAAGCTCCGGGTTCTAATTCCAGCACTATATAAGACTGTGTGTGAGATTTATAGGAAAGTTCTCATTAACTGTTCTTCTTTTGAATCGCAGCTGGTACTTTATTTAAAAAAAAAATTCTGCATAACCATGTTTTATTTATTTTACAACATACCAGTCAATGTGCTATCTAGGTAATAGTATTCAAAGTATTTTTTAAGCCACTGAAACATTCTTCAGGTGAAATCCACGCACGTCAGACCATGTCTGAGTGTTGCTTTCGAAAGGAACTTTGAAGAACTAGAATTGGCTTTCAAGTGTCGTTGCACTGGAATCACCAGAAGAAACTTGTTGAAAGTGATTGCTGGGTTCCCCTCTCAGAGTTTCTGATTCACGGCTCTAAAACATTACACACTTAACATGTTCTCAGGGGGATCTCATGCTGCTGGTCCTAGTACTACAATTTGAGAACCAGTGGTATAGAGGAATGTGGCCAAGAGAATTTCAATCTAGAATTGAAATGTCCAATACACTAGCCACTAGCCACATGTGGATATTTCAGTTTAATTAAAATCTCTGTTTCTCAGCTGCACTAGTCACATTTCAAGTACTCAAGAGTCACAAGTGTCTAGTGGTTACCATATAGGATAGGATACTGTGGAAACAGATCAGTTCTATTATCACAGATAGTTCTATGGGATAGTGTTGGTCAAGAATCTATTTGATTTTGGGGCACCTGGCTCAGTCGGAAGAGTGTACAACTCTTGATCTCAGGGTCATGAGTTTGAGCCCCATACTGGGTATAGAGATTACTTAAATAAATATTAAAAAAAAAAAAAAAAAGGATCTATTTGATTTCTCTGGTGAATGTTTAGCCCAAAGAAGATAAAACTTAAGGGGAATTTCACATTTGCTAAGATGTGTCAGTATTAAAGCCTGGGTGGCTCAGTCGGTTGAACACCTGACTCTTGATTTCAGCTCAGGTCATGCCCCATGTTAGACTCTGTGCTGATAGCACAGAGCCTTGCTTGTGATTCTCTCTCCCTCGCTCTCTGCCCCACCCCTACCTGCACATGCATGTGCACTCTCTCTCTCTCTCTCTCTCTCTCAAAAATAAACATTAAACAAAAAGTCTTTGTAACACCAAAGTGCAACATAAGAAAAACTAAATAAAATAGATCTCATCAAAATTTAAAAATTTTCAATAAAGTGAAAAGACAATCAGCCCATAGAAAGGGAAAAAATATTTGCAAATCATATGTCTGATAATGGACTTTATCCAGAATATAAAAAGAACTCCTGCAACTCAACAATAAAAGACAATCCAATTTTTAAAATGGGCAAACTATCTGAATACACATTTCCCCACTTTTATAAAATCTTTACAAAATACTTTCACAGACCTGATCATCCCTTTTTATCCTCTTTGAGATCGATAAGGTAGTTAAAGGTTTCCTAGTTTTATTCAAAAAGACAAAAGCCCAGAGAGGTTATATGAATTGTCCAAGACCACACAACCAGCCTATAGCAGAGTCAGGATCAGAGCTCACATTTGACACTTTCTTTTATTCTACTTTGCCCTCCTTTGGCTCAGAGGGAAAAAACTAATGCTCAGGTATCCCACAGGCAATCAAGTGAGAAGGTAGAAACTGTATTTTTTAAATGTATACAATTAAGTAAGCACATAATAAAGACATTCAACATTATTAGTCATTAAGGAAACGCACATCAAAGCCACACAGGGATATCACTTCACACCCACTAGGATGGCTATTATCAAAAAACCAGAAAATAAAGTGTTGGTGAAGATGTGGAAAAACTGGAATCCTTGTGTACTGCTGGTAGGAATTTAAATGGTGCAGACCCGTGGAAAGCAGTTATGGCAAGTCCTCCAACTCAACACAGAAGCACCATACGATCCGGCTATTCCACTTCTGTGTACACATCCACAAGATGTGAAAGCAAGGGCTGGAACAGGTTATTTGTATGCTGGCCGTGTTCACAGCAACATTATTCACAATTGCCAAAAGGTAGAAGCAACCCAAACGTCCATCCCATGGAACAGATACAAAATATAGTGTATATACACAAGGGAATATTACTCAGCCTTAAAAAAGGCAGAAATTTTGACATGTACCACAACAGGATGAACCTTAAAGATGTTATGCTAAGTAAAATAAGCCAGTCACAAAAAGACAAATATTGAATGATTTCACTTATATGAGGTTTGTAGTCAAATTCAGAGCAGAAATAAAATGATGGTTACCAGAGGCTGGGAGAGGGAGGAAATGGGGAGTTGGTGTTTAATGGGTATAGTTTCAGCTGGGGAAAATGAAAAAATCCTGGAGATGGATGGTGGTGATGGTTGCAAAACAACATGAATATATTTAATGCCACAGAACTGTACACTTAAAAATGGTAAATTTTGTATTATGTATATTTTAACAATTATAATTTTAAAAATGGAATAACTTTCTTTTTTTTGAGAGAGAGAGAGAGCACGTTTATATGAGCAGGGGAGAGGGAGAGAGAGAGACGAGCAGGGGAGAGAGGGAGAGGGAGAGGGAGAGAGAGAGAGAAACAGAGCATGCGCAGGGGAGGGGATGGGAGAGAGGGAGACATAGAAATCTGAAGCAGGCTTCAGGCTCCGAGCTGTCAGCACAGAGCCCGACACCAGGCTCAAACTCACAAACTGTGAGATCATGACCTGAGGCCAAAGTCGGATGCTTAAGCCATCGAGCCACCCAGGTACAGAGAGAGAGAGAGAGAGAGAGAGAGAGAGAGAGAGAGAGAGAATTTTTTTTTTTTAACGTTTATTTATTATTGAGAGACAGAGAGACACAGAGGAGGGGCAGAGAGAGGGGGAGACACAGAATCTGAAGTAGGCTCCAGGCTCTGAGCTATCAGCACAGAGCCCGACGCGGGGCTTGAACTCACAAACTGTGAGATCAAGACCTGAGCCAAAGTCGGCCGCTTAACCAACTGAGCCACCCAGGCGCCCCGAGAGAGAGAGAATCTTAAGCAGGCTCTACACTGAGCCCCGACATGAGGCTTGATCCCGTGACCCTGGGATCGTGACCTGAGCCGAAATCAAGAGTTGAACATTCAATGAACTGAACCATCCAGGTGCCCCAAAATGAGCCCGTTTTAAATAAAACTTTGATTAAAGGAAAACCTTCCTTCCTAGTTCCTCACCCTCTTGAAATGTCTGGTATAGCCATTTTCCAGCTCCTGGCATTGACAACGTAAGGAAGAACAGATTAAAGCTATCAGTGAACCAACAAGTGCCCTATGACCCTGGCATATTTGGAGCAAAAAAGCAACCTATGCAGGCTTGTAGTTACTCTTTGATTTCATGGTCTGATTCTCAAGGCCAAAAACGATCTTCGACTCTTGTCTGTGTGAAATTCCGAGTTAAAGGAAGGAACAACAAAGCCTCTCTTCAGTCATCTGCTTATGAGTTGGGCCCTCCAGGAAACAGAGCTGACTCTTAGTTCTCAAAGGCTAAAACTTACCTTATATCAAAATGTAAGCCAGTGGCAAAACACTGATTCCAATATTTAAGTTCCATGTCCACAGGGCTTTAACATTCTCACAGGGTGGGTCCTGCTCATGTTGGTAATTCTGAAAGGCAGAAATGCCTGTTCTTTTATGTTAAGTTTAACCCAAGGGCTAGAAAGGACATAGACTGCATTCTGAGATGAGTTCTTGGGGGGTGGGGGACAACCCTTCCATACTCTTGAGCATCGAGGGCCTAGTATCAATGCATCAGACAGATGATGTTAGTACTTTCTATTGTGTTCATCAAGATCCCCCAAAAGAACACAGCTGTGTCCCCGCCTAGTCAGGAGTAGCTAGTGGTTCAGAAGGTTTTGTTCTCTTGACTCCCAGATGCTATGAAAGTGATCAGACCCAACTCTGATGGCCATCTCGAGATATTCTTTATACGCTGTTCCTAGAGTGAGAAGGCAAATCACTACAGATCTCTGCCTATACGAAATTTAACTCTAAGGTAGTAAGACATGTTTTTAAAAAATCAAAAATGAGTATCGGCGTAATCAGGCTATACTTGGTAGTTACACCTCATACTGAGGTGGTGAAATACTCTTTCCCCTAACTTGCAAGCCCAGATCTCACTGGAGTGTGGAGGAGGATTTTTTTTTTTTTTTTTAATATCCATAACCCAGCTGTGACACTTCCTTCCATCTCTACCTGTACATCTGTTTCCTACAGAGTGCTGCTGCCTCAAGTGAGATGCGTGAGGCTTCTGTAGATGCTGGGGAACAAGATGGAACAAAAATGCTTCACACCTGGCTCCCAAATTACAGGAACGCTGGACTGGGGCCAACATAAGCTGGCACAGCACCAGCTGAAATGGACATCAATTAAGAAGCCTGTCATCTTTCAAGACTGCAGGGTCTTTTTTCACTCTGCGATCCGCACTGCTCCACAAACCAGCCGCGGCACCACTGGTAGAGTTTTCCAGATGGGATCATTTCCCTTAGATTCCACACTTGCAGATTTATTGCAGAACTTGTTTTTAACCCCTCCCTTTGTTTTTAAAGCCTGAACTATTATTCTACAGTACAACTTTATCTTTAATTGAATTTATTTGTCCTTAGTAAAGTGAGAAATTTGTACCTACATGAGCAGAAACAGTTGTAAGCCTGACTAAAAGATGTTTTGTTTACAAAAAGACATTTGAATAAACGTATTTGAATAAATAACTGAGATTAGTGACGGGTCAGAAATTCTTCTCTCTCTATACATCTCTCCTATTGGGGTCAAAAGCCACAAAGCCTTGACCAGACTACATTATCCTGGAGAACTGGACAGACCTAGAGAGCTAAAGCAGCCTTTCTCTGACCATCACATGCAGTGTGACCCATGTCATGTGCAGAAAGGAAAGAAACTCTGCTAGCGTCTAGTCAGTGGCAAATGCTCTTTAAGAAAAATAAAGACTTTAAGAGTGTCAGCAATTAGGGGCCACCTGACTGGCTCAGTCAGTGGAACAGGCGACTCTTGATCTCGGGGTTGTGGGTTCGAGCCCCACGGTGGGTGTAGAGATTACTTAAAAATAAAATCTTAAAAAAAAAAAAAAAAAGCGTCGGCAATTAAAAAGTGGCAAGAGTCCGGGAGCAAGCCCAGCCGGTCAGGATGATCACAGAAGTGCAGCTCGCCTTCTTCGCCAACGTGCTGGGTGTGTTGCTCATCCTGCTGGCTGTTCTCTTATCACTACGTGGCTGTCAACAATCCCAAGAAATAGGAATGAAAGTGGCTTCTCTGCCCTGGGGCTCCAGGACGTAGTCTGAGGCAAGATGGAGGGTGGGAGGGGCCTTCACACTTCACTTCATCCCTCCACCCATCACAATATACAAAGCAGCTATAACTGGATCTTTCCAAACAACCTGCATTTCCTCAAAGTCTTCCTGAACCCTACAGAACAAGAAGCTGCCGCCAAGTAAGGTCCTGTATAGAGGCTTTCTTTTCTACTCCCTCTCTGCAGTATAAAAATATAGATATACTTTTTCCAAAAGGGACGAGATTACAAATACTACCTTTTCTTGTCTTTTGTCCAATGGGGCATGACATATTTCCTCCCCTGTACCTAAGTGGGCTGCCTTGTGGAAAAGAATTCCATGCAACATGAAAGAGTCCCATGATAAATAAATATCTCGTCCACATTTAATGCATGTTCTAAGAACTGAATTCCACTGCCTCAGGGGGCTGCCTGTTGCTGCCAATTTGCTTCTCATGGCAGAACCCTGTGTGGCAGAGCCCTGACTAGGCTCTGCCGATGCTTGTTTGGAAAAGAGTCCAGCTGGAGATGAAAGAAGCTCTTCAAAGTGGGTGACTCCTCGGAGGCTATCACTTTAGGGCTTGGGAATGATTACTTATCAAAACCGCCTTCAGTCTGGAATACATTCTGGGCAAGCAGCTGGTCTGCCCTCTTGGGCGTTCCACTGGACTGTGCAGAGCTGGATTTGGAGTGATGGCAGAAACTGAAGAACCCGGTTGAAGGCAAGAGCCCCAAATCCACATCGTAGGTAGGGACAGGAGAGAGAGAAGGGATTTTAAAAAGCTTCAGACATCTGTCTGCACAATTCCATCTTGGCCCACCCGTCTCCCCCTTCTTTTATTTTAAATAAACAGCTTCAAAAGGGGTGGTCCTCACATCTTTCTGCTGACTAAGGTCTCGATTTCCTTACTTTCCTCTACCAAGAGAGCCTGAAACCTCTAGCTCTCAGCATTTAATCAGTCAAAACCTAGTCTCTAAGTGAAAAGACAAGCTAGACCAAGAGAATATTTATGACACATATATAGCAGATGAAGGACTTGCATCCAGATTATATAAAGACCTCTCAAAACTCAGTCAGAAAACAAACAATACAATTTAAAAATAGGCAAAAGATCTGAAGATACTTTACCAAAGATATACAGAGGGCAAATAAACACACGAAGAGATGCTCAACATCATTAGCCATCAGAGAGATGCAAATTAAAACCACAATGAGATATCTAGTAGAATGACTTAAACACATACACACACACATAAAATGTGGAATCAAATGCTGGCAGGGCTGTGGACGAACTGGAATTCTCATACACGCCTGCTGGGAATGTGAAATGGTACAGCCACCTTGGAAAAGTTTGGCAGTTTGTAACAAAATTAAACATACACTTACCAACTGATGCACACATTCATTCCTAGCTATTTACCCAAGTGCAATGAAAACTTAAGTTCCCATAAAAACCTATACATGAATGTTTGTAGTAGTTCATTCATAATCGCCTAAACTGCAAACAACCCAAATGTTCATCAACTGGTGAATGGATAAGCAAATTGTGGTCTATTCATATAATGGAATACTACTCTGAAACAAAAAAGAACGGATTACTGATCTAGGCAACAGCATGGATGAATCTCATATGCATTATGCTGAGTGAATGAAGCCTCGAAAGCTAACTACTATCTGGTTTAATGTATATGACATTCTGGAAAAGGCAAAGTCGTCCCTATGACAGAAAAAAAGATCAGAGGTGACTAGGGGTGAAGGGGTTGGTTGCATGAGGGGGTTTTTGTGGATGACAGAAATGCTCTGTATCTTAATTGTGGTGACAGTTACATGACTGTATGTCAGAAACTGTGTAACAAAGAATTGATTTAAAAAAAAATTTTTTTAATGTTTATTTGTTTTTGAAGGGGGGGAGGGTTGGGGCAGAAAGAGAGGGAGACACAGAATCCAAAACAAGCTCCAGGCTCTGAGCTGTCAGCACAGAGCCCGACGCGGGGCTTGAGCTCACGAACTGTGAGATCATGACCTGACCTGAGCCGAAGTCAGATTCTTAACTAACCGAGCCACCCAGGCGCCCCACAAAGAGTGGATTTTAACGTGTGTAAACAAACATATTTGGGTCTCTGGGGATGGGAATGAACTAGGGACACATCGCCGCACTCTGTGATCGGGGACAACTGGGAACGCATGCAGTTAAAGTGTGACAGGGCTGGACACAGAGCCCATTTTCACCCTGAAATTAGAGGCGACATTAAAACAGACCCAGATTTCTGTTGGCATAAAAAGAACTTTATATACTCTTTGTCCCCAACACTTTTCATTGTTGCTGGGACAATGCAATCTTCTTTAACGCAGATAAAAAGATACCAAGTCCCGGCCTGGTTTTCCTCCTCCCCTTTCATTTCCTGTTTCATTTGGGCAGAGATCTCTGTTTCTACAAAGGGCAAAGTAGATTCAAGTTTAAAGGATGTGGGAGAAAGCAGAGATTTAGGCTTAACTGGAGGCCTCTTGGTCTGAACAGGTTAAGGTGCGCAGAACCTAACAAAAAACTAAATCCTGAAACATTTTTTAAAAATAATAAACACCTGTCAAGCTCTAATTAAAAGTATTCTCCACAAAATCTCTGTTGTGTTGTCATTGAGTGAGGTCAAAATACAAAGTATACCTGTAATAATAAAGTTTCCTTTCATATCATTATCTAATAGTGAAATGATGGGGATGGGCACCTCCAAAGGGGCAATATTTTCAAAGGAAAATTATACCTCTTATAACGTGGTCACAGGTCCACAGGGAGCGAGAAGGCTGAGTGGCTAAAGATGTGTGTTCCAACAGTACCTGGAGAGCCGTGAAAGCAGTCAGCTTGGAAAAGAGAGCACATTCCTGCTCTTGTCTTAGTAGCTTATCTTCACACCTCTGCTTCACAGCTTAATTCTTAGTACTACTTCTTGGGTGCTTCAAGTGAGAGGAAGGAAAGGGTACTTGGAAACTATAACTGAACTAGAAACTCTTAGCTCCCGCCTCCGAAGAGCCCAAGCATGTAAGGATAGGCACACATACAAATGCAGAGAAGGAGCTTTTTCATTTAAATGGAGGAAGCTGCCATGTCCACCTCTATAAGCAAAAATATTAATCATCCACCGTCTGGTTTTAATCCACACGCTCCTGATCCTGCATCTGAATGTATTGTTATCAGGGGAAGAAGCATTTCTGCTCAATCTTATTCACCAGCCAAAAACCTGAAAATGTGAAAACCACATTGGTAAAGTGCCTTCTTGGGGACCCAGAAAACTCTGAGCTGCTGCTTTTTTTATTGTTTTCTTTCTTTTTTTCTTTCTTTTAAAATGATGAACAAATGTGAATTTCAGAGGGTCTGGAGGGGGAAAAAAGAAACAGCTCAAGTTACAGGGCCCTCGTATCTTGGAGTGACACTATCCTCAGGGAAATTAGTACTTTCTCTTCTCTATTTCCCAAAGGGGATCCAGCCACACAACGTGATTGATATCAGCCCTTCAGAGACAAGCTTGGGCATCCAGGTGCATCCCTTACGGAGCATTTACAAATGAAATGGCAAGCCCAAACGTAAGCCTTTGCCTCTGGTCTCCGTTCTTCTGGTTTGTGCTTTGCTAGAACTAAAATCAGGGACTAAAAACGCCATCTGAATGAGTCCAAGCACATTTGTCCCACCGTCTGTGCTGGAGACCCTTCCCTCTCCTGAGGGTCACCCTAGAAAGGGTCTCCAAGCCAGTATGTGGGCTTGAGTGTCTTCAAAGCCATTAGTCACCACCCTTGCAGCCTTGCTCCAAACTGCGAAAGGGGCCACCCGTGACACAAAAACTCTGGCAAGATTAGAGGATAGCAAGAGCAGAAGAAACCACAATACGCCTGAGACTCCCAGGAGAACAATGACTAGTGCTGGTGGGGAACAGACTGACAGACAGAGCAGACAGACTCTAACCAGGCCTCGCTCTGTTTTCGATGCAACACAAATGTTTTCCATTAGAAGTTCCCTGCCCCACAAACACTCATACATGCGGCTATGAAATCCACATACTTAACTTCTGCTTTTCTGGCACTCAGACCCAACTACCTCTCCTGTTCCCCTGGAACAGAGCAAAATTGAGAGAAAAGAGTAGTACCCCCAGCACAAAGGTAAGGGGAACAGAATCAGAATCAGAAGCATGCTTACTAAGTAAGTACTATCTAACACGAGTATGATTGAGCAAGCTAGAGGGAAGAAGGGAGAAAACAAGGACGTTTCTTTGGCCAAGAGAGAAATAAGTACTGTAAGGCTCCAGCTCTTACTGGTTGGCTCCTATGCTTTCAGCTTAAAGTTTGGCTTTACTTTCTAGTAAGTCTGCAGCTGAGCTCCATCAGGAGGTGTCGGTCGCCATTAAAGCAAAACAGGCAAAAACCTCAGAAAACTCATTACAAAATGTGCAAAATTCCAGTACTGAAAAACGAATGCTGGCTGATCAGGAACCTATATTTCAAACACTCAGAACCAGCTGAGTATTGCAACTGTGAGAAGAAGCTGAACCAGAAATCTTTAAACCATCAGCAACCGTCTGTAGAACCTGGCCCAGGTTCATTTCTAATCAGTCACAGAGGTAGGGACATGTGGATGTATGGCTAATTCATCTCTTCCTTAGAAAAAAGAAGAAAACTACAAATAAGAATTCAAAGGAACAATTAAAGAAAAAAAGAATGAACATTGAAAAGAAGGTAAAAAGTGAATTTTTAAAATGGCATGTAAGAAACAAAAGGAAATCCCCTATTCAGGCAGCTCTGGAGTTCCCTAATTGCACAAGAGCAAAGGACACCCCCCCAATGTGGACGCCTTATTAAGCAATTGCTCAGCCTTCACTCATTGTGCAATTCCAACCCTCCGAAGCTTTTTGCTGCACATATGCAAACCACGTTTTCCACTGCATTCTAGAATTAAGAACAGTTTCTCATTTTTCTCTTCTTCACTTTAGGGGGTCTATGTGCGCAAGGAAAAAAAAATATCTATTGCTAGATAAGCATTCACTACAAATGAGGTTTTACATTATTTCATCTGGTTGTTTCTGAGTTTACTGGGAGTCAGGAAACATTTGGATTTACTCTTGGACAGCTAAAGATTCATTTTTTCCTGTCACTGACAATAATGATATCACAAAAAATTGTCCATGAAAACATTAGACCTTCAAAATCCTTTGTTCCAAATGGTTGCCATTCTGGAATATTTGGAGTACTTAAAAGTAGCAGTCCCTACTTTACAGCCAAAATTCCAACAGCAGCCTGGGTATATCAAAGTGTATTTTATTAACTACAAACCTTTCTTTTGAGAGAAATCTTGTTAAGCGATCAGCAAGAACAATAACAGGTGTATACAAAGATGAGGAAAGCATGACAAGAAAACCCAGAGGTCATGCAGGAAAAGACAGATTTGACTTCATAAAAATTTTAAGCTGTACACTGTAAAAAATATAAAGAAGATTATAAAACAAGCTACAGACCGGGAGATAATATTTGCAACATATAAAATAAAATATAACTATCTACAGTGTATAAGAACTCTGCATATCAATCACAAATAACAATATAAAAACGAGCAGGGTCATAAATACGCAAGTCAGAATGGAAAAATATAAACAGACAGTAAATATACAGAAAGATCCTTATTCCACTAGTAAACAAATGCAAGCTAAAGTGAGATGCACTTTTTAACCCAGAAAATCAGCAGAAATTAAAAATATTGCTGTAATATTTTACAAATACACATAAAAGCATGAAAAAACAGACACTTGTATACTGCTAATGGGAGTGTAAATTGGTATGATCATTTTGGGGGCACTTTGGCAGTATTTGTAAAAACAGTAAAATTTATATATCTTTTGACAAAGCAATTTCACTTGTAGGAATCTATTCTAAAAGAACAGTCTTATAAACATACAAGGATTTAAGTATGAAGAAGTTCATTTTAGCACTGTATGTGATGACAAAAAAGGGACATAACTCAGTTATCACCTAAAAGACAGACGGTGGGAATGTATACTGGTGCAGCCAATATGGAAACCACTATGGAGGTTCCTCAAACAATTAAAAATAGAACTACCCTACAATCCAGCAATTTCACTTCTGGGTGTTTATCTGAAGAAAATGAAAACACCAATCTGAAGAAATATAAGCACTCCTATGTGCACTGCAGCATTATTTCCAACAGCTAAGATATGGAAACAACCTAAGTGTCCATCGATACGGAAATGGATAAAGAAGATGTGATGTGGGGCGCCTGGGTGGCGCAGTCGGTTAAGCGTCCGACTTCAGCCAGGTCACGATCTCGCGGTCTGTGAGTTCGAGCCCCGCGTCAGGCTCTGGGCTGATGGCTCGGAGCCTGGAGCCTGTTTCCGATTCTGTGTCTCCCTCTCTCTCTGCCCCTCCCCCGTTCATGCTCTGTCTCTCTCTGTCCCAAAAATAAATAAAAAAAAAAAAAAAACTTTAAAAAAAAAAAAAATAAAAAAAAAAAAAAAAAAAAAGAAGATGTGATGTATGTATACAATGGATTACCATCCAGCCATAAGTAATGAAATCCTGCTGTAGTGAAATGAGTCAGAGAAAGACAAATACTGGATGATTTCACTTATATGGGTAATCTAAAAAACAAAACAAATGAACAATCAAAACAGAAACCAACTCAAAGATACAGGAAACAAACTGCTGGTTACCAGAGAGGTGAGGGGTTGAGGAGGGAGGCGGACGAAACAGGTAAATGGGATTAAGAGGTACAAACTTCCAGTTATAAAATAAGTAAGTCACAGGGATGAAAAGTACAGCGTAGGGCATATAGTCAATAATATTGTAATAACTGTGTGGTGACAAATGAACTAGACTTATCATGGGATTTCACAATATATAAAAATATCAAATCACTTTGATGTACACCTGAAACTAGCAGAACACTGCATGTCAATTATACTTCAATAAAATAAGATGTATAAATTGTATCTACACAATGGAACATGATGCAACTTGAAAAAGAATGTAGATTTATACACAGTGATTCAGAAGCAGTTACAAGGTATGAATATTAAGCAAAAAAAGAGTAATGTATCACAACATGCATTTGTATGAGAAAAATTAATATTCTGTGTATGTATGTTTGCAAGAATGGTTACCACACCGTTATTAGCAATCATTTCTGGAAGGGAAAGAGGGGCTGGTATTCTTATTTTCTACAGTTCTATATGATTTTAATATTATTTCAGAGAGCATGGATTACTTCTGTAATTAACAAGTAAGGACAGTCTGCCTTCTGTTTCTCAGCATGAGATGAAGTAGGCGGTACTGGACTAGTCCTCCCACCATAAACAACTATAAAATATCTGAGGCAGCTGTTTGTAGGCAGTGAACAACAGGCAGTGCAAAACTGTGATCCCTAAAACACCAAACCCATGGAGAAAGAGTTCAGATCTGTGGTTATCAGAGGTAGGGGTAGGGAGAGGGTGACTAGAGGGAGGTGGCCAAAAGGTACCAACTTCCAGTTATAAGACAAGTACTAGGGATAAAATGTACAGCACAATGACTACAGCTAACACTGCCGTATGATACATCACAAGGAGAAATTTTTCTTCTTTGCTTTTCATTGTGTCTGCAGGAGAGCATGGATATTAACTAAACTCACTGTGGTAATCATTTTAAAATATACGCAAATCAAACCATCGTACTGCATACCTTAAACATGTACAATGATGTACGTCAATTAGTTCTCAATAAACTGGGAGAAAAAACACTAGAAATATTTTTTTATGATTAAAGTCTGTTCCCCTTTCATGAGGGGGAAAAAAAAGGCTGTGACCTCTGAGAGAAGAAAAACTCACAAAATGAACTCTTGATCACTTAGTCCTCTGCTTGGGAATAATTTTCCAACCATGATACAGAAAGCTGAATCCCAAGGAAATTATGGGATTCCTGTTGAGAATCTGGGATTCCTGTACGGGATTCCTGTTGAAATTATGGGAATCCTGTTGAGTTGAGGAGGCAGAGGCAGAATTTGAGGTAGCTGAAGGGGCCGGAATCAGCAAGTAGGGAAATGGACAGGAAGAAGTTATACAAAGAAAGAGCATGAACACATGTGAGAATCTTCAGTGAATAATGGGGTGAAGGCTGGACTGTACCTATGCAGCCAAGACCACCAGGGGCTGACCAGAAGGCAGCTGCTACAGGGTTGAGAGTGGAACAGAAAGATGTTAGAGATCCAACAGTGTAGAAATAGCACTGCCTTAGGACGGAGGAGTTGGGAGTTCCAAAACTGCCAGAGTAGACAGGTTTTAACACCTTGTTAACATGCCCTGGCAACCAGCTGAATCTCCAGAGAAGCCACACCCTAGAGTGGGAGCTAATCTAAATTTGCATTAATTAGATCCTAAAACCCAGACTTAAACAAAATCTGCAGGGAAGACAGGGCTTGGAGGTTGACTATCACCACATTGCTGAGGCTTGGGGACATCCTAGGTTCCTAAGTAGCTGCCCTAATAATATGTAAAAAACCAAGCATACAGAAGTTCAAGACGATCAAGCAGTGATGTAATTGCCTTTTTAAGGAAAAACAAACAAACA
The DNA here is from genome assembly GCF_023721935.1 of Panthera uncia. NCBI lineage: Eukaryota > Metazoa > Chordata > Mammalia > Carnivora > Felidae > Panthera > Panthera uncia. Next base: position 44,717,287 of record NC_064814.1, read on the forward strand.
AACAAAACCGTCCCGCCCAAAAAACCAATACTTTCCAGAAGAAGGTAACAAGATCCAGAATCTAACAAATTAGCCAGTGCCAACGACTATAAACAAAACCCACTAGACACAAAGAAACAGGTAAATGCAATCTACATTCAACAGAAATTGAATGTGAGATGGCCTACATGTTGGAATTGATAGGCAAAGACTAAAACAGCTATTATAAACAAGTCCAAAGTATTAATAAGATGTTCAAAGAATTAAAGGGAAATATGGCCTTAATGAGTAAACCAATAGAAAATGTCAGCCAAGAAAAGTAATTATCAAAAAGAACCAAGTAGAAATTCTTAAACTGAAAAGTAGTGAAATAAAGAGTTCACTCGATAAGTTTTACATTATATTGAAAATGGAAAAGAAACAGTCCATGAACTTAAAAAGACAGATCAATAGAAACTAAGTAATTGGAAGACTAGAGAGAAAAAACACTAAAGATAAATAGAGCCTCCAGGTCATGATCTCCCGGTTCATGGGTTTCAGCGCCACAGAGGGCTCTGTGCTGACAACTCAGAGCCTGGAGCCTGCTTCGGATTCTGCGTCTCCCTCTCTCTCTGCCCCTCCGTCTCTCACGCTCTGTCTCTCTCTCTCTCTCAAAAATAAACATTAAAAATTTAAGGGGCCCCTGGGTGGCTCAGTCGGTTAAGTGTCCAATGTCAGCTCAGGTCATGATCTCGTGGTCCATGGGTTCAAGTCCCGCGTTGGTCTCTGTGCTGACAGCTCAGAGCCTGGAGCCCACTTTGGATTCTGTCTCCCTCTCTCTCTGCCCTCTCCCACTAGCGCGCTCTCTCTCTCAAAAATAAACATTTTTTGAAATTAAAAAAAAGATAAATAGAGCCTCACAAACGTGTGCGACTATCTAAAAATTTCTAACATATACATAATAGGAATTCCAGAAAGAGAAGACAGGGTAAGTAGGGCAGAAAAAAGAATAATGACTGGAAGATACCCTGAATTTGATGAAAAACACCAACTTACAGATCCAAAAAGGTCACTGAACATTAAGCAGGATTCATGTAAAAAGAACTACACCTGTGCACATCTCAACCAAACTTCTGAAAACCAAAGATAAAAAGAAAATATTCAAAGCAGCCTCCCCCCACAAGATACATTATACAAAGAGGCATATGAATGCTGATTTCTCACGAGAAAACAGTGGGTGCCAGGTAATAAGAGAACCACATTTCAAAGATGCTGAAAGAAAAAAACTTCAATCCAGAATTCCATATCCAGTTTTTTAAAAAATCCTTCAGAACCAAAGATAAAAGAGAGAGAGAGAGAGAGAGAGAGAGAGAGAGAGAGAGAGAGGCATTTTTAGCTAAACAAAAGCTACAGGAATTTGTCACCAGCCACCTGCTTGTGTCCTATAGGCTCAAGAGAAATAATTATCAGCTAGAAACTTGGATCTACTGAAAAGAATGAAGAGCACCAGTAAATAAGTAGATAAATAGAAAAGTCTGTATTTTCTTTTTCTTTGTAATTTACTTAAAAGAAAACTATTTAAGTAAAAATAATAATAGGGTATGGTAGGATTCATACCATATGAAAAGTCAAACAGAAGACAATCACACTAACCAAGAGGGAATGGGTAAATGGAATTATACTGTTTAAAGATTGCTACATTTGTTTTTGTTTTTTAATTTTTTAATGTTTATTTATTTTAGAGAGAGAGAGAGTGCACAAGCAGGGGAGGGACAGAGAGAGAAGGAGACACAGAATCCAAAGCAGGCTCCAGGTTCTGAGCTGTAAGCACAGAGCCCAATGCAGGGTGCGAACCCACGAACTGTGAGATCGTGACCTGGGCTGAAGTCAGACGCTCAACCAACTGAGCCACCCAGGCGCCCCAAGATTGTTACATTTGTAAAGTGCAAAGCAGGAAACAAGAAGAACAGGTGTGTAGGTGTGAAGTAGAAAAAGGTACAATACTGTGCTTGTTTCCACAGCACATGTACTAATACTGGAACGAAACAGAGAAGATCGGCATGGCCCCTGCGCAAGGATTACACACAATTCGTGAAGCGTTCCATATTTTTATATTTCCATACCCACTTCTCCCCATGTGTCTCCTCCCCAAACATCTCCACGAATCTCCCCTGCACCCCCTGCCTTATTGCTACCCATGATGCAACCTTACAGTTGCCGTTTTACTGCCTTTTAAAAAATATTCAACAGAAACCAGGTGCCTTCAGAGGCTCTCTGATAAAGCAGAGCCTGAAGCCTGCTTCAGATTCTGTGTCTCCCTCTCTCTCTGCCCTTCCCCCCGCTCGTGCACTGTCTCTCTCGCCTTCTCTCTTTCAAAAATAAATAAACATTAAAATTAAAACAAAAACAAAACAAAAAACAGAAAAGGTGATAATCCTTAAAGGAAAATCTTAAAAAACTGAATTTTATCAAAATTAAAAACATTTGCTTTCCAAGATTCTGTCTTAAAAAAAAAAAAAAAGCTAGCCATACACAGTGGAAAAAAATATTCACAGGACACCTATCTGACAAGGACTTGTGCACAGACTACACAAGGAACTTTTACCACTCTCTAAGAAAACATCAATATCCCAAATTTTAAAAATGGGCTATAGATTTGGCCATTTCTCAAATGAGGATGAAGTACTAACAACCCACATGAAAAGATGCTCATCATTAATTACACAAATGCCAACAAAACTACCATAAGACCCTGTCACACTTTACTAGAATGGCTAAAACTCTAAAGACCAGAAATACCAAATGTTGGCGAGGATCTGAAACAACTGGAATTCTCAGGCATGGCTAGTGAGAGTATAACGTGGTACAATCACTTTGGAAAACAGTTTGGTAGTTTCCTTGAAGTTTACAATATACTTAATCATTTGACTGAGCAATTCTACTTCTAGCTATTTGCCCCCAGAGAAATGAAAACATTATGTCCACAAAAAGACTTGTACATTTGTTCACAGCATCTTTATTCATAACAGCCAAAAAATAAAAACCCAAATGTGTCTGAGCCCAAAGTGAATGAATAAACAGAATGTGATATATCCATATAATGGAATACTACTCCTCAATAAAGGGAATGAATTGCTACAAGAACACAACATGGATGAATCTCATAGATATGCTGAGTGAAAGAACAAAGACATAAAAGCATATACTTTATGATTCCACTTATACGAAATTCTAAAATAGGCAAAACTAATCTTTAATAAGAATTAGATCAGTGGTTGCCTAGGATGGGGAATTGGACTGAGGAGATTAACTGTAAAGGGGCACTTAGGAACATTTTGGGGGATGGAGACATTCTGTATTTTGACTGGGGTGGTCATTACACAGGGATATATATACTATCAATACATTCGAATGTATGATTTTATTGTATGTAAATTATACATAAACAAGTTGACTAATAAAAGTAAAAGTATTACCAATAAAGATTACTTTTTTCAGATATCTAAAATTATGAAGTAAAAACAATATTCTTTTACATATATGAGAAGTACATTAAAGAAAATAAAGGGTGGGGCAGGAAGTATAGAGGCAGAAGTTTATGTCAATACCAAAGTCCTCTCTCTAGGTATCATACTTTTTCTTCTTACCTGTTTCAAATTTATTTTTTATTATGGTCCATATTCATTAAGTCTTGAGCCAAAGATGGTTTATATGTATGCATATAGATAGGTAGGCAAACTTCCATTGCTGACCTTCAGGTTTTTATGCATCAGCCAAATCCATGAATCCCTGTTCATCTACAAACAATCCTGGCGGCAAAGTTTGTAGCCCAGGACGTTGTCCCAATTTTTTGGTCCTTACAAGTTGCACTATCACTACTCTTAGATTTTTTTTTGTCCTCGGACACCCTTCCAAAATGATGGAGATCACCCTTTGCATATATTCAGTCCCTCTTAGAGAACACTCAAGGGTTTGCCAAAAATAAATCAAGTTCTCTCTCCAAAGACTCATATTCTAGACACTCAGGTACTTTTGGACTCCAGGGCATTCCAAGATTTGAAGAACATCCAACACAGAGAGAAAGAAGTAGGTAAATTCATTCTGAACATCCATTCTCCTCATGTGAACTTTTCCTTCTTTGTTCATTTTCAAGAACTATTATGGGAGATCAGGTAATATCCCTAAACCAGGTCAAAAATTCCCAAGCTCCTGGTGAGGAGTCAAGCTCCAAGTGAAAATAAAAGAACTGTCAAAGTTATGAAGAGAACTGAAGGTACTAACAATTGTTTGTTCAACCACTGTATTACTGCATTTTTATTCAATTAAGAGTGCGTGCGACTTGCTTGGATTTGATTCCTTCATTCTTACCTGTGTCATCCCGGGCAAGTTCTTTCATAAAGTTCAAATTCCCATGGGGCTTTTGTGACATTTAAATGAGATAATGTAAAGCATTAAAACAGTATCTAGCACATGAGAGACACTCCTTAAAAGTCAGATGGTTCCCTCAGGGTCCTCTTGGGAAAAGAAATCCAGACATGTGACTCTTCATATATACTCAGGAAAAACATATTTATAGCATTCTGAATATAACTTCTTTCTGAAGAGCTCAGAAAGCTGTCTGGCAACATGGAGGCAAAGTATATGCACTCTCAGGTAATATGCCCTACATTCCAAAGTTAAAGATAGAATGAGGAAGACTATTTTTTTTTAAATTTTTTTTAATGTTTATTTATTCTTGAGACAGAGACAGAGCGTGAACAGGGGAGGGGCAGAGAGAGTGGGAGACACAGAATCTGAAACAGGCTCCAGGCTCTGAGCTGTCAGCACAGAGCCCGACGCGGGGCTCGAACCCACCAACTGTGAGATCATGACCTGAACGAAGCCAGACGCTCAACCGACTGAGCCACCCAGGTGCCCCGAGGAAGACTATTTATAACAGAAATCTTTATTATTTTTACCTGGGCCCAAATCTTTGCCTGATAACTACAACCTTGGAAGCTACCAAGTTCCTAAAAACCAGTGGTTCTCAAAGTGTGGAACCCAAACCATCGGCATCACCTGGGAACTTGTTAGAAATGCAATTTTTCCACCTTTTTTCCTCTCAAACAATCAAAAAAACACTGGGGATTGGGTCCAGCAACTGCGCATTTTAACAAGCCCTTCAGGTGATTGTGATGAATGCTAAAGTTTAAGAATTACAGAAAAGAACACCTACTCATGACCTATCCACAGCATGAACGTAAGGTAGCCGAGTTCAACAGAGCCCGTTTGGGGAATGAGATTTGTAATTTGTAAATTAGGGAGTAACTAATAAATCTGAAAGTACTGGAGTAAATGGAAGTAGTAATCAGTACTTCTATAAATTTAAAAGCAATTAGTAAAGAGGTGACAGAGAGCACAAAAAAGGTGAGGGAGGGCAAAAATGAGGTAGGCAGAGATATACACGATACAAATGGTTAGTGCCAAGGGGCCACTGGTGGAATGAATCATCAAATAAAGCAAGCCATCGAGGTATTTACTGCACTTACAGTGAGAAGGGGAAAAAGTTTTACAACATTTGCTAGATAGAAACCAGAGGACTTCTCAAAACACCATACAATTTTACCTAGTTTATACCCATCTCAAGGGCTCCTTCAATTAAATAGGCAAAACAGAAAAGGAAGTAGATACAGTTCACAGTTTATTCTAAATATCTGGCTGGACATGATTTTTCTTTAGATGTCTATGGACTGATAGGGAAGTATGAGGAGAAACTGACTCAAAGGGTGAAAACAAACAAAAGATCTAATCTAGCATGGTGTGACAAAGGGACATCCATGTTCTTATTACCTAAAAAATAGAATGCTGTGCCTCTCCAAGTATCCAAAAGTTCTCATCTCATTCAATATACAGAGAAAACACCTCCTGTACAAGGGTAACCAAAGAAAAGTTCAAAAGTTATTCATACACAGCTACTGCAAAACATTAAGAAAAAAAATGGGTGATGGGGTGCCTGGGTGGCTCAGTCGGTTGAGCGTCTGACTTCGGCTCAGGTCATGATCTCGTGGTTTGTGGGTTTGAGCCCCACTGTGCTGACAGCTCAGAGCCTAGAGCCTGGAGCCTGATTCAGATTCTGTGTCTTCTCCTTTCTCTGCCCCTCCCATGCTCATGCTCGCGCGCTCTCTCTCTCTCTCTCTCTCTCTCTCTCTAATAAATAAACATTAAAAAAAAAAAGAAAAAAGAAAAAATGGGTGAATATTCTAATAGTAAAATGGGCAAAGAACATAGGGCAGTTTATAAGAAATATAATACCAATCATATAACCAGTAAGCATAATACTTTTAGAACCAACCCTATTGGTAATCAAAGAAGGAAAATCAAAACAATGAAATATCGTTTTTTGCCCATCTCTGGCCAAGTCGGGAAAAATTAAACCATTCAACCTTGATGAGGAAGCTAGGAAATAAATACTCTTATATTCTGCAGTTTACATGGCATACAACCTTTTTTTGGAGGGCAATGTAGCATTATCTACCAAAAGTCTTAAAAATCTGCATACCCTCCTTGACCTAGTAATTGTACTTCAAAAATGAACAAAAGGTGTATATAAAGACTTCTGCCTGAGAAGGCATCATTTATAAAACTGAAAAGTCAGTAACTTCCCAAAATGTCTAATGGTTGAGGACTCAGCAAATATTATGGTATGTCCACGCCAGTTAATATAACACAGCCATTAAAATTCATGTTATAGGTGAACATGGAAACATATGCAGAACATATTTATTGCTAAGTGAACAAAGTGGATTACAAAACAGTATATATATGGTTTGATCCTATTTCTGCTAAAAAGCAAAGAGTTCACATATGGTGTCTGTCCATCTATCCAACCAGAAGGATCACAGAGTCTTTTCTTTCCCTTATTGATAATCTTGATTTTTCTAGTATTTCTAAGATGAATACCTATTTTATAATACAAAGAGAGGTTATTTTTGTAAAAAAACAAAACAAAACACTTAAAAACTATAGACCTCAGAGTTAAATAATTCTACTTCCAATATCTCAACTGAAGTGCCCAAACTGAATACACAGAATAGCTCCTCCATATGCCTTGTGATCCCTCCTTTGTCTACTGTGTTTGCTGCTATGGTTGGTTGTGGTATCCAGAATGGTGCCTGATGCATGGCAGACAGTCAATAGCTCTTAAATGAGAAAATGCCATCCATCTCCCATAAATCATAAAGAATTACTGCCAGATGGATAGAAGACAATCGGAAGCAGGTCATTAAGAGCCAATTGACAGCCTGCATTCCTAACAAATCCACTTTTATTTTCTATTTTTTAAGAAATCAACTTAAAAAAAAATTCATTTGATGTCAGTATGTAGATATGGAATTGATATCTACAATTTGATTTGTATACTGACTTTATGATCAATCAACTTTGCTAAATTCACTTAATTCTATTAATTTATCCTTATTTTCTTTCAGATTTTCTAAGTATTCATCACATTATTTGCAAATAAAGACAACTTTTTTTTCCCTTTCCAATCACCTTTTTAATACTTTCCTTTTCCTGCCTTCCTGTACTGGCTAGGACCTCCAACATAAACTGAATGTAACTGATAATTACTACCCTTGTGTTGTTCTATTTCTAGACCGGCTTGGTGGTTATATAGTTCCTTACTTCGGATTCTTTTTGCTTAATGTATTTCCACATGTATATTTCATAATTTAAAAAGTTCAAAAAGAAAAAGAAAGTAGCGGGAGAAGTAAACAATGAAGAGACTGGCAAAATTCTCCAGTATGGAAGGGTATGTTAGTTTCCTATTGCTGCAATACAATGTATTACCTTACAGTTCTAAAGGTCAGAGATCCTAACATCGAGGTGTTCACAGGGTGTTGTCAGTTTTGTCAGTCGACGTGTTGACAGTGCTCTTTCTGGAGGCTCTGCAGGAGAATATGCTTCCCTGCCTTTTCTAGCATCTAGAGGCCACCTGCATTCCTTGGCTCACGGTCCCTTCCCCCATGTTCAAGGCCAGCAGTATACTGTCTCCAAATCCCTCTCTCTAGACCACTAGTTCCATCATCACATCTCCTTTTTCTGACTCTTGACACCCCTGCCTCCTTATAAGGACCCTTATGATTACACTAATCAACCTCGGAAACCTAGCACCATCTTCCCACCTCAAGACCCTTAATCACACCTGCAAAGGCATTTTTGCCTTGTAAGGTAACACTGAACAGGTTTCAGGAATTAAGACGTGGACCATCTTTAAGGGGCCATTATTCTGTCTACCACAAAGTGTGAGGACATGGGGGCAGAGGCAGAATGCCACTTGGCAGCTTTTTCACCACTATAAATCAGGACCACTCACAATCAGCAGTTCAGACAGGCTCAAGGGAAACTACCATACTAAACGGGAAGTGACCAGAGAGTAGAATTTCTTCCTGACATGGTAGGCTACAGCTCCAAGGAGGAGGTCAGAAACTGCCATATCATTTATGTGAAACAGAAATCAGACACAGGAAACAGCTCTGGTATAGTAGCTCCACTATATACAGAATAGAAAATGTAGAAAATAAATTCATTTGTTAAGATTGCATACCACCTGACTTCCTCCCCACTCTCTTCAGGGTGGTGACTTGGTAATACGAACTTCTATCAACCAGTTGTAGACTTGAGAAGGAGATTCTAAAGAGTATTTGTAGACAAAGAAGGAATCACATAAGAATCAACATAACCTATTTTGGAGCAAATATGAGATCTGAAGAAACCTTTCTTTGTTCAAAAAAATATAAATGGCCAGAATCAGACTGCAGAAATCCAAGTTGGGGTCTATGACAGGAATGTACCACAGTTTGTGGGAGGAAATGTAAAATGAAGAAAAAGATATTCTTATATCTGATGTTTAAAATCATAGACATTGTGAAGTGTGATAAAAGAAAAATGACAAACAAAGGCAGATTAAAGGGACCTGGAGAAAAGGCAGGCAAAAATATAAAGGTTATAGGATAAGACGGGGAAATAATGTAAAAGAACATATAATGCAATAGCAGTCTTAAAAACCAAATTAGAAGCAGTGAAAAGTAGAATCAGCATTATAAAAATCCGAATCAATTACAGAAAGGATAAACTTGAGAAGCTCTTTGGGGATGCAGCAGCAAAGCAAAATGAGATTAAAATGATGACAGAAAAAGAGATGTAGAAGACAATGAAGAAAATAATAAACATAATATTAGCAAATAAGGACACAAGAAATGAAAACTTTTCTAGTCCAAAGACAGAACTGTATCTGCTTATTAAAAAGCTCGTTTTGGGGCACCTGGGTGGCTCAGTCAGTTAAGCTTCTGACTTCGGCTCAGGTCACGATCTCATGGTTCGTGAGTTCGAGCCCCACGTGGGGCTCTGTGCTGACAGCTCAGACCCTGGAGCCTGCTTCAGATTCGGTGTCTCCCTTTCTCTCTGCCATCCCTCCCCTGCTCATGCTTTCGCTTTCTCTCTCTCTCAAAAATAAACATTAAAACATTAAAAAAAAAAAAAAAAAAAAAAAAGCTTGTTTTGGGGGTGTCTGGGTGGCTAGGTTGGTTAAATGTCCGACTCTTGATATCAGCTCAGGTCATGATCTCATGGTTGTAAGATCGAACCCCACCTCAGGCTCCCAGGCTGAGCATGAAGCCTGCTTGGGATTCTCCCTCTCCCTCTCTCTCTGCCCCTCCCCTGCTTGCACATGCTCTCTCTCTCCCCCTCAAAATAAAACAATTAACTTAAAAAAATAAATAAAAAGGTAAATACCAAATTGTTAACAGCAGTTATCCCTGGAGTGTAGTCTTTGACTTTAAATATTTTTGTGAATCATCTGATTCCTTTGCATAAGTATGTGTATTACTACTACATTTTATAAAAGTCACCTTAATGTTTAAAAAGCATCCATGTCATCTTTGATGAAAACATTCCTCAATTGAAACATTTGAATAACAGGTGAATCAGGACACCTGGGTGGCTCAGTCGGTTAGGCATCTGATTTTTGGCTTAGGTCATGATCTCACAGTTTGTGAGTTCGACCCCCACGTCGGGCTCTGTGCTGACAGCTCAGAGCCTGGAGCCTGCTTCCGAATCTGTGTTTCCCTCTCTCTCTGCCCCTCACCTGCTCGCACGCTGTCTCTCTCTCAAAAATAAATAAACATTAAAAAAAATAATAACAGATGAATCAAAGAACATAGTAAGAATGGAAAGGCCATAGAGTAAAAGGACTGATGGTGAGCACTGAAAACACTTAATATAAAATTAATTCTCAATAATTATTGTAAATTTAGAAATAAAATACAATTGCGTGAAAAAGAAAATACATATTGGTAAGCAGTCCTAATTTCTACGTCTTAAGTATAGGTCAATAGTTTTGGCTTTTCAAAAATTCCTCATGTTGATACTTTGAAAATAGAAGATCAAGTATGCTTTTGAATAAATTAGTGACTGGTAGCCTTGAAAATAAATATTTTCCAGACAACCAAGCAACAAAGGCAATATTTCCCCCAAAACTATGTAGATGTGTGTGCATGTACGTGGGTATACATGTACACACACACACACACACACACACACACACAAAGAGTATATAAAAAACATTAAAAAAGAACAAAGCATATACCGTACAGTCCCAATTTTATGAAAAGAAAAGAGTAAGTACAGACATATAAGCACAAGGGGGAAAAAGATTGGAAGGATATAAACTAAACTATTAACACTATTTAATTTTAGGTGGTAGTTTGCAGGTGATTTTTACTCTCTTGTGCTTTTCTATATTTTCCATTTAAAACATTCTGGGGTAATTATGTATACAATAAACATCACTCCAAAAATGTCATTGAACAAATAAACAAGGAGACAAAAGCCAGCAGTTCCAAAAGCTGGACAATTTAAGCCCCATCTTTAATCTCAACAACCTATTTTATGAATGATGAAGTTTCCTAGGATCCTACATCCAGAAAGAAAGTAAAGATGCCTGGAAGGATGAATGGGATGTGACGTGAGACTTGAAACACTGACTTTATAATGTGACTTACAATAATTCATTCCCCAGTCAAGCCAGAGTGGCTCCAGCGGTAGCCTGTTGAAAAGTTCTTCACTTAGTTCTTGGTCAGACAACATGGGGAGGAAGACAAAGAAGATCACAAAGCTTAATCTACCTGGGGATGCCAGAATAAGCACTGCTTACATCTATTTATGACATAAATGCTTGGTACCATTAACTAATTAGAGCTTTAGGAAAGTTCTTTAGAGTCTAAGGAAAGAGAGGACCTGTTGCTAAACAGATCCTTGGTTAGTATTACCTAGAGCTATACAGTCACACACATGTATTTTGAAGATGATAATTAAGCTTTTTTTTTACACTAAGCCATAACATGAACTCAACATCTTTCCTTTTCATCATTTCCCCAATCTGCCTTTAGGGTTATTGGGGTTTCAATGAGAAAATGCAAGTAAAGAGCTCAGCACAGTGCCTGGAAAATGGTTAGTGCCTACAAGAGCTTAACTTCATAAATACTATAGTTCAGTTACTTTTCCAATCATTTAGGCACTATAATGCAGCAGAAAGGACACAGAATTTTGTTTTGCTTCCTTTCAGGATGACTATTTATTACTCCTTTAACAACAACTTACTATAGAAAATTTCACGCATATACAAAAGTAGAATACTATAATGAATTCAATGAATCCATTACTCAGATTTAATAATCAGTATTTGGCCTCTTTTTTTTTCATTTATACTTCTATCCACAAATGTTATCTTTTTATTTTATTTTATTTTATTTATCTTATTTTATTTTATTTTATTTTATTTTATTTTATTTTATTTGAGACAGAGAGAGAACACGAGCAGGGGAGAGGGGCAGAGAGAGAGACAGAGAGAGACAGAGAGACAGAAAATCTTAAGCAGGCTCTTCGATCAGCAAGGAGCCTGACATAAGGCTCGGTCCCACGACCCTAGGATAATGACCTGAGCCTAAATCAAGAGTCGGACACTTAACTGAGCCACCCAGGTGCCCCTATCCACAAATTATTTTGAAGCAAATCCTAGACATCAAACCGTTCATTAGAACATGAGGGTTTTTTTTTTTTAATTTGTTTTAATTCCTTTTTTTTTTTTTTAAATATAATTTTTTTTTCAACGTTTTTTATTTATTTTTGGGACAGAGAGAGACAGAGCATGAACGGGGGAGGGACAGAGAGAGAGAGGGAGACACAGAATCGGAAACAGGCTCCAGGCTCCGAGCCATCAGCCCAGAGCCTGACGCGGGGCTCGAACTCACGGACCGCGAGATCGTGACCTGGCTGAAGTCGGACGCTCAACCGACTGCGCCACCCAGGCGCCCCCCCTTTTTTTTTTTTGTTTAAGTTTATTTACTTATTTTGAGAGGGAGGGCGGTCAGTGTCAGTCAGAAGACACTGTCAGTGCAGAGCCCAAACTCACGAACCATGAGATCATGACCTGAGCTGAGATCAAGAGTTGGATGCTTAACTTACTGAGCTACCCAGGCACCTCTTTAAATTTATTTTTCTTAAGTAAACACTATGCCCAGCATGGGATTCGAACCCACGACCCTGAGATCAAGAGTTGCATACTCCACCGACTGAACCAGCCAGGCACCCCAGAACATGAAGTTTTAAAGTCCAACAGAAAAGGAAGGGCTCTAATCTTCCACTACTTTACTAGCTCCACGACCTTGGGTAAATAAATTACTTAACCTTCTGAATTTAGGCACCTAGCAGCCACACAAGTGATCTAAGATCACTTTCTTTGCCCCGGTTGGCTCTAGTTGGTTTCAACATCTATGATGTTTCTCTCAAAATGTAACCAGCTCTACTCTACTGCTTTTACCCTCATCTGTACTCTTTTCTTTTTTTTTTTTAATTTTTTTTTTAATGTTTATTTATTTTTGAGACAGAGAGAGACAGATCATGAACAGGGGAGGGGCAGAGAGAGAGGGAGACACAGAATCTGAAACGGGCTCCAGGCTCTGAGCTGTCAGCACAGAGCCCGACGCGGGGCTCAAACTCGCGGACCGTGAGATCATGACCTGAGCTGAAGTCGGACGCTCAACCGACTGAGCCACCCAGGCGCCCCTCGTCTGTACTCTTTATTTTACTTCTGGATAATCCCAATAGCAACTGTCTTCTAACCTCTTGCTCATCCCACACCCAGGTTTTTTACCTTTTTTTTTTTTTTTTAATGGCTGAATACTGAATATATCCTGCAAGATATTCAATAAATCAAAAAAGATTAAGGGTGAAGAAAGTTTGGGAAAGACTGTGAAGGCTATTCTCACAGTGTACACTATAGTAAAAGCTTCAATAAGTCTTGCAGTATTGGATTCTAACATTGCTTTACCATAACTTAAATGATTATGAAACTCTTTTTCTTTTACATAACAACTAAGAACCTATAAAACTAGAGTTCCATACAACATGCTTAGGAAATATAATATGTTAATGCTAAGTCAGCGCTCCTGAAGCACTGCCTTCACTGGAATGCTACCAGCTCAACAAAATTTCAAGAGTTCCTCCTTAATTACAAGGTTCAAGTTAACTTATGTTGCTTCTCACGTCTTCGTACACGCCACAAACTGCCTCCCAAACTAGGATGTTTGCCTTACGAGTCTGGATCTTTCTTGTTGTGTGTGCAAGACAGTATAATACAGACATGTTCAGTAAGTATCTGGTGAATGGGCATCAAGGAGGGGCCGGACACGTGACCAATGTGGACCAGCAATGAAACTGCACATGTTGCTGCTACTGACAAGTCCTTGAGATGTTTTATGTTTCTTAGTATTGACCACTAGAAGCTGGAGAAAATCTCTATCTTTTAGGGTTTCTAAATGGTCAAAGTTCCTACAGATTCTCTCTGATGACACATCCATATACTAATATTCTAGGTCAGCCATGGAGATGCCTCGTATGAGTTTATCATCAGTTTTCAATCTTCTCTTGAGCCTCAGTCACTCTTTTAAAAAAATCAAAGGGGGTAATACCTACTTGGCAGGCTTATTGTGAGAACTTCATGAAATACTATATACAAGTACCTACTCCAGGGACCAATACATGCTAGATATCCAAGAGTTGTTATTTTTCCCTGCAATGGAGAATAAGGCGGAGTGAAAAGTAAACAAAGGAAGGGAACATCTTACACAAAGTAGCTAGGGAAGACCCTCTAACAAGGTGACATTTAGAAGGGAGTGTCACCCTTACAGCCACACAGCTCTCTGCAGACACAGTGCTACACGTTAAGAGGAAAGCAAGCGCAAAGACCCTTAGACATGAGTGCTTGGCTTGTGTGAGGAACAGCAAGGATACCAATGTGACTAGAGTGTATCAGGTAGGAGGAGAGCAGTAGGAGCTGCAGTCAGAGTTAAGGGGGATGGAGTTGGTCTCAGATCATTCAGAGCGTTGCAGGATGTTGTTAAAGCTTTGGCTTTTACTCTCAGTGAGAGCAGCAGCCATCAGAAGGTTTTAAACAAAGAAGTGACATGATCTTACTGATGTTTTAAAAAGATCATTCCAATTGTGGTGCTGAAAACAGACTGGGGAGCAGGAGGAAGGAGGAACTCGAGAAATTAGTCAGAAGGCATTGTAACGAGTTAACCTAGAGTGTGGTGGTAAGAAAGAGTTGTATCTGCATTTATTTTGAAGGTAAAGAAGACATGAACTGCTGATGAACTAGGTATGGAGGTGTGAGAAAAAGGAGTCAAGAATAACCCCAAGAATCTTGACACAAGCTACCCAAAAGTCAAAGCTGCCATTTACCAAGATGAGAAGAATAAAGAAAGACCAGATTTAGGGGAGAGTAAGGATTTAGAGATGTTATGTCCGACATACCTATTTCACAGTCCGTGGGGTGGAGACTATCTTAGTCTCGAGCTGCCATGAGCTGCAACTGCCCTGGGGTAGCCTGTAAATCACCACTACAGGCTGAGAGCATGGACTGCTAGTTCTGTAGTCCTCTCTGGCCAGATCATATACTTATCATATGTTGCAATGTATCATATGCTGTATCATATACTGACATTACCACTGGGAGAGTTGATGAGAAGATAAGGGTCAGTACGGCTGCAGCTGGTTAGGACTCCTTCCTTGATCTGCACCAAAAACAGCTAACCCAACAGCCGACTCCCAAAAGTACCCTCCAGAGTCCAGCTCATCTTGTGATCATAGAACAATAATACTAGGATCCCACTGCCCAAGCCATGCTTACCCAGTTTCTCTTCTAACTTATCATCTTCCACAAAGTGTAAACATTGTGTTAGCTGTCCTCAGCCTCACATACTACAACTCCCCATCATCACCCCCTTCTGAAACCGGAAGAGCAGGATTTCACTCCAACTTTTCATTGGAAAAGCATAAAATGAGTATTCTTCTTGAGAAAGAGAGGCTCCTACATTCCCAAGATCCCTATCAGTCACCCAACACACCCAAAGTATGGGTTTTTGATTAGTCAATATATTCAACCAAAGGCAATCTACGCAACAATTCTGCTATAAGGAACCACGTCACTGTTTGCAGTAAGGCAGAAATTGAGAATAGTCCCTTGGTTCAATAAAGCAAAGACTGGCTAAAGAAATCTTGGCATATAAAGGAATACTAAGTGATCATCAAAAATGATTCCATGTAAGAATACATTAAA
This sequence comes from Panthera uncia, assembly GCF_023721935.1. Taxonomy (NCBI): domain Eukaryota; kingdom Metazoa; phylum Chordata; class Mammalia; order Carnivora; family Felidae; genus Panthera; species Panthera uncia. The sequence goes on from NC_064814.1 coordinate 44,732,900, forward strand.
AAATATTGAGTGAAAAAAACCAGATTACAGGGGCGCCTGGGTGGCTCAGTAGGTTAAGCGTGTGACTTCGGCTCAGGTCATGATCTCCCAGCTTGTGATTTCGAGCCCTGCATCGGGCTCTGCGCTGACAGCTCCGGGCCTGGAGTCTGCTTCCGATTCTGTGTCTCCCCCTCTCACTGTCCCTCTCCCACTCGCACTCTGTCTCCCTCTCTCTCAAAAATAAATAAACATTAGAAAAAATTTTTTAAAAAAGGGAAAAAATCAGATTACAAACAGTATGTATAATGACCCCTAGCTTTGTACAAAAAAAGTGTGTGTATGTGTGTACACTAGAAGTTAAATATGAAAATGATTAGCAAAAATTAACAGTGATGTTAGCACTGGGTAAAAGGACTGCAGATAAATTTTCCTTTTTCCCTTTTTATTTGTTTTTTTTTTTTTTTTACTTGTTTACAATGAACATATACTCTTTTCTACTAAGCACATGTTTAAACATTTAAAATATTCAATATAGCAATATTTTATATTCAATACAATATCTCTCATATTCGCAGTTTATGGCTGGGATTTAGTTTTTACTGTCTGACATTTTCTGAGAAAACGCTTACCTATGTCTCTAAACTTCATCTAGGTCAGAAGGCTTCCACCTAAAAAGCCGTTTGAGGACTCTTCCCCAAGGGCCTCTCCCCCAGGGGATGTGACGAGGTCAGACACAGGGTTCCCCGGCTCAGCACAGGAGACTCTGCTCCCAGGGTGTGCGGGTGCTACTCCCCCAGCCTGGCAACTGCTACATGGGAATGCGAAGCAGAGCAGACTGCCCTACTCTCCACACCTGGCCAAAGACCCAACTGTTAAGCAGAGACTAAGAGTTCCACAGTCCCCACCAGGGCAACAGGCAACGAGCTTTGTTTTCTATAAACAGACCAGAAAAAAGTTCAGGTTAAAACACAGTCTTTAGAGGAAGAAAAATAGAAACCAGGCAGCGGGGAATGCTTCATATTCCTAAAAGCTTTTTTTGTAAGTTAACACATGGTGTCTGCTTCTCTCTAGTCACCTATTTATCACTCTCCTCCTTAGAGAAGGGAAAAAGCCCTGGCTGTTTTCCTAGTGCAGAGTTTTGTGGCTGGGGGGAAGGAGGAGAGGGGGGAGGAAGGAGGGTGCTTTAAGCATGATGCAAACCATTTGGAGCCGAGTGAGAGCACTGCCAACACAAGCTGCACTATTTAAACAAGTGAGGAAATGATCGTATATACAACATGCCAGCGAGCACACACACACACCAAAGGAAGTCGAGAGGGCTTTTTTTTTCAGGACACAGAGCTGGATGTCAGCGGCTAAAAGGTCGATATTTTCCCTTAACACCCTTCTCAATGACTTAATCATGTTCCGTTTGCACAGAAAACTTCCCAAGAATAAAAAAGTCTGGAGAATTAAGAGGAGGGGTGAATGGGGAGGGATGTTTGGCCTGGGGCTGACCTTATCCGAGGTTTTCTCCACGTAGCAGGGGTCCTGAGGGGCAGCCAGCAAGGGGACAAAGCCCGAGAGAAGCCGATCCTCTTCCAGGATAAGAAGGGTGAGGTCATCGTCCGGGTCCTTGTACAGTGGCACCTCAGACTGATTCACCGCAGTCAATATGTTACAGAAATCAGCCAGCATCGACCACACATCCATAGCAACCCTGTGAGAAATAAGGTAAGAAAAGAAGAACAGCTCTAAAGAGGGACCAGTTAAAGTATTTTAAGCACTGCTGAGAACAGAGGTACTGGTAGCAAATGCTGTCTATGGCTGGCATCTGCCAGGAAATCTTACCCAAAAAGCTAGGGCACAAAATTGCATCCATGGCAGCAATCTGGTGGGCAAGTGTCCATCTATGCAAAGTTAAAATTGATTAGGGGGAGTTTTTAAATCCTAACCAGAGAGGAAAAAGAATTGAGAGAATCAGTTGCCTAATGCAGGTCCTGTCACCTTTCCAGACAGTGTGCCTGAGACACTTACTCAAACACTCTAGACACCCAGGGCCTGAGGCAGCTCCCAGAATTCCCCCACTTCTGTCCAGCCAAGTATATGCCACAAGACAGTAACAGAGCGCCAATCTCCCCTCCTCCCATACAGCCAGAGGGGCCAGTCACGCCATGGGAAGAGTCACATGAGTTCCCCCCCCCCCCCCCCCCCTCCCGCCATAATGCTTTAGAAATCTCTTCCTATATATAAGCAGGAAAACAAACAAACAAACAAACACACAAACACAAATAGGTGAAGGGGATTAAGAGTACACTTATCTTGATGAGAACTGAGTAATGTATATAATTGTTGAATCACTATATTGTATACCTGAAACTAATCTAACACTGTACATTAATTACATTGGAATTAAACACATACATACATACACACACACACACACACACACACACACACACACACCCCAACAAAAACCTCATTCCTGGCCTGCCAAGAGCATCCCAGGACAGTAAAGCTTCCCATGCATCCCAGCAGATGAACCAGTATCAGTGCTGTCTTGGCCATCCCACAACCCCCCACCCCCTTCTCTCATTTGTGGAAGGTTAGACACAGGATGACCAACCATTCTGGTTTGCCTGGGACTGTCCCAATTTTCACACCCTGTGGATGCTAAGTTGTACTTCAAAAGGAGTGAGTTGCATAGGAGAATTATAATGAAAGGCTTTACAATTAGGGTCAAGAGGTGGGGTGGCAAGAGGCGAGAAGCAAAGAGAACTACGAATGAGCTACATCCTGGAATCTTCCCAGAGGAGTTACTGCGCATGAGCCAAATCTGCTAGGGAGGGGCCTCAGCCTTAAGCAATTTGTTTCTCCTGGAGACTAGGAGCCTTTGGGAGATGGCAGAAAAGAGGGCATGCAAGGGACATGCCACTGAAGGTGATGCTGGGGGAGAAAGTGGAGTAGGGTGTGGGGACTCCCTGACTGGCTCCAGGTGGAAGGAGCCTGCACTGGTTTATTTACTGTAATCACTGCACTAGGAAAAGGCAATGAAATGAAACATCTTGTTTTCAAGAGTGTCCTGGGAACCAGGCGGAACACAGCCCCATTAATCACACAACGGCACATAATCAACACACGTGTACTGCAGAAGGAACTTGCTTCACAGGCTTTGCCCAGGAAAAAGAACATGTTTGGGAAGAATCACCGGAGGGACGAGAGTTTTCTAAAGCCTTCTCTCTGCACAGACACCGACAACCAGACTCATTCACAAAGCTCCATCTTTTGGCTCAGCTGAGTTTGGCTGTCAGAAATGTTTAAATATGGAAAAAAATAAACAGTTGCAACACGTTTCTGTGCAGAGATCTGCCTGAGCCCCTTTGTGATGTAATGGGAAACGCGGCATTGAGGCTACCAGCTGTAGAATAAACAGAACTTGGAGGGTTAAAAGGAACTGAACTCTCCACGACCCCATCTGCAGAGAAGAAAATAATAAGAGGAATGATGCACTGCCCCACAGCTCTGATAGTTTATCCTCCGGTCCCGGCTGCAGAGACAAGCACCGGATGTGATAGGGCTGCTCAGGGCCGCCTCCGAGGTTAGCGCTGCCCATGGGAGACGCACAGGGAGGCTCTTCCAGCTCCCCACTTCCTCCCCCAGTGCCCTGCTGGCCACTTGAGCCCACTGCCTGAGTCCAATCCCACAGCGCTCGTGAGCTCTGGCCAACAGGCACTGCTCGGCTGCAGAGCAGCAATTTGGAAAATAAACAGGAAAGACGACAGTGAGAAGGAAGAAGGTGAAAAGTCTCCCAGCTGAATTCTTGGCTTGGGGGCCTTGGTTGGTGCTGTGCAGGTCAAGGACCCGACTGCTTCAGGACATAGGTGGGGGGTAGGGAGGTGTGGGCAGCAGCATCCCCAGTCAGGGAGAGGCAGAAGAAAATTACCCACGGCTGCCACAGTGGGAGGCCCCACATCCCTCTCTCATCCTCCCACCCCTACCATCTTGGATCCAAGACGAAGAAATATGTGGTACCATGTGGTTCTCATTACCATGCTCCCCTGTCCCCTAAGGCTCAGATAAACCAAAACTGACTCCTCCCAGAGACTGCTGGCCACCACAAGGGACCCCTGCCCACAGCTGCCTTTTGCCCATTACCACCCACCTTGTGCCAAGACCTTAAGGCTCACTGCAAAAATGAAGTGGAGGAGAGTTCCTACCCCAGTGCTGGTTTGTAAGATAGCAGCTCATGCCAAAAGACATAGGAAGTGTCCTGAGTTCCCAACTCAGAACGAAAAAGGGGCCCAAGGGCCACGCTAGACTAAGCAGAACCAAGGGAATACACAAAATGCTTCAATGAAAGGTCATTTCTGTCCCGATCCATTCAGACTGGTCTTGTGTTTGGACTCTGATTCTCAGTAGCTGCTTTCTACTGGTATCTCAGTGGGATTGCCCGAGATCACATTTCATCACTGGTTATCTCCTCTCTCAAACTGAGCGCCATGGACATGAACACACTGACTAGGCACCCATGTACCATCCGGTGACTCTCCACAGAGGGAGGCGAAGGGGAGTGGCAGGAAAACTAGTTCTAAAAGGGAGAGGTACTTAGAAAAACTAGGTGAGATGCCTGAGCTCAAAAGCTAAGATACTTGCGAAAGGAGGAGGTATTCCTGGAACCTGGGCATCATCACCTCAGCTTACCCTCAACCAGGCCTCTAGGCTGAGAGGTCAGTTCTGTGGGTGAACATAGGGTTTCCTGTATGAATAGAAGGGGAAAAGCTTGGCTTTTTCCTGCTCTAGCTCGTTATCCCCAGTTAGGAGTGCCTCACGACCTTCACGCCTTGGGTTCTAAGGGTTCAACGTTAGCCTGGGCCGAGGAGCCCAAAGTTAAACTCTGGTGGCTACGAGAAGCTTTTTCCCAATCTTCTAGAAACACTGGGGAAATGACTCTCCAAAAGGTTTTTCAGACAATCTCAAATAACCTTTGGTTCTGAACAGACCCTCTAGAATGCTATGAGCCTGGGCAAGTGCCTCTGGCTTGTTCTGGTCCCAGCTCATATTTTGGGGACGCTCCAAGAGCCCACAAAATCCTACGAAAGTTAGGATGCATTCTTTACCAAGCAGACACAAAGCAGCCAGAGAATATGAAACTGTGTCCAACAAGTCCGTTTATGGCTCTCAGAATGGTGGCAAGGGAACCTCTCAAGCAGCTGTAATGTGATTAGTGAGCAAGGATCAGCAGTTGCTGGGTGACCCACTGGCCCAACCCCACAGAAACACCACACACCAGGAAAGCAGACCCCTGGCTGGAGTCTGAACACCAGATCCTAGCTTGGGACAGACCAGCAGTGGCTAGTTAGAGGTATGTACTCAGGACCAAGGCTCACTCACTTCCCTACAGACATGCATTCACTTACTCCACCAGGAAAGGAAAAAAATAAGAGTTAATTTACTTTTTATTGCCTCAGAATTCCAAGGTTTAATGTAGCTGTCAGTTTGAGTGCAGTGCAGCTGCTGGCCGATACAATGCAGCCCAGGCCAGCCCAGGTGACTGGGGAAACACATTTCACAGAAATGAACCAACACACACTCTTGGCTGGTTGTTTGGGGGATATTGACTTGGGGAATCAGATTAACCCTTCAGGCTGAAGTTGTTTTCCGCATACAGCCCTAGAAAAGCAGCTTCAGTCCAAGGAACTGAGAAGCCCTGGTGTCAGACAGACGAATAGGTTTCTGTGTTCTTGAGCTTTTGGAGTTTTCGCACACAAGGTGTCATTCAACACCTGAAAGGTTAAGGTGTGAGATAGGTGAGCAAGTTATACCACAATATATCTCCTTCCTAGAACTCAGAAAGCAAGGAAGATCTGCCAGCTTTATAGGGAAGAGGTCAGGTGAGAACTTTTTTGCAAGTTCCATCCAGGGCGGGGCCAAGGGAAGGAGAGTTTGGAGAGTGGAGTGCTAAGGTCCAACCAGGGCTCAGGCCATCCTTCTGGCAAGTCTAAGGAGGACGGAGCCCTCACACACCCCTTCATATTTTTACTGGGGGAACAGGCTGACTGGTGATTAATATCAAGTACAATGACCCCATGTTACAAGCCTGCAGGGGCCTGTGGAGGTGGCCATTTCCTGTGTAATACCAGCTTGTTTAAACACTAACATTCAAACTCCACAGCTGCAGAACAAACCCGGAAAGAGTTGAGTGAGAAGAAGCCCTGCATTGTGTTTCAGAGCTATGGAAGATCAGAGTTGTGGTACAGATGGGAAACAAGTTGGGTCTTTTGGTTCCTGGGATGAGGAGCTCTGGAGATGTAGCCAAGGTGGCACAGAAACTAGACACAAGGAAGCTGAAAAAGACAAAGCCTGTGGACTACAGAGACAAAGGGGAAAGACAAAAGGCCACAACAGGAGACATGCTCATAAGATATGCAATATGCACCTTTAAAAACCTGTTTGCCTATGGACCATTATGTTCCAGCCCACAACTCTCCACAGGGGGTTCAATGGCCAACATGAGACCATTGTAGCCCCAAGGACTTCCCACCCAACCGGAGAAAACTGCAGGTGGTGACCAGCTAATAGCAGAAATGGACCTGAAGGAATCCAACAGGGCTGGCAGAGTCAAAAGGATAGTACCTGGGCTTAAATAGCATAGGAAGCCCTTAAAAGCTGAGATGTCAGGCCAACTCTGTTTTCAGTGGGCTGAGAATCTTGTCTGGTATCAATGCTAAAGTAGCTCAACAGGTTCAGGGATGAGGTAGAGGTGAGGGTGGTAGGAACCTATGCAGCTCTCTGAGATTAGGAACTAGAGTGTATTTTCGATGCCACCACAGTATGAAGAGGAGAAAAGGCTGTCAGAGATCACTGTTTTAGCAGTTAAGACATGGGCAGCAAGATATCATCCTCCGAGAATAACAGCTGTATATTAGGTGACCACTAAAGAATATAAGACTCAGTAAAAGATAATCCCTTCTGCCTTTCTACTTTATACAAACAAGTCAACTTGGGCCCCTGGGAGACTGTCCAACTTAAATGAAGTCTGCCCAATAGGGCAAATTGAATCCTGAAGCGCAGTCACCCTGCACTACTCCAAGAATACAAACTTCTTCATGTTCTAAGCAGTGCAGCTGGAGCCCTATGGCCAACGACAGGTCACAGTAACCTCATTCCAGGATTTCTCAAGTACCTCTACTGTGCCTCCCTCAGCTTCTATCTAGGTCAGTGCCTTGTTTGATTGCACTTTTCCCAAGCTACGTTCAACACGTATAGCCTCTGTTGCATCACTATGGTGTGTTAAACCCATCAGCACTGTGTGTTTGGGAAAGAGCAGCCCCCGGGGGACCTCAGCATCTCCACGGCATGAGTGGAGCCCTCGGTGGCCTCCCTGGTGCGGATTCTCACGGTTCCTGCCTCTCTTAAATTTTTAGCTGTAACCACTCCAACACGTCTTCTTAGTTTAGCACACACTGGACCCAAATAACCTCAGCCCAGAGCTGGAAAGTGCTCTCCCTGGGGTCAGCTGCTGTACCCTGTTGGGGTCAGACTGGAGCCTTAGGCCAACACCCCTTCCTCTCACAAGTCCTGTGAGAGGAGTTGGGAGGGGACAGAGACTCCTGTCGTGGGAGAGATCACGTGTGTCTCACACTCAGCACTTGGAGGAAGAGGAACCCCCTGGTGCCAGGCTGTAGTGCTGACGCCCCAACCCGGAGCCAGGGAGACTGGGTGGGGAGCCAGGGTAGCAAAGGGGCTTCCCACAGTCACCACCACTTCCTTCAGGGAAGTGCTGATGGACCGTTACTTAGTGACCTCCTAAAATGCCCTTTTGGGAAGACGTATTAAGCGTCCTTGAAGGGGTGCCGATTAGACTTGGGATTAGTTCTTATTCCAGACCTGCCCTGTGAGGGTGAGTGAACTAGCTGTTTTTCAACTCAAGAATGTCTATCTCATCTACAGGGTCAACACATGTAGGCTCCCTGAGGAAATCAGCTTACTGCATACTCCCTACACATCCCCACGTCTCCCTATGTGACAGCACTCACAGGGCTCCCTACAAGCCTTTTCCAGCATGCTCTGTAGACTATACAAGACAAGGCATGGAAAGTAGCAAGTCCAGGAATTTCTGGAGGTTTTTTTTTTTTTTTTTTTTTTTTAACAGTACTCCAATCCAACAGTGTGATAAATGCATCGGAGCTACAATTAGGAAGATATATAGCATCAGAATGCGAAGGTCTGGGCAGCCTGGTGAAACGCGGGCTCTCCAGAGCCCCAGCTATGTTTCCCATTATGTAACCCTGGTCATGGGCAGACAGCCAGACTCCAAATGAAAAAGAGACTCTGGCTTGGCACTGGTTCTATTTTCCTATCCTCATTCGGGGTCAGCGCAGTGTCATACAGCTGCAGAGAAAGCTCTGGGGATTAAACCTGGGAAAGCCTCCAAGACCAGGACCTGGGTTCAAGTACCAGCTGAAAGCAATAAACCAACTGCCACAGCTGGGCTAGGTTTGGATGTTCTCAAAGTCCCCTGACTCTTTCACTTACTGAGAACTAGAGATCAAGATGAGGGAAGATTTGGCTTCGGCAGAGACTATGAAATGAGGTAGGCTGTCCCGCTGCCCTAGCTTGCCAAAGGTCTTGGGATGTGAGGGGTCACTATGCTTAGGCTCGTGAAAGCCTGCTGCTCTGCTCCTCTCCATCACCTGACAGTCATGGCTTACTTCACGCTCACTTGGTAAAGTGGGAAGCAGCTACCTCTCCCTGCTAACGAGAGGCCTAGTGCAGAAACCACGTTCCCCACTCCTCCCCCACACCCCACAAGTAGATGGTCCCTCCAAACACTGTGGTCTGTTCTAAACAGACCAAAGCATCCTACACTGTCTTTTACAGCAACCCAAGGCAACTTTCCACACTCTGCTACAATCCTCTGCACCAAAATCTCTTGGGATGTAAAGCCATCCTATCACAGCTCCTAACAGGTACAAATGGGAAGTCAACCTACTTACATGCTGACTCCAACACACATACCTACTAATGCCACTGTGTGGGAAGGCACGAGTGGCCCTGAGATCCTGCCCTTATCACTCTGCAGTGTCATCACCAGCCGAGGTGTTCCATATGTGTTAGGTGGTTACTGCCTAGGGAAAGCAGATGTGACTGGAAAGAAGAGGAATATGGGCAAAAAAGGAGAGAACCAAGGAGACTTATGATGAGCCTTGGAATTCCCCGAAGAAAGCTTTGGAATGATTCTCTAACTGTACAAGGAAGAAAGGCAACGAAAAGAAAGGGAGGGAACAAAGGGAGCTACATTAATTAAAGGTTCAAGTGGGTCAGGGAGATAATTTGGGAGTGAGGGTTTCTGGAGGAGAGGCAAATTGAAATGTAGGCTATCTGATCACCTTATGTTAGGATCAAGGATGGATCTGTCTTTGTGGAGAACAAATACAGGCAAAAACCAAGGAAAACATGCAAAGGAGAGATGTCAGGTAGAACCCATTTCCTTCCTAGTCTCTTGAGTGCATTTCTAAAACCTCCAAAATGAAGATCAGCACCTGGACCTTAACAGTGCCACAGGGATTACTGTTCTGACATCTGCAGAACTATCTGGAGTGTGTTATTCCCTAGGGCCTTAAAAGAAAAGGCTCCAGAGTATGAAAGATCAGTGAGCATAAGAGAACCACCATACCTTGCCAATCTCTCCACCATGGTATTTACTCAGTGAGTGTTAGCCAGCTATAGGAGAAACTGGACAGGAGGGAAGTAAATTCTCATTCCACTTTTCCAGCACCTGACAGCTATGAGGTGGGGCTACCCTCAGTGGTGGGCAGGCCAGGTTTGCGCTGTCCAACAGAGGCCCCAGCCCTCAAACCACCATGCCTTGTGGCCAGGCCCCAGGACAGCAAGAGCTCCTCCTTTATGCTTAAACTTGCATTCGAGACAACCAGCTGCTAATCCTGGTTGCAGAGACAGTGCAGAAGGGGACTCCATTCTCTACCACACTGGCTGCTCCAGCCTAGACTGGATTCATCAGTGGTGCCCACTGCTCCAGGAACTTGTTTACTAGGCAATCAGATTCAATATTTATTATTTGGTCAAATCTGCTCTCCCTGTGAAGAACGGTCTGAAAAGAAAAAGCAAATTTGTTCAAGTGTCCCAACCCCCTCTGCCTCTCCGTGGCCTTAGAGGTGAGGCCTAGCTGGGGACGGCTGTAGCTTGGACCACGTGCCCAGCTGCAGATTGAGCCCTTGCCCAAAGATGGGCAGCAGCTTGCATATGCCGGCAACGGGCCATTTGCTACAGCATCCAAAGAGAAAACAGACTCGGCACCTCAAGCAAATGAGGCCCAGCACTTCCTGCGTGAGCTTTCTATTTCCTCAGCCAAACAAAAGCCAAAGGGAGTGACAGAGGGAGGAGGGATAAAGGGAGACAGGTCACAGAAGAGCGTTAACAGGACTGATGGCTGGGATATGGATAAACAGGGGCTGGGTGGACCATATCTAAGGGACCTGTGGTTGTGAGGTGAGGTGACCCAGAGAAGGCCCAAGCTCCAGGGACAGATGGTCTGCCTCCCCACCCCCCGAGAGGAAGGGAGGAGCACTCTGTGACCCCTGTGCATGCTCAGAAGCAGTGGCTTCAGATACTTGGAGAGCTGAGCCCTTCCTTGTCAGTTTCTTTCCAAAACTGCAAATTGCCTAGTCGGCATTATAGATTAACAGCCTGAAAAGTCTGAGGCTGTACATGTTAACTCTTTAGGGAACACTGCTGGGAAACAGCTACCCCTGGTCAGCAGATCAGTCCATTCCTTTGCGTGGCCCCAGCTGCCCCATTCAGGTCTCAACCCTGGCTCAGAAGGCCTCAGCCTGGGATACATGTTGGGAATCTAGGAAGGTTCACAGGAGAATGCAGAGAACTGTCTGATGTTGTGAGCATCACTCACACAGTTACAGAGCTAGAGCTGGAAGGGAACTGGGGAGAGAGGGCCTGACAGTCCAGGGGTGCTTCCTGATGTGAGGAACAGGGAAGAAATTTGAGGAAGAAAAGGGGGGAAAGAGGCAGACAGTCCACACAGAAAGGTCAATAACTACTGGCCAGAAACCTCTGCTGCAGCCTTCCCTCTGTGGATCACCCATGAGTCTAGAGGGACTCATGTGGGCAGCACCCAGCCCAGAGAAGCGCCCCTCTCCATTCCCAGAAGTGCCATCGGCAGCAGCCTAGGTCTCCATACTCTACCCTCCAGTGCGTGCCCCTCCCAGAGAAGAGCAGTGGAGAAGAATGGTGGTGTGTTGGCTAAGGACGCTCGCTCCCAAACACACACCCTCCCCCAGCGCAGCGCCCAGAGCTCTGAGTATGCCGCACCTGCCAGAGACCACAAGACAGCACGGGGTAGGGGGGCGAGAGAGAGAGGAAAAGAGAAACAGAGAGGCAGAGGCAGAGGCAGAGACAGGAAGAGAGAGAGAGAGAAAGGTGGAGAGAGAGAGAGATGGACAATCAACAGAGCTGACCAGAAACGGGCATCAATATGCACACGCGTTAAGAAACTACTGTGCAAACGTGAGCACACGCAGTGACGCTAACACAAGAAAAGAACGGGACGCATGGGAACATAGATATACACCAAGAGCCGGCAAACTTTCTGTAAACAGCTAGAGTAAACATTTTAGGCTTTGCAGACTATAACGCCTCTGCTGTGACTCCTCAGCTCAACTGCTGCAGTGTGAAAGCACCCACAGACAAAGTGTAAACAAACAAGCATGGCTGTGTTCCAGTACAACTTCATGGACACGGAGATTTGACTTTTCTAACAATTTTCACAAGTCATGAAATAGTAGTCTTTTGATTTTTTTTCAGCCATTTAAAAATGTACACCGTTCTTAGCTCATGGGCCATAGTTTGCTGACCCCTGATACAGACACACACAAACCCCAGAGGCAGATAAACAGAGGCAAGCAGGCAGGAACAAGCCAAGACAAGCAGAGACGGGCAGGCAATAGGTGAAGCAGGTAGGGAGACACAGGCGAGGCAGGCAGAGGCAGGTAGATACAGGCAGACCCTCATACACAGAGATTTGCTTTCTGACAGACAGATGCAGACCTACGCGCAGAGACACAGTCACGGACAAGCAGAGACGCAGACACACGCAGTCCTGAACACAGATATTCAGGAACACATGCAGACACTCCCACAGGACACAGTCACACACACAGACACATGGACAGGACTACAGCACACATGCACGGACACGGACCTACAATCAGAGAGAGACACAGAGAGAACATGGAGATGGACAGAGACACACACTGAAAGAGCCCCTTCGTGGAGACGCACGAGCCCTGCAAAGAGACCACCCCCCCACCCCCAAGAACAGAGAGACACAGACACAGATACGGACACAACGCAGAGAAACATATGGACACGTATACATGGACAGACATGGACGGGTACACCAAAGACACTTAGACAGACCCCTAGACAGACAAAGGCCCTCACACTCAGACACAGACAGACAACCAGAGCCAAAGAGGCACATACAGAGATAGAACCCACACACAGATATGGACGTAAGAAACAGCCATGCATGGCTACATAACTATGTAAATATAATATACCACTGAATTGTATACTTAAAAATGGTTAAGATGAAAAATTTTGTTACAGATGTTTTACCACAGCTTTTAAAAAGGAAAAAAGTCACACAGACACATCCAGGTGGACACACACACTCCCCAGACCGACACACCTCACAGCGACAAATGCTCTGACAGACAGCACACTGACACCCAGAAACAAGGAGATGGGAAGTGACGTGAACAAAAGAGAGAGGTGTGTGCAGTCACCCTCCTCATACATCACAACGTGTGAGAAGAAGGCCCGAGCAGCAGCATGCGTAGGACAGCACAAGCAGCAGCAGGACGAGAGCACGACGGATGTGTGGAGACAAACTAGAAGAGAGAGGAAGAGATAAGGCCTCTCCTCACGCCACCGACACACGGCCAGACTCGAGAGGCCGCTACAGAGATGGTGGGCACGAACAACATGAAGTGAGAGCGAGAGAGCAAGGGCAAAGACAGAACAAAACAGCAACTTCGGAGTGAGAGAGGAGGGCAGACTGAGGAGGAGGAACGGGCCGGAGAACAAGGGAAAACAGCCTAAAACATCAGGGGACAAGGAAGGTGTTCAAGGAAGGGGAAAAGTAAAGTTCAAATGAGGAGGGACGAGACGAACAAGCAGGTGGCGGGTGGGAGGACACACGGAGGACCAGGAGGGGAGCCGTGGGAGCACAGGCGGGCCGAGGTCAGCAGTGCCGAAAAACGAGCGGGCCGACTCACTGTGAGGGCAGGTCCAGGGACGTGGGCGGAGGGTTCCAGGTGTCTGGGTAGCCGAGCATCCAGTCTGACCAGACTTTCACACTGGGGAGCAGTTCCTTCAGGTCCGGGACGAAGGAAGACACCTTGATGTCATCTTGGTCATCCTCGTCCTCAGGAGAGGACAGCTGAGCTGCAGAGGCAAAGGGTGAGAACTGGGCCTAGGTCTGCTGTGGCCCACGAGTGAGGCCTGGGGCGCTGGGACGGCAGCAAGCTCTTAGGGAAGGGAGACCAAGTCCACAGGAAAGCTGGGCCCAGAAGCGGAGGACAAGTGCCAGCACCTAAGAGGATTCTGAAAAGCAGGACAAAGAGAGAACCAGTGCACTGGGTCTGCCCCTGCAGACAGCTGTTTCTGCTCCACCTGTGGCCTGGCTGAAGTCGCCACTCTGGCCTCTAGCCCCCCCCTTTTAGCTTTCCTTCAGCACAACTCTGACATGGCACCAGGGATCCTGCCAAAACGGCATAACCTGAACTTGACCATGAGGAAATATCAGACAAACCCGAACTGTGGGACATTCAACAAAGTGGCCTGCACACTTCAAAAATGTCAAGGTCATGAAAAACAAAGGAAGACTGAGAAAGCATTAAAGAAACCATTTAATTCCAGATTGAAGGAAACTAAAACGGACACGACATCTAAATTGCAATGTGTGATCCTGGAGTGGGTCCTATACCAGAAAATGACCTTTTTTTTTTTTTTTTTTTAGGACACTGATACAAACTCAATATGGTCTGTAGATTCAACAACAGTACTATATCATTGTTGGCTTCCTGATTTTGATAACTGCACTGTCATGTAAGGGACTGTCCTTGTTATTTGGAAATATTTAGTCAAGTATTTGGGGGTAAAGGGCTAACATGTCTACAACTTACAATCAAATGGTTCAGGACAAAAATAATAATAAGCATAAATATTTGCATGTGTACAGAAAGAGAGAGAACTTAAAAGGCAACTATGGTAAAATGTAAACAAATGGGGAATCTGTGTGAAGCGTATGTAAGAATTCTTTGTATTATCCTTGCAACTTTTCTATATATTTGAGATTGTTTCAAAATAAAAAGATACCCCAACCCTCCCTCCAAAAAAAAAGCAGCTCCAGGGTCTGGAGGCACCCACAAAGTCGAAGTGGCAGAGGGACAACAGCATGGCCTCAATACACACCAATACTGATCCAGGAGCTGAGAGAAAGGGGCAACCTTCAGCCCTACCTTATACGGCTCAGCAATCAGGCTTAGATTTCTAAGGGCAGCCTTAATGGATATGGGGACACTGCTCAATGCAAGGGCTAAAAATAGCCCCTGCTCTGGTTCAGTGAGTCTCACAAGGTGGCTGGTCCACAGTGGTTACAGCAATCACCAGTACCAGACAAAGAGGGACATAGAGATAGAGGGGGGAAACGAAAACATCAATTATGAACAAAAAAGGAAACGCTCTTTGCTGGTTTTCTAAAGCTGCAGGAACCCGCAGCAGCTTTTAGGTACAGTGAAAATCTTAACTACTAGAGAAAGGGGGGAGGGGATAGTTCCCCCAAGGACAGAGGGCCACAGAGGTACACAGAATGCAAAAGGAGGCAGGACTAGTTAGGTGAGCAGAAGGAAGGGGGGTACTGGGAGGAGGAAGAATGTCAAGTAGAGGGAGGAGACACTGGAAGGCAGCGTAGCATCCTGAACTTGTCTGGACAGGGCCCAGGCAGGGGAAAGACCATCAGTCAGGGGGCCCCTCATCTCCTTACCTTTGGCAGACTCCTTAAGTAAGCAGGTGCAGCGCCGCACCAGGAGAGAAAACATGGCCAGGCCCAGCGCTGCCGCTTGCTCCTGGATCACAGAGCGACACTCCTCCGAGAAGCAGTCTGAGGAGAGGCAAATGACACTCCATCAGTGCCCTGGGGGCCAAGGGCTACTCTTCCCTACCTCACTAGGTGCACATACTCGGTCAGGTCACTCGGCTCCCTTTCCTCATCTGAGACTGGGGCCAGCAATATTTCCTCCCTCAAAGGATAGCTATAAGGCTAAATAAAATCATGAAGCACTTACCGCGATGGCTGGTGTATGGGTAAGCGCTTGATAACCTTATTATAGGGACCCCCTGTGCAAATTCTGCATCACTTCCCCAAGACCAGGGGCCCCAGGGTGGACAGTCCAAGCCAGAGCTGCAGGTCACTGTACTTAGTAGCCTACTAATAATGTGAAGCTATAGTAACAAGAAGTCATATTTAATTAACTCAGTCTCTCTAATGTATAGATAGCAGGAGTACAAACATCAATTAAGAGAAGAAAAATACGAATTTAAATTATCTTCTTGAATCACCAACTTTGGTTCCATCCTTACCTCCTGTTAATCCTCCACTTACAAATAACCTATTTTCACTGAATGAGCTCATTTTACATAGGAAAATGGGCATATAATAAGCACTCAGCCAGAAGTACTTTCTTTTTTCTTTCACAAATTCTTTCCCCTAGGGCTAAAAAATAAATCCGGCTCCCAATACCAGCACCTTCTGCCCCTCACTTTCTCAGCCTGGTTAACTTCCTTCTAGCTGCAGGTCTCAGTGAAAGGAGCCACCTTCACGGTGGCTAGAGCCATTCTTTGGCAGAGGCGACAGACACACTCTCAAACCGTTGTCTGTACCTCCTGCTTGTCAGTGGACTGCCCTGATAGCCACTTCACCCAGACCTGAAAGGAATCGGAGACAAACAGAAGGCAAAAGTCCAACCTGCAGCCTCAGAGGAAGAGACACCGAATACACGCACGAGATGAAATCGGGCGCCCGGTCACTTGCTCTGGCAGCAACTAATCTGTTAATTCCCTCTGTAATACATGAGAACTCTCTGAATCTCCAAGTGTTAAAAGGATAATTAGCCACATGTTTGATCTCTGTGCCTGCCTGCATTTTAACCTCAGTAGCCAGAGGAAAGCCCTCTTGACTTTCTCCTCATTGACACTAGTCTTGTCAATGGGGCCTAATTGAAGTCTTTACTCCAGGAGATGCTACACAACCACAGTTATTCCAAAACCGCCCTAGCCACAGGAGCAAACATGATTGGAGTATACAAAGCCAGCCCCAAACCACTTTAGAGAACCCTGGGAGTGAGAAGGAACAGGCTGCTGCTCAGAAGATCCCAACATATGAATAGCATCAGTGTAGCAAAGTATTCATCTATTGTGGCTTTCCTGCCATCCCTCCAGATGCCCACTGGTCCCAAATGTCACCCTCTAACTTTCCAACCCAACTGCGGCAGGCAGTAAGGAAGTGGTAAGAGTCCACGCGATTAGAATAGGTCACCACTCTGATTCTTCTTCTGGTAAGACCCCAAACCTCTGCTAGAGAGACCAAGATGCAAGCATCCAACAACCAAGGGGAGAGAGTGTAGAAATCAGGGAAGGGGAAGATGTGCAAGCCATCCTAAAAAAACCTTGCCAACTTCTCCCCTCCACCCCTAACCAGGGGCAGCAGCACTGTCTGTACGGCCCCAGCTGAGCCTAAGCGCTTGCCAGGCACTGCCAGCAGCCTGCCTCTAATTAGCAATGAGGCCGGCCCAGACTGGGGCAGTAAGTACAGAACAGAGGAAGCTAGAACAGGAGAAGGGGAGGCCACATCTTGGTAGCTGACATTAGTGTCCCCTTATCAACTGGGCATCTTAGGCAGAAGTTACCTGCACACAGAAGGTCCTTAAAAGGCATGAAAGGGGGTGTCTTAGCTCAAAGAGACTAGCATTTTGAGAAGCCCAAGACTACAATAAGATACTCTCATTAGCCCGGATAAGGTTAAGATGGGCAAAGGGAGATTACTTTCACCAAGCCCATTCCTATTTTTATGACAAATGGCAATCTCAGGCTAGGCTATTTCTCGAGCGAAAGTTTGGACTAGGGCTCAAAGGGGGAGAACAAACTGCTTAAAAACAATGACATTTGTGGCCTCTGGGGAGTCCAGGTTGGCTCCCTTTTTAAGCCTCCTGCAATAAGGTCTGGGGACCATGCAGGGTAGCAACAACGGGAGCGTCTTTGCTGTGAGTGCAGAAGGGCTCAACTACCTCTCAGAGCAGCAGCTGAAAAGGCAGCTCCATGAATGCTCTGTTCTTAACCATGGTTATGGCACCTTAAGCCTTTACCTCTTCCCGCCTCTCCATAAAGGGCCTGTCAGTACTTCCTGCAGTGGTCTGGAAGTTACAAACCAGGAAGCTGTTCTGCTCTGATCAGGCAGGTGGTGATATCACAGCTCTATGGGGGTCAGAATGCCTAGGTCTCAGTCAGTCTTCTGGCCACGTCACAGAGAGCACTTTTTGGAAGGCCTGTCCTCCTCCACGGCTCCATGGTACCACAAGCACACACTGAGCATCTATGGTGAGCTTTACCCTGTGCTGTGTATTGTGGAGAACACAGCCACAAATAAAACACAGTCCCTGCAACCTTAGGATCTTTCAGTTGGGTGGGGAAAAAAATTGCTATTTACCTAAGTAACCATGGCAATGCAGACCCAGTGCCTCCAGTGAGAAATACATTGAGTGTTATGGCATCTTCGGAGATACTCTTTGCTTTACTTAGGCTTTTGCAGGCTAGAAGCCCTAAGATGCCACTCCTTGAGAAGTACTGATTCTCATACAACTGAGTAGGGAAAACAGCAGCCAGATTCCCAGAGCCCACCAATCTGGGGCTAGAGCTAGGGAACTGGCCCGAGGCTTGACAGATACCCACACACATCCCCAGAGTTGGGCTGGGCCAGACCGACAAATGATGTGGGGTGGGGAAGGAAAGAGCATTGTTTGCCTTGGTATTTGCCTGGGTTCCTCTGGCTCGGTGTCAGGTAGCAGGAGGCTGACATGAGCTGAGGAACTCATTAACACTGTGAAACAGCCTTTCCCCTTCTTTCCAAAAGCAGGCTTGCTCAAGGGTTTAGGGGGATGGTTTTGGCTACGCGCAAGTCAGACAGAAATGTTTCTTACCAAGAAAGTCACCTGAGGTCTGAACTTGATTCTGCCCCTTCTTCCCACATGCTCTTGGACGGGCAGGTGACCACAGCTCCCACTATTCCTGTGCCCAAATACCTGCTCAGGCAGAAACAGTCTTCTCACTCCTGTGTAACAGGGAGACTTTCTCATTTTTCTCAGAACATATTCATGGAAAACATAAACCAACTGTCGTCAAAGTTGTATGAAATCAGGAAATGGAGCGGCCGGGAGAAGGCTGCCATGTGGCCGGATGTTATGTATTTCTAATTAGTGCTATACATCTTTCAACAGCAAGTGTCCTTCTGCTGGGAAACACAACACACTGCCCTTGTTATTGTAACTGTCAGAGAAGTGCTTAAACAGATAATCTCCAGGAAAAGTGATAAACACGTCCCCTCTCCCACCAGTGTGTGCGCGACGGTGCTGCCAAAGCAAAGCTGTGCTTGACGGCTCCAGGATGGCAAAGCATCCTCCTGCAGGAAATGGGAATGAGGCAGGAGGAGGGGGAGAGGGGAGGGGAGTGGGGGAGAGGCAGGCCCACCTGCCGGGACCCTCTACGCCCAGCCAAGGGACAGTGGTTCAGAACCATCACTTCTGATCAACTCCTAGGTCAGGGAGAGATCTGGAGGAAACTAGTACCGGGAGGGATGAGGTTTGGCTGGTCACAGAAAAATCCGGCAGCACTGAGACAAGCAGAGTTTCCCTGATGCGCACAGCCAGCTTCCTGGCAAGACGATGAGAAGAGCGCTGACGGGGAGGCACAGGACGGATGACACAGAGCTCTGGTACCCTGAGAGCAACGGACGGATTCAGCAGGCACTGGGGTCCACTAGCCGTTTCGGGAGGGAGAACCAACTATTTGCTCGGCTGCTTCACTAATAGCTGGAGAAAAATTCAGGCAAGACCACTTATTCACGGACTCCCTCCCCACCGGCTCCTCCCAAAGACAGGAAATGAATGGTCAGTCACCTCCAAACTAACACCACCTGGAGGCGATTTGCTGGCTCTTATCTTTCAGACATAAGGCTGCTTTTCTCATGAGTCAGTCACCAGTCAGACACAGGGCTGGCACAGTTCCTGAGCAGCCCACCAAAACCTCCTAGTGTACAGGAAGTGGGCAGTGAGAGCATCTTGCGACTGCTGCTGTTTGGGCTACAGAGTTCCCTGTGGCAGTTGCTGACTGGAGGGGGGGGGGGTTGGAGGGGTGTGTGTGGAAGAGGCAGCCATTGTAGAGAAACCAGATAAAATCTCAGAGCAAAAGCAGAGATGTCCATGCCATCAGGGCATCACTTCATTCCCTGAGAAATAAAATGAATGAATCAGAAAAGTCAGGCACTAATACACCCAAGCAAATTATTCAAGCATAATGGCAGAACAGTTAGGCTGACTGAAGGCCGGTCATGAATGACATATCCCCAAACAGGGTAGAGCTGTGAAAAGACAGAGGAACGTGGAAGCCAGTGTTTCCTCCCCAAGAGCCCCTCCTGTCATGCCCGCTACTCTTTCCGGATTTTCTAGGATTGTAAAACTCTGTAAAACTTCTTTTAGTGGGTACTTATGAGGGCAAAGGAAATCCAAACCTCTTAACAAAGTGACCTCTCCCACTGGTTCCAAAGTTATTTATTCATCCCAGCGGTGGAAGATACAAAGGAAAATAGGATCCATCCGTAAGAAGATGATAATCTAACGAGGAAGACAGGAAGAATACACAGACCCAAATAACTATAATTCAAGGAAGATGGAAGTAAGATGCTTTCTTTGACCAGAGGGAGAGAAAATCACTTCCAGCTAGAATATATCAGAAAAGGTTTCATGGAAGAGAGCACTTCTGAGCAAGGCTGCAAAAAATGAACAAAGATGGAATTGGGGGATGAAGGAGAGATGGGAGTGTTGCGAAGGAGGCGTGCAGATAGGGGCACATCAGGCAGACTCCCACAAGGCAAGCAAAGCAATGCACTAGGGGACCACACTTTGTGACAGGGACCACAAAGCAGAGGGTCTGAGATGCCACAGCAAGGAACACAGACCTGATTTGGCAGGCAGTGAGAAGAGCACTCACTCAAGGTTTCTTTCATTCTTTTTAATTTTTTTAACGTTTATTTATTATTAAGGGACAGAGAGACACAGAGTGTGAGCATGGGAGGGGCAGAGAGAGAGAGACACACAGAATCTGAAGCAGGCTCCAGGCTCTGAGCTGTCAGCACAGAGCCCGACGCAGGACTCGAACTCACAAACTGAGAGATCATGACCTGAGCCGAAGTCGGTCGCTTAACCAACTGAGCCACCCAGGCACCCCTAGCACTCGCTCATGGTTTCTGAATGAAGCACGGGTGAGTGTTTCATGAAGGATAATCTAGTTAAAACATTTAGGACAGATTCGGGTAGCTGGAAAAATAGAACAGGAAGGGAGACTGGCTGGGAAGCCAACAGAGCATGAACTTGTTTGAACTGAGAGAAATTCTATGTAGTGCACTACGTAAACTTTTTAATGCCAAGTAAACGTAACATCTTTCTTATAGGAGCTAGAAGAGGGAATGGACAGGAGTGCACGGATATGAGAAATGCTGCAGAAAGAAAATCAAAAGAAGGTGGAGATGATGTGTGGGAGGGAAGGGATTCACTGAACAGGCCAAGGACTCTCTCTCACTAATAATCTCGGCAGATTCCAGAGGATCCTGGGGCCTCAAAAAGAGTAACACCTACCAAAGGAGACCCAGGAAAGGGGCAGCAGTTCGGGATTGCAGAACACCTGGAGGGACTGAGGTCTGCATCAAGGAGTCCCCAAGCTCCTGCCCACTTGGCTCTCAGCCAGTTCTGTCTTTCCAGAACAAAGACACTTCAGGGGGTCAGAAATACTTGAGGAAGACCTTGCAAAAGGAGGCCTGGGAAGTCTGAACTGGCTCTCCCTGTGGAAGCCATTAGATATTCAGCACTTCATTTGTTTCCAATTCTTGTATGAGTGCAGCTCCAGGCTGTGGGGTGAGAGGCTCCTCTCTGACGTAATCAGGAAGCAGCTGCAAAATTAAGGAATCCCTCATGACATCATAAAAAGGGTCGATGGTTTACTGGGGAAAGTATAAAAATTAATTACATATTCCCACATGAATCCCTTCCCCTAAATCTGTACACACCCCCTCCCACCCCCACACTCTCTCATCAACAACATCCCAAAGCTACCTCACTGAACAGGGTACAAAAGAGCAAACAAAACCCAGGAAGACAAAGTTTTCTGATGCACCCACTGTCTGCCCCATACATTTTGAACTCACAAGTGATACCCTGTCCTGGAATTTTTATACACACAGCATGCTTCCTCAACAAAATTATAAGCCCCTTGAGGACAAGAGCTATGTCAAGACTTCACATCCTTGAAAATTAGCACCATGAAGGGTTTAAGACTGTTCACAACAGTAGGTACACTTTGCCTCTCATTTGTGAATCCTAACCATAAACTACACGATTCCACTGTAGCCTGAACAAAGTTATATTGAGACCGGTGCGCGCGCGCGCGCGCGCACACACACACACACACACACACACACACAAAATCTCAAAGCTTTACAAAAGATTTGCACAGGAGGTATTATTTTCCCTCTGACAATTGAAGAAACAGAGTCAGAGAAGTTAAATGACTTGCCCAAAGTCACAAAAAGCCAGTAGTGTCAGAAGTGGGACTTAAATTGGAGTCTGTCTGCTTTTGTACTCACACTGTTTCCATACCTGGTTTTCACAATGCCTGTGATTCAAGCTACGAGTTTCAACTCTTCCTCTCCCCTTTCTATGAATGTGAAAACCTCAGAGTACTCCGTAAGTTCTGCACAAAAAGCTCTGAGATAACAACTATGTGGAATAAAATAAAATACACTATCCCACTTATAATAACACCAAAGGACACAAAATACTTAAATATAAAATATTAGATATTTTAAATATTAAATTTAACAAAATATATACAGGATCTCTTTTGCTGAAAATTACAAAAAAAATGAAAGAATCACAGAAGATCTAAATAACTGGAGAGATTTACCACGTTCATAAATTGGAAGACTCAACATTGCAGAGATGTCAAATCTCCCCACACAGATCTACAGATTTAATGCAACTACAATCAAAATCTCAGCAAAGTTTTGGGGCGCCTGGGTGGCTCAGTCAGTTAAGCGTCCGACTTCAGCTCAGGTCACGATCTCGTGGTCCGTGAGTTTGAGCCCCGCGTCGGGCTCTGGGCTGATGGCTCAGAGCCTGGAGCCTGCTTCCGATTCTGTGTCTCCCTCTCTCTCTGCCCCTCCTCCACTCATGCTCTGTCTCTCTATGTCTCAAAAATTAATAAAAACGTTAAAAAAAATTAAAAAAAAATCTCAGCAAAGTTTCTTATAGACAAAGACAACCTTATTCTAAAATTTATATGGAAAAGCAAAGGACTTAGGATAGCTAAAGAACAAAATGGGAGGAATCATCTTGCCAATGTAAAGTCAAAGAAGGTTAGCCTTTGCAACAAATGGCGCTAGACCAATTAGACATCCACAGGCCCAAAACTGAACCCTGACCTAAGTCCCACACCTAATACAAAAAAATAACTGAAAATGGATCAAAGACTTAGACTTAAACATAAGACCATAAAACTTGTAGAAAAAATTGAAGAAAATCTTCAGGACCTAGGACTAAGTGAAGAATTCTTGGACCTAATGCCAAAAGCACAATCTATAAAAAGAAAATTGATATACTGAACCTCATAAAAATTAAACACCTTTGTTCTGCAAAAAAACTGTAAGAGGATGAAAAGGCTGGTTACAGACTGAGAAAATATATTTGCAAACTATGTATCATACAAAGGGCTGGTATCTAGATTATATAAAGAACTCTCAAAACTCAACAGTAAGAAAACAAACAATCTAATTAGAAAATGGACAAAACACATGAGCAGACATTTCACCAAAAAAGGGGATACAGATGAAATATAAGCACATGAAAAGATATTTAATATCATTAGCCATTAGGAAAATGAAACATAAAACTACAATGAGACATCACTAAACATCGATCAGAATGGCTAAAATAAAAAAATAGTAACAACACCAAAAAGCTGGTGAGGATGTGGAGGAATTGGGATCACACATTCCTAGCTGACTGGAATGTAAAAATGGTACAGCCATTCTGGAAAATAGTTTGGCAGTTTCTTCTGAAACTAAAAATGTACTTATGATATGATCCAGCAATTATCTTGGGCATTTATCACAGAGAAATGAAAACTTATGTTTGCACAAAAATCTGTACACAAATGTCCAGAGCAGCTTTATTCATAACAGCCTAAATCTGGAAACAGCCCAAATGTCCTTCAATGGATGAACAGTTAAACAGGCTGTGGAACATCCATAGCACAGAATACTACTCAGCCATAAAAAGAAAAGTGATGCACACAATAACTTAGATAGACCATCAGGGAATTATGTGGAGTGAAAAAAGCCAATTTCAAAAGGTTACATACGGCATGATCCTATTTATAGAATATTCTTGGAATAATGTAATTATAGAGATGGGAAAACAGGGGTTAAAATCTGGGGATGGAAGGGGACAGAAGTGTTTCTAAAGAAGTAGCCTGAGGGAGCTGTGCAGTGATGGAACAGTTCTGCACCTTGATTGTATAGCAGGTACATGAAGCTACTTGTGTGATAAAATTGCACAGAACTATACATACACACAATCACAAATGTATAGCTGGTGAATGTGTAATTGTATAAATGTAGAACTGGTGAAATCTGAGTCTGTGGATTGTACCAATGTCAATTTCATGGCATTAACATTGCACTACAGTTCTACAAGATGCTAACATTAGGGAAGGAGGGATGAAGGGTGCACAGGACCTCTCTGCACATTTTTTTTTTTTTACAATTTCCTGTAAGTCTATACTTATTTCAAACTATGCACTGTAAAACAAGTAAACAAAACCCCAAGATCTAACCTAGGATTCCAGAAACATTTCTCTTTTACAGAGAACATGGCTGCTTAGCCATTTTGGGGACATTTTCCCAAACAGCTGATTACTCTGTGCAGATGCTGCAGTCCCTCGTTCTCATCTTGTGCTGCCTGGCCTGAGCTACTGGAGGCTACTGTGGCTTCTTATCTGGACGGAGCAAGAAATTGCCAGGGGCAACCAAAAAGAAAATAAGAAAAAAGAAGGGAAAGTTCACTGAAGACAGAACTTCTGTCTAAGGAATAAGGAGTAAAGCAAGAGAACTTCATTTTCAAGGCTATGACTCATCGGATCAGTAAAATCCATGTCAAGCAGCACAAAGTGAAGGTGATGAGAAAGCGAAGAAAGATGACAAGAAGAACAAATTGCAGAAGCTAAATGAGCTGTTTAAACATGTTCTTGCTGCTCAAAAAATAAGGAAAGGTATAAATCTCAATCAGTGGTATGTGCAATCTTCAAAGAAGGACAGTAGGAGGGAAAAGTTACTTAAAACGTGTTGCTTGGCACTGTTTTCTTCATAAATGAAGCTGCTTGTGCATTTTCAGTGTGCAATGCTCTGGACCATCAAACAGACGGAAGTTTACTTTTAATTGGCAGTTATCAGCTTCAATACCATGATAAACTGTCTTTGTGAATCAATCTGTAGACCAAACCTTAAAAAAAAACTTCATCAAAACACACACACACTTGTCTTCAAAAGACAAAAATGAAGACAGAAGCCACAGAGAGAATTTTCTCACTGGGAGAAAATATTTGCAAAACACATACCTGACAAAAGGACTCATATCTAGAAAATATAAAGGACTCTTTCAACTTAATAGTAAACAAAAAAAAAAGAACAAAGATCTATGGATGGCAAATAAGTGCATGCTCAACATCTTTTTATGATAAAATGCTCAAAGTTATTATCTTTATGGAAATCAAAACCACAAATACTCTATACCCACCAGGATGCTGCAACAAAAAGAAAATAAACAAGTGTTGGTGAGGCCATGGAGAAACTGGAACTCTCATGCACTGCTTTGGGAACATAAAATGATTATAACCGCTTTGGCAAACAGCTGGGGAGTTTCTTAAGAAGTTAAAACAGGGGCATCTGGGGCACCCTGGCTCAGTTGGTTAAATCTCTGACTTCAGCTCAGGTCATGATCTCACAGTCTGTGGGTTAGAGCCCCGCGTTGGGCTCTGTGCTGACAGCTCATAGCCTGGAGCCTGCTTTGGAATCTGTCTTCCTCTCTCACTGCCCACCCCACCCCTTGCACTCTGTCTCTCAAAAATAAATGAACATTAAAAAAAAATTTTTTTTAGGGCCGCCTGGGTGGCTCAGTTGGTTAGGTGACCGACTTCGGCTCAGGTCATGATCTCACAGTTCGTGAGTTCGAGTCCCACGTGGGGCTCTGTGCTGACGGCCCAGAGCCTGGAGCCTACTTCAGATTCTGTGTCTCCCCTCTCTCTATCCCTCCCCTGCTCATGCTCTGTGTCTCTCTGTCTCTCAATAATAAATAAATGTTAAAAAAAATTAAAAAAAATTTTTTTAAACAGGGGCGCCTGGATGGCTCAGTTGGTTAAGCGTCCAACTCTTGATTTTCGCTCAGGTTATGATCTCGTAGTCCACAGTGGAGCCTGCTTGGGATTCTCTCTCTCAACTTCTCTCTTTCTTTCACTCTCAAAAAAAAAAAAAGCATTTTTAAAGGTTTCGCACTCATGTACAAAATGACCTAGCTATACCACTCCTAGGAATTTATTTAAGGTAATGAAAGCATATGTCCACACAAAGATTTACACTTGAATGTCCACAGCAGTTTTATTCACAACAGCTAAAAACTGGAAAAAACAAACTGTGGTATATCCATACAATGGGAGACTACTAGCAACAAAAAGGAACAAACTCCTGAATCGTTCAGCAACATGGATAAATGTCAAAATGATCAATGTGGAGTAAAAAAAGACCAGCCAAACGACAGAGAGACAGAGAAAGAGAAAATACTGTCAAATTCTAGAAAATGCAAACTAATCTACAGTGACAGAAAGCAGATCAGTGGTTGCCTGGGGACTGGGAGGAAAGGTTAGAGAAGAATGGATTAGAAAAGGGGCACAAGGAAACTTCTGTGAGTGAAGGATATGTTCCCCATCTTGATTATGGTGATGGTTTCACAAATGCATACATATGTCAAAATCCATCAAATTGTACACTCTACTATATGTATAGTCTAAAATACATCAATTGGGTCTCAATAAAACTGTTAAAAAGACTTTTTTTTAAAAAACAGGGGAATCACATTAAAAGGCCATTAGTCTGACTCATCATTTTAAGACTAGGAATTCATAACTTAGAGGCTGATTTGATAAAGCTGGACATCTACTGAGTGCCTAATACATAATTTGACGCTCAGAAAAACCTTGCAAACTAGCACCAATATTCACAGATTACAGACAAGGAAACTAAGCCTCAGAGAGGATAAGTTAATTTTCTTCATCAAGGTCAAACAGCTGGTAAATGGCTGAGAAGCGAGTTCAGATCTTTGATCTGGATGATTCCAAAGCTCTTTATGCCATTACAATACAACTGCTACCTTCTGAAGGTGAGAAAATGATCTCCAGAAGTGCTGGGCCTTCTCCAGAAGACAGCTTGGCTTATCCTCCTCCTTTATATGGAGCTCTAGGGCCAGGAAATGTCCTGGGGGCTCTATCAAAACATCTTGGCAAGACAGACAGCAAACCATTTCTACTCTCTACAAGGAAAAATGAAAACAACTCCTAAATGAGTGCTTAGCTTTTTCCAGATTATACCCATGGATGGATGGATGGAAGGATGGGAAGGAAGGGCAGGGAAGGAGGGAGGGGGGAGAGGGAGGGAGAGAGAGAGAGAGAAGAAGGGAGGGTGAATGGGCAACCAGTGAAAACACACTCTGGCCATTTCCAATTTAGCTATGTCTCTGGATTGATATTTTTGTCACTCAGAATTTCCTGCCTGATTCCAGGGTTATTCAAATACATGTTCCCTCCTGGGCAAGAAGACTGCTGCAAACAGAATGGCATGCTGGCACCAGCCAAGTCCCTCAGGGATGGGGCCCAGCATAAGTGGGCCTGCCATTCCAACATCTCATCTAGAAGAATTACAAGTAAATCCTGAGGGGCAGAGTTTCTGTTTCTACACTGCTTACTAGAGGTTTTGCAAGCCTTGCTTCTCTCACAACATTTGGGGAGAGCAAAGGAGGAGTAAAAAAAAAAAAAAAAGAGTAGCAGCTTCTTAATTACATCAGCCAGGTAAGTGTCCCTATGGAATCTTACCAGGAGAACTAGGGTGACTTGTGTCGGAAATTATTTAGGGTTGTGGAGGAGAAGAGAAGTGAAGGAGGCTTGCTCAAAGTCATACCCATTAGCCAACCTAGAAGGAAACTTTTGCTGCAACAGTGAGAAGGCATTAACACAGCTACATCCCTTCTGACAGAGTATGCAGGTCTGGCAGCTGATTTAGACAAACAGCTTGAACCCTGTCTCTGTTGGTATGAAGCTTCAGGAGCACTGTGAGACTAAAGTTAATGAGAGATAATGTCTGCAGACAACCTGATCCAGAGAAAGCTCCTCTGATATGGCAGGCAGAGGGCAGAGAGAAGTGCTCAGCTTCTCTTTTAACAGATTAACTCAATTTCTTTTCATTTTATGCCTTCCTAAAGCGTTTTTTTAAAGGACACTCTGCTTTTTTTTTTTTTTAAGTTTATTTATTTATCTTGAGAGAGAGAGAGCATTCACATGCAAGCAGGGGAAGGGCAGAGAAAGAGGGGGACAGAGGATATGAAGCGAGCTCTGTGCTGACCAGCAGAGAGCCTGACTTGGGGCTCGAACTCGTGAACCGTGAGATCATGACCTGAGCCGAAGTCAGATGCTTAACCGACTGAGCCACCCTGGCAACCCCCTGAAGCATTTTTAAAATAGTATGACAGTTTGCAAACAATGCTAAAATAAGAAAATTCTGAGATAGGGAGGGCACAGAGGTACCCAGGACAGGAAGGATCTCTTGGACTCCTGAGAAGCTTCCAGAATGCAAAGATTAGAGCCATCAAACAAATCTTGAAGAGTCAGTACTAAAAAAGAGGCCAGTGATAAGACATAATTCTTGTGTGGATTCCTTGTGAATATCCAAATCAGCACATTCACATCCTGCTCTGCTCCAGCAACTCACTCTTTTAAAAAAGTTCCTCAAAGCTTTATAATCCAAGATCAATGCCCAAACTAGATCGAGTAAGCAATGACTTCATCCAGCCCCATCCACTGTGGATCATGTAGTTTTAAAGTAGAAAGGAGAGGGGCGCCTGGGTGGCTCAGTCGGTTAAGCGGCCGACTTCAGCTCAGGTCACGATCTCACGGTCCGTGAGTTCGAGCCCCGCGTCGGGCTCTGGGCTGATGGCTCAGAGCCTGGAGCCTGCTTCTGATTCTGTGTCTCCCTCTCTCTCTGCCCCTCCCCCGTTCATGCTCTGTCTCTCTCTGTCTCAAAAACAAATAAAACGTTAAAAAAATTTTTTTTTTTTAAATAAAAATAAAAAAATAAAATAAAGTAGAAAGGAGATCAGCAGAATAACAGCTAAATAAAACAATTATGCCAAGGAAAGGTAGGACTCAATGAAGGTGACTGGAAATCCAATGAGGCATCAGCTAGACATCTGACGTAGAGGCTCTACAAAGGACATCTCCTTTAGTAACAGCCCTTCCAGATTTGTAATCAGTTGGCTGACTGGCTAATTTGCCAACAATACAAACTAAAACCTATAAACATTATTTTAAACTAAATTTAAATTGTTTTGTTTATAATTATTGTTTTATACCTCATTCCACAAAAGACTTGTGACAGCTTAGGGCAAAATCACCTACAATTAAATAACATTAAAGTAGATGTAGAAAATTAGGACCTAGAAAAATAAAAATACTAACATGTCAATCATGTGCCACGAATGAACTTTAAATTTGCCTCTGATTTTTCTGGCAGCCAAAGCAAAAAGGGAAACACCAACAATTATACAGCTGTCATTATTGGAAAGGAATATATGTATCAGTTCCTTGGGAAAAACAAATCTTTTCTCAGCACTGAGTCCTAAAATCATTTTTTTAACTGGACTCTCTGCAAGGAATACTGTGTGAAAAAAATGAAGAGTAATCTTAAAAGGTCTTTACAGCCTATGGCCTTATACTGCATACTGTTAAAAGATACCCAAGAAAAATTATCATGAAGTTATCTGTATGGGGAGACAAGATATGTAAGTATAACAATCTAAGAATGTTTTTCCAAAAACATAGATATAGGAATATTTTACATACTGATAGGTATATAGTGCTTTAAGAAAACCTTTAAAACTAAGTTGAAAGAACAATTCAATTATGAGATGATGATTCTTATTTCAAAAGAATCTGTGTAGAATTTCTTGAAGCACAGAGACCCAGGATGCCCAATGCATTTGTTTGCCCAACATTAAGTCTGTGACAATCAGAGAAACCCAAGTGCATATGCTATATGATGACTAAAGACTGAAGTATTCTAAAATCTTAAAAGAAAATCCCTACGAATGAGAAAGTGACATATGCTATAAAAGATTCTTGTTTTAAAGGACCAAGTGACATATTAAAATATATGTGCTATTAAAAATAAATGTACATATAATAAAAATAGTAATATAAACAATTTAATTTATAATATAAATATATATAATTATATATATATACAAACAGATATAAAAGGGAAATTGTCAAATCTGTAAAATTAGATTCATGTACATTTTGGGGATATTTTCAAAACAGAAAGTTCAACAGCATGCTCTGAAGCAAAGAGATTTAAAAGCTAAACTTAATATTTGAACATTGGTACAGAGAACAAAGCTATACAATTTTGGGATTAGCACTCCCTACCAAATAGACAGTTTTTAAACACCAATTCATTCATTTTCTTGGTGAGATTTCCCACACTTGGAGGACAGAATTGACCTGCTTCTGCCTAGTTCAAAAGACACGGCATTGTCTTATTTCTTAAGAAGGACTTACTAAAAGGCTGTTTCGAAGGGACACATGCATCCCAATGTTTACAGCAGCACTCTCAACAATAGCCAAAGTACGGATAGAGTCCAAATGTCCCTCAATGGATGAATGGATAAAGAAGATGTGGTACATATATACATTGGAGTATTACTCGGCAATTAAAAAGAATGAAATCTTGTCATTTGCAACTATGTGGATGGAACTAGAGGGTATTATGCTAAGCGAAATTAGTCAGAGAAAGACAAATATCATATGACTTCACTCATGAGGACTTTAAGACACAGGGCAGATGAACATAAGGGAAGGGAAGCAAAAATAATATAAAAACAGGGAGGGGGACAAAACAGAAGAGACTCTTAAATATGGAGAACAAACAGGGTTACTGGAGGGGTTGTGGGAGGGGGGATGGGCTAAATGGGGAAGGGGCACTATAGAGTTGTCTCTTTGAAAAGATAAAACTGGCACACTCTTCTTAGCTAAACTAATCAAAGAAAAAAGAGAAAGGATCTAAATCAATAAAATTATAAATGAAAAAGAGACATTACAATGATAACACAGAAATTCAAAGGATTGTGAGAGGCTATCCACCAACAAATTGGACAACTTAGAAGAAATGGAAAAATTCTTAGAAACCTACAACTTACCAAGACTGAATCAGGAAGAAACAGAAAAGCTGACTAGACCAATTACTAGCAAGGAGACTGAATCAGTAATCAAAAATCTCCCAGCAAAGAAAAGCCCAGGACTACATCACTTCACTTGTGAATTTTACCAAACAGTTGAAGGAGAATTAACACCAATCCTTCTTCAAGCTGTTCCAAAAAACCAAAGAGGAGGGAATACTTCCAAACTCATTTTATGAGGCCAGTATCATCCTGATAGCAAAACCAGAAAAGAAGACTACTGAAAATAAAACTATAGGCCAATATCCCTAATGAATATAGATGCAAAAACTCTCAATAAAATACTAGCAAACCGAATTCGGCAGCACATTAAACGGATCATTCACCATGATCAAGTGGGATTTATCCTCAGGATGCAAGGATGGTTCAACATATGCAAATCAAGCAATGCCATACATCACATTAATAAAATGAAAGAATCATATGATTATTTCAACAGATGTAGAAAAAGCATTCAACAAAATTCAATATCCAGTCATGATAAAAATTCTTAATAATTAGGCACAGAAGGACATATCTCAACATAGTAAAAGGCCATATATGACAAGTCCACAGCGAACATCATACTCAGTGCTAATAAAAGGATGAAAGCTCTTCCTCTAAGATCAAGAACAAGATGCGGGTGCCCACTCTCATCACTCCTATTTCATATAGTGCTGGATATCCTAGCTAGAGCAATTAGGTAAGAAAAAGAAATAAAAGGTATCAAAATTGGAAAGAAGAAGTAAAAGTGTCTCTATTTGTAGACAACGTGATTTTATATAGAGAAAATCCTAGTGACTCAATAAAAAACTGTTAGATAAAATTAATAAATTCAGTAAAGTTAACATACAAAACCCAATAGCATTCTATATACAAACAACAAAATTTCTGAAAAATAAAGAAACTGATCCCATTTATAATAGCATGAAAAACAATAAAATACTTAGGAATAAATTTAACTAAAGAGGTGAAAGATCTCTACACTGGAAACTTAAGAAAATGATAAAAAAATAAAAGAAGACACAAAAAATGGAAAAGGTATCCTGTGTTCATGTATTGGAAGAATTAATATTGTTAAAAAGTCACTACTACCAAAAGCCATCTATAGATTCAATGCAATCCTTATGGCATTTTTTACAGTAGGAAAAAAAAAATTTATATGGAACCACAAAAGACCCCAAATTGCCAAAGAAATCCAGAGAGGAAAAAGAACAAAGTAGGATTATCACACTTCCTGATTTTAAGTGTATTATAAAATTAGAGTCATCAAAACAGTGTGGTATTGGCATAAAAACAGATAAATAGGCCAAGGGAACAGAATCAAGAGCCCAGAAATATACCCAAGCATATATAGTCAACTAACATTTGACAAAGCCAAAAATACCCAATGGAAAAAAGTCTCTTCAATAATGGTGCTGAAATAACTGAATATTCACCTGTAAAGGAATGAAACTGGACCCATATCTTACACCACTCACAAAAATTACCTCAGATGGATTAAAGCCAGAAAGAAAGAAAGAAAGAAAGAAACAAAGAAACAAAGAAAGAAAGAAACAAAGAAGAAATGAAACGAAACAAGAAAAGAAAAGAAAATGGGTCAAAGACTTAAATGTAAGACCTGAAACTATGAAACTCCTGAAAGAAAACACAGGTACAAAGCTCCTTGACATGGAGTTTGGTAATTTTTTGGATATGACACCTCAAGTACAAGCAACAGAAGCAAAAACAAACAAGAAGGATTACATCAAATTTTAAAGCTTCTGCACAGGGGCAACTGGGTGGCTCAGTCAATTAAGTTTCCAACTTAGGCTCAGGTCATGATCTCGCAATTTGTGAGTTCAAGCCCTGCATCGGGTCTGTGCTGACAGCTCGGAGCCTGGAGCCTGCTTCAGATTCTGTGCCTCCCTCTCTCTCTACCCCTCCACCACTCATGCTGTCTCTCTGTGTCTCTCAAAAATGAATAAATGTTAAAGTTTTTTAAAAAAAATTTTTAAATAAAAAATAAAAAACTGCTGCACAGCAAAAGAAATCATCCACAAAGTGAAAAGACAACTTAAGGAATGAAAAATAAACCATATATCTCATAATGGGTTAATATCTAAAACATATAAAAAACCCATACAAAAATAAATAAAATAAAAATTAAAAACTCATATCACCCAACAGCAAAAAATCAAATAAAACAATTAAAAAATAGGTATAGTGGGTAGGGCTTGGGCTAAATGGGTAAAGAAAATTAAGGAAGACACTTGTTGGGATGAGCACTGGATGTTATACATATGGGATGAATCACTGGAATCTAGTCCTGAAATAATTATTCTACTCTATGCTAACTAACTCGGATGTAAATTTAATATAAATTTAAAAACTAATTCATTAAATTAAAAATCTTTATGGCATCAGAATAAAAATAAATAAATAATTAAAAAATGGGCAAATGACCTAAATAGACATTTCGCTGAAGAAGATATAAGAAAGGCCAATAGGTCCATGGAAATTGCTCTACATCACTAGTCATTACGGAAATACAAATAAAACCACAATGAGATATCACCTCACACCTGTTAGAATGGCCAATATCCAAAAGACCAGATATAACAAATGCTGATGTGGATGTGGAAGAAAGGGAACCCTTGGTGCACTGTGGAAACCAGTATGGAGGATCCTCAAAAAATTAAAAATAAACTACCATATGACCCAGCAATTCCATTTCTGGAAATATCGTATATCCAAAGGTAATGAAAACACTAACTCAAAAAGATACCTGCATCCCCATGTTCATAACAACATTATTTACAACAGTCAAGACATACAAACAACCTAAGTGTTCATCGATAGATGAATGAATAAAGTAGTACACACACACACACACACACACACACAGGAATAATATTCAGCATAAGAAAATGGAAATAGGGAATCCTACCACTTGCAACATGGATGGACCTAGAAAGGAATTATGCTAAGTGAAATAAATCAGAGAAAGACAAATACTGTACGATTTCACTTATATGTAGAATCTAAAGCAAAAACAACAACAACAAAAGAAACAACAACAAAAATGCCACAACAAGCTCATAGAAAAAAAGATCAAACTTGTGGTTATTCCACGTGAGGGTTTGGTGGGTGGGGAGATTGGAGAAGGTGGTGAAAAGGTACAAACTTCCTATGGTAAGATAAATAAGTACTAGGAAGCTATGTACAACCTGATGACAATAACTAACACTGCTGTATGACTTACAGTAAAGTTGTTAAGAGCATAAATCCTAAGAGTTCTCATCACAAGAATACATTTTATTTTTCCTTAATTCTTTTCTTATTGTATGTTTATGTTAGCTGAACCTACTGTGGTAATCATTTTGCAATATATGTAAATCAGACCATCACGTTGTACACTTTAAACTTATACAGTAACGTATGTCAATTATTCCTCAATAAAACCGGGAAAAAAATTAGAAAGGGGAGGCACACCAAAAGATAGGGAATGACAAGAGCCAAGAAATAAAACGGCAAACCTGCCTCTGTGGCCCCAAATGGCATTCTCCCACCCTTATTCTCCAAACCCCGCCTGTTTCCTCCTCATTATCTAAGTCCTTTCTTCAAGTTCTTTCTCCCTCTCAGCCTTCTCCATCTTCTCTCCAGACATTTTGTGTTAACCACTCCTCCTCCCTCTCCCTGCAACTCAGCCTTGCTGTGCTCACAGCCCTGTGCTGCCTGGGGACAAGGTGAGAGACACAATCCCTCACTGGTTCTGTCCCAAATATCATTCTGCCTTCTCAGTCCCCCAGGTCCTAAAGATCAGGAACTAAAAGGGAGATTTCATGAAAAGGGAAATTCTGGAGCTAAGAACCAAACTATCCAAACAAGAGAGTCTCCTTCAGAGCCCAGCTGAGCTTCTGAAGACTGTCAGCCAGCAGAAGGAGGGAATGGAGTTCATCTTCAACCAGGTGACACTTGGTGTCACTTTTGAAGAAGGCCAGGGCTAATGTGGAGGTATGGAAACCACTGCATCAGTCAGAGCCATGGAGCCCATCCCCAAACTATTTCCATCTGTCTTCAGAGTGTGCAGGTGATCCCTGACCTGCCCTGACCTTCCACGAGAAGCTTTCCAGTCCACCTTTAGGACACAGGTCCTCCATAAGCATCTTTTTAGCCTTTCCCTGCCATCCATGCCACCATTAGCCCCTCCCCTGCCATCTCTGTTCCCTCTCACATTGTCACCATCTTCTCTCTTCACTCCACTTATCCCTCCTTTGGGCCAAGTCAGGAGTCTAGAGAAATGCAATTCAGTTGGTTCTCAGAGTCAGAGGACATCCGGAGTCTACCTTTGAATTAGCTTCCAGTAAAGGGGTCCTGGAGCCAGTTATATGTTCTGGTGCTCCTTATACGGCTTTCTGAAAAAATAAACACAAAATTCCCCCCCTCGACCCCTAAAAAGAAACCTGTACTGTGCCACCTGGTAGGGCTCCTAGTCTCTCTACAACACACAGTGGGCACATGGCTCAAAGCTGTCCTAGAACAGGATTCACAATCCATCAAGCCTCCCTCACTAGGCTCAACAACCCACTGAGGCAGGATACAGACTCCAGGAACTCCCAAACACTTACTTGCCACAGGGCCTAGTCATTGAGATGATCTGTTCTGGGTGGTACTTCACTAAGTACTGGATCGGTTCAATTCCTTATTCACACAGTCAGCCTTTACTAAGTGGCTACTATATGCAAGGCCCTGTGTTAGGCATTTTGCTTTCAAAGATGAATCAGATATGAACTGGACCCCCAAGGAGTTGAAGTCTAACAGGATTCACACAAGTAGCTAACCATAAATCAAAAAAGAAAGTGAAAAATATCTTAAGGTGTAAAGATAATGCATGAAATGATATGAATGAGGAAATTCACTACTACAGTTTGGACAAGAAAAGCCTGCAAACAACTTGGATGTCCATGAATAGAGGATTTCTTAAATAAATACAGGACAGGGGCACCTGGGTGACTCAGTCAGTTAAGTGTCCGACTCTTGATTTTGGCTCAGGTCATGATCTCACAGTTCATGGGATCGAGCCCCGTGTTGGGCTCTGCATTGACAATGCAGAGCCTGCTTGGGATTCTCTCTCCCCCTTCTCTCTCTGCCCCTACCCTGCTCATGTGCGTGCTGTTTCTCTCTCAAAATAAATGAATAAACATTTTAAAAATTAATTAATTATAGGACATACATACAATGGAAGAGAGAACCATTGGAAAGGGTGAAATAACTTTATTTGTAAAAATGCATTACACAAAAATGATGCCAGGAAGGGGAAGAAGTACAACAGCAAGAAATACGCAGAAGGAAGCAGAGGAGAAGAAAAAGGCTTTCCTGGTTCCAAACCCTTCGACAGGCCTAGCTATATCCTTGTCCTCAAGTTCTTCACTTGAATGTATTCTTCACAATACATTTCCTTTCTTGTTTAAGCTATTTCAAGATGGTTCTTGTTATTTTCAAACACTCCTAACATACAGGGTAAAGGAGAAAAAGAATAAAAAGTGGGGTTGGCATTTGTAAAAACCCATCAAACTGAACACTTAAAATCTGTGCATTATTGTTCTGCGTGAATTACACCTCAACGTAGTAGAAACAGTGAGGCCGAGACAGCCTGAGAATATGGATGACATGGGGAGGAAGAACAGAAGGATCGTGCATGGGAGAACGGTTCTGGTGGGGCAGGAGATGGTTTGGTGCACTGCCCAGGACTAAAGCACTCATTCTCCCACTACCAAGAGTGCTGGCAGCAGATCTCAGATGATCCTTCTCCCCGGCTCACTCTCAGCTAAAGAAATGTGAATCGCCCCCCCTTCCCAGGGGTAACTCTTATCCACTCGCTGGTTGATGGAGGGGGTATAAAAGGGCATAAAGGTCTAGCCCCTTTGGTCCAATTGGGACTATTCTGAAGAGATCCCTATAGGAATGCCTTTGTAACAGCTGCGGTGCAGTTCGACTCTCCCTGTGCCTCATTCTGCTTTTTCCATGTCCTTGCAGGTACTGACCCTGAGAGCATTCCCCAATCAGCTTCCGGGGGATGCAAATCTACACCTCAAGAGTTTGCTTCCTGGGAAGCCTGACTTGCAACACATGAAAAACAGGATGCATAATTTTTGTTTAAGTTTATTTTTTTTTGAGAGAGAGAGAGAGAGAGAGAGACAGAGACAGAGCATGAACGGGGGAGGGGCAGAGAGAGAGGGAGTCACAGAATCCGAAGCAGGCTCCAGGCTCTGAGCTGTCAGCACAGAGCCCGACGCGGGGCTTGAACTCGTGAACTGTGAGATCATGACCTGAGCCGAAGTCGGAGGCTTAATCGACTGAGCCACCCAAGCGCCCCAGAGGATGCATAATTTTTTAATAAGCTTGAGATTCCTGGTGATAATGTCCCAGAGGGTAGAAATGTGGGCTAAAGCTCAGGAAAAAGATCTGGCAGAAAAGAGATTCGGGAGCAATCCACCGAGAGGTGACAGTTACAACCATGAGATTTTACAATACACCAAATAGGGAAAAGACTACAGAGAGGAGAGCCAAGGGGATATCTTTAGTCAGTGCTGACATTTAGGATGCTGGATGAGAAAGGGAAGACCCAAGAAACAGGTGAAGAGGAATAGGAGAACACAGAGAATATAGTTATGATCACTGAAAGCCTTTCTGGAAAGTCTGCAGTCAACAAAGGCAAATGCCACCAAAAAAGCTAAGAAGAATGAGACACAGAATGGATGCTTAACAAACCCTTGTTAACTGAACTGAGTGGGACATGCAGCCTGAAGGATGCTCAGCTTTTTGTCGGGTTGTCTTTGGCAGCCTCTGTCCTATGGCGGCAGGCACAGAATCTACCTGAACACCCTGCAGCAGGCCCACTGTTAGGCTGACAAGCAAAGGAAAGTTGAAACAGCATAGTGCATAAATCTAAGTGAGCCAATACAAAGTTGAGATGCTTGAGCAATTTGGAAGAAACCCCTATCTGAAAGGCTTCTTTGAATAGCATTCCCAGCGATCTTCTGAACAAACAGCCAGGATCCTTGAGAAGGGCCACTGTCCTTATGGACCAAATTCAAACCTCAGTCAAACCCACAGATGTTTAAATACAGAGGAGTGATTCTAACTTTTTTTTTTGGCACTGGCCTAAAGGTATAAAAAGGGAGGAGTGACATAATCACTCATAGACATTAGAAATATCATCACTGCTTTGAATACAAAGCATTCTAAAGTAAATAACATACCACACAAACAGGTGTTATTTGACCTCCAGTCCGTGGCTGGAGTAATAAAAAGAAAAAGACTTACCTTCTATGAATAGAAGGAATTTACCTTCTGCTTCTGTGCACAACAACGCTATGCAATATTCATCAGTGACTCACTGACTTTCTCTGTTTTTCTCTGGGTGTGGCTGGGGGGAACCCCACATCTACATCTCTTGCCCCAGCTCCTCCTGCCCAACCTGCAATCAAAGGCCATGGCACAATGCATCATGGACTCCCCAGGAGCCAGTGTAGCTATATATCCTGCAGAGATCTATAAACCTGTTAGCGTCCCAAAAGTCAGTACCAATTTCAAATCTGATCAGCATCTCTAAAAGTCACAGTTACCATACAGCTGAATAAAATATTTTTTCATAAATTTAACGCCAGCATGTCTGTGTTTGGAAACTCTGAAAATACATGTTGTATGGTTTACTGCACTGGAAAAGGTGCCAACAGACTTTCAAAGGAAGGGAAGTGTATAACTGTTTCCTTTCAAATGCATTTTCCAATGGGATCCATTCAGGGAAAAGGCTGGAACTAACTAAAACATTATTAAAAACTGTTATGGAAAGAGACAGGGAGATGGAAAAAGATAGACTCAAAAAAGTGAACTACATAACCAAGAGTGAGACAGACATACAAGGAAAAAGAAAGGGGATCTGGGCAGAGACACAGGTTGGACAGGGAAATGGGGTGAAATGGAGTTTTGTCTGGCAGTTGCTGTTCGTGGTCTCATACTGTTGCAGATCAATCGATCAGGGCTGCAGTGCTGCTGGCCCAGTGGCACAAGACAAACCACAGAGTTGGCTTTCAGTTCGGCACTTGCGAACTGCTGACCTTCAGTTTTCAAACCAAAAATATTCTTTGGGAAACGGTAATACCAGGTTCAGCCCAACCAGCCAAGCAAAAACAAGGACTACTAACCTGAAGTAACACCCTATTTAGTTACATCAGGCACCAACCCTTCACAGGCATCAACCAGGAAGTCTGCAAACCTGAAACCACACCCCACGAAAAAACGAACTCCAGGTTCTGACTCAACCAACTAGGCAATGATAACCAGAACTGCTAAAACAAGTG
Source organism: Panthera uncia (assembly GCF_023721935.1). Taxonomy (NCBI): domain Eukaryota; kingdom Metazoa; phylum Chordata; class Mammalia; order Carnivora; family Felidae; genus Panthera; species Panthera uncia. The sequence goes on from NC_064814.1 coordinate 44,772,156, forward strand.
ACATGGTGTTTCAAAGTTGGCTTTACCAGGACCTACTCAAGCAGAAGGAAGGCCAGTCCTCACTCACAGAGCCAGAGATATAGCAATTCTTTCTGAGGTCACATGTGCATGACTCCAGTGGAATCTGCATGCAATGCTTAGGGCAGGGTTTGGCACTGACTTACAATCCATTACATTTCTAGACAAAGTCTTAACAGTTTGTAGCAAGTGACTTATTTTGTTTGTTTGTTTTTTGCTAAATTCATCTAAGCTAGGGTGATGCTAAAATTTATCTCCTAAACTGGGATATTTGTGAGATCTAAATGGTGTGCTGCTAAATAATTCCTAAACAGGGTCTATGTCTGGGCAAACCAGGGCTTACCGTCACCCTAGCCCAAACCATAGGAGCTTTTTTTCTCCCCGGGTCAGTGTTGTAAGATTTTAGCTCACAAGAATCTTTTTAAAAAGCCAGGACTGCTCCTGATTAGTGCCAAAGCACTTTCTTTCGGAGCTCCTCCAATGGAGAGGTAAACAAATCAATTAAGTTAACTGCAAAAACTAACAAGAAAGATCGAGCTGACAATCAGGATTCTGGAGAAGCTAAAAATTCCAGGCAGCAGCTTCAGGGGAAAAGGGAAATGTGCCACAGATGGAGCTGTTGAGGCTGATCCACCAGACCGCTCAGTGCCGGGTCCTGGTGCCTCAGCCAGCTTCAAACAGCCGAATGGAGGGCGGGCAGACCCTGGTGCAAGTTTGCTGAGTTCCAGGCCATCATTCTTGAGGGTGTAATAACCATGGGCTGTAGCACACATGTTGAGGGATGAGGGAAAAAAATAAACAGAGAGACAAAAGAATGAGGATGCACTGCCAATTTCAATTGTGCAGCTTTTATTTTTAAATGCTTATCAAGCTGAGAGAGAGCAGAGTTCTTGGAAAACAAGGTTTCCTTTTTTTCCAATGCCAGCGTAAAACACCCTCAAGGACGGGCACTGCACAGACTGTAACAACAAGGAACGTGGCTCTGCATCTCTCAGCAGCCAGTCTGCCATGGGTCCCACGCCGCTCTGATTTCGGCTCAGCTGAGGACTCGAAATAACAGGCCCGCTGCCTCTGGTAAAAACTGCTCTTTTTAAATTTTTTATTAATCTCCAAACTGGCTGTGTTAGAGTTACAGCCCATTACCTACCAACTCTCTTCACTAATAAAATAAATTTGTAAAAGGCCTAATTACTACTTTTACTGAACTACACTGCCTGGGGATCAAGTACAGGAAGCCAAGGGCTCAACTAGTTGTCAGCTAGGGGATGATAGGGAGGGGATCAGGAGAGGACCTGGAGTCACCAGCAGGAGAGAACATGAGGTCCACAGACAAGCCTCCGAACCCATGCCCAAAAAGAAACAAAAGGGCACTAACCCTGTTTTTGTTCTGAACAGCATCGTGAGGATCCATGCCATCATGGGATTTGGGAAGGCCTGTCACGAGGTACACAGGCCTATGCTGCCCACGCCCCAGCTCAGTTCAAAAAGAGAACTGCAATCCAACACAGATGGACCGTGGCCGGGCTCTCAGCAGAGAGTCTGGGGAGTCTGACCGTAAGGAAACAAACAACCGTCCTTCCCACCTATCCATCACTCTACCCTTCCACCCCAACCCAGGCCCCCAAAGAGGAAAAACAAACAAAACAACAACAACAAATGCAGGCAATTGCACAAGAGCTGTATCACGAAACGAGGCGGACTGCAGCAACTTCTGGGCTGTGCCCTGCACCTCATCCCAGAACACTGATTACAAAGCTGGAGACGTTACTCACACGCTGAGCCAGGAAGCCCCTCATCCAGGCTGGTGCTGAGAAGTCTTACTAGAAGCCAGCAGTCAACTCTGACACACTCATTTATAATAAGAGGTGTGCATTAAACAGACCAGTCCAACTTCAGACAAAAAGTAAGGACAAAACGTGACCTTCATTCTTAATTGTCCACAAAGAACCCTCCTAGGCAAATCCCATGCATCTCCTGGACTTTAATAAACGGTATTTCTCCTCCAGCGAACACTAAAAGAATCAGCCACTGCCAAAGAATCTCCTTTTAACAAAATCCTGATAAGAAAAGCTGCTATGGCAGGTGAGTTAAACCTGTGGCAGACAACGCTGTGGGGGATGACCAGAATGGAACATGGTATTTCACTGAGGAAGAGGGGTCTGCAGTTACTCTCTGCATGCCACGTGTCCAATCCTAAAGAACTGAGGAATGCTTGCTCTCAACAGGAAAAACACAGCAGCAAATGCTGTGATACCATAGCCACAACTCCACGGGCCCCTGGAGCCTCTCAAAAACTAAGCTGCCAGCTAAGGAGCTAACACTAGCTTTGGATAAAATGCAGCTCTGGTAGAGTAATTAATTTTTTTCTTAACTGGGATTACATTAATTTTCAAGGACTAATGGAGTCCAGCTGTAATGGGGAGAGCGGCTGCCGATGCACAAAGGCACTTGTGCGTACAACATTATAAACACACACATACACACACACACAGACCTATAAAAAGGATCCACTATAACAGGATATTTTTAGTTTCTACAATGCTGCACTAAAAATATAGCCCCGGCTGATACATCATGGCAGAACTATTCTCTCTCTGTCCCTTCAGGAACAGTTTAAAACATTTATTTTTGTTTCCTTTTGTGATGGTCAGAGTAGAGAGAAAATAGCAACTCATTGATAAGAGGAAACGAGAGAGACATGAAAAATTGAAAACTACCTAAAAACTCATGGAGAGGTTTATTTTATTAGTTCTTAATAAATATCTTGCAGATTTCCTCAGGAAATACACCAGATCACATGTAAAATAGTTTGATACTGATGTCAACTGCATCAACATATGAAGTCTATTAGGGTGAAGCCGCAGCAGGGTGATCAGCGTGCTGAAAAACTCCACAGTACTTGAGGAGGGGGGGGGGGATCTCACGGCCTTCCAAATTCTTCGAGAGGTAAAAAAGTCAGCCAAGACGCAGAGAGAGAGAAAGAGAGAAAAAAAAAAAAAGATCCCACATCCTGCTTTCAGCTGCCAGCAATGTGAAGTGCCCAGAGATTAATTCTACGTCTGGCCTGGAAATGTGACTTTAAAGCATGAGGGAGGGGAGTTGGGGGGGCGGGGGTTGGTGGTGAGGAGGAAAGAGGAAAGAGAAGGGCAGGCTAACTGAGGCTGGCAGCAGGCCACCAACCCCCTCCCAAGCCATGTTTCAATGTAGACAGAAGTAAACCCCAATAGACAGCAGCGCCTCAGCCTGCCAGGGCCTTACACCAGCTGCAGCGCATCTCGCTCTCTCCACTCAGCCCCAAGTGCAGATGTTCCCTACAGCATCACTTCCGTTAGACTTTCTTTTAAAGAAATAGCACACATATGTGGAGGCACTTCCACCACTTCCTAAGAGGACTCTCTTTGCCTTTAAGGGCCTCAAAGTAAGGGTGAAACCCGGAAGGCAGGTACCAGGCAGCTGAATGAACTGCTTCAGTATCCTTTGCAAAGGAGCATCAGTGAGTGGCTAAAGAGCATTAGTTAGTTAATATGAATTTCTTTATCAATTTGGCTTCCTAATGTCTTCAGAGGGAGAGATTCCCATAGTCTGGAGCTAGAAAAAAGGGGGAAAAGTATATCACAGATTCTAATCTTGGTTTCTCAAAGCAGTCTCCTGGAGCATTACCATCTCAAAGAGAGTTCTCTGATGGCTTTATCAGCATGGAGCTTTGCATAAGGCAGTTTAAAAGAATGTAAATATAATTTTAATATGCCTAAACTCGTTATATATAAACTCAGATATACACGTATAACTTACATATAATTTCTTATATGCTGAAACTCATTTTACACAACTCCAGACCCTGATAATCAATCAACCAACCATTATTGATTAAGTGCCTAATTTTGAAATCTGCCTTGAACACTGTTAGGGATTTGATAAAATACCTTATAGTCTTTTGCCCTCATGGAGTATATACTCTAGTTGAGTGATCTATGCACTTTATGAAGCCAAAATAATTGCACTTTCTAGAATTAGGTGAATATTCTCTAGTTCACCTATCAGGATGTTGATTCCTCTGGAATGAACGAAGAGAATTTGAAGAATCAGCAATGTCAAAGGAAACAATACAGTTGGTAAACCCTCAAAACCAAAGTTGCTTTGTTTGAAATTCAAAGTTCAAAAGAGAAAATAATCTCCCCTTAAGGGAAGGCGACAAATAATGGCAAATCAGTGGCAAACATACTATATACAGCAAGGAGGTTTAATTCGTTTAATACTTCTTAAACGTCTTCTATGCACAAGATACTAGGTGTAGAAACAGATAGAGAAGTGGTTAAGTAATTTGGACGATATAGCAAATGACACAGTCAGAATTAGAACCTAGTTTTATTTAACTTCAAATATTTTTGTCATTACAATTTCTAAGAACACACTTCTATGACAAAAATGTGATCGTGACAAAAAACTAAAACAAACAAAAAAACAGAGAAAGCAAAAGAAAATTTAAAACACTCATTAATTCCACCATCCTAGAGAATTATGATTAAGTTCTGAGGTACATCCATCAGTCTTTTTAAGTAAACGTATGTATAATATGTATAATTTTACAAAATGTGATTAATTGCAAAGTTCATAACCATGAGATCACATGACTTTCAGAGAAAAGAGAGATCACATTTTTGGCAGATGACCCCACACCCAAGATCTATCACCCAGAAAATACAAATGTCATGACCTGACTCTCCATACTGGGCAGCATACATCTGCTCCACCCCTATACCTCTCTCTGAATTCCTTAAGCCAAAGAAATTTCAGAAATATCTCATTACTACTACTCTCCGCCTGCACATCCCTGGGCCCAGGACAGTCAGGGGCACTGACTTGCTCAGCAGAAATGCTGCCCTAAATACACCTTTCATAATGCTTCCAAAGCCAAGACTAACCAATGAAAAGGGCCACCAGAGATTATGGGAAACATCTGTATGCAAATGTCTCTGGCTGAGTATGGTCCCATGAGCCAGTGTTGAGAGCCCCAACTGGCACAGCCTTACTCCCTTAGCACTCAACTCAAAACATGGTTTATTTCAAGAGTTTTTACTCCAAAAGAAAGATGTACTTCCTCAGTAGAAATAGTCTATTAATGCACAGATGAATTATTAGTTAGTGAAAAGTGGGAGAGTCACAAAAGGCAACCAAATTCTTTCCTCCCTGAAATGGCAAGACAAGACTACTCACTGACATACCCATGCTAACTTTCCAAGCTTAAACTATTCCCAGCTGACAAGTTTTCACCTGGTGAGGTGAGGTGCAGTAAAAGGTCTGACCCTGACAATGCAGTTCATGATGACTCCAACCTTACCTCAGTCAAAGTAATATATACACCAGGCTGATCTGCTGGTTAGGAACTTTGTATGATGCAAAAGATCTAGTTTGACAATGCTGCTATCACATTAGTAAGGATGTAGGGTTCCTTACATCTCTTACCAACTGAATGAAATTACCTGACAAATAGTGCTAGAATTCCCTCCAGCTGATAGAAATGAAAATATATTTGCAGATCTAGTAAAAAAAACTTCTCCAGTAGAAAGCCCTAACAAAGCTTAAGAGCAATGGAATAAATTACAAAGGAAAAAGAATGACATTTTTAACTAAATAAAAATTTAAAACTTTTGTACATTTAAAAAACCATAAACATACTTAAAAAATCACACACAAATAAGAAAATTACCAGTGAACACAGAAAGGACTCATTATATTTACCATCTCCAAAGCTCCAATAGGGGTACCTGGGTGGCTCAGCTGGTTAAGCGGCCGACACTTGATCTCGGCTCAGGTCATGATCTCACGGTTATGAGACTGGGCCCTGCGTCAAGCTCCACCTCGTGAACGTGGAGCCTGCTTGGGATATTCTTTCTCTCTCTCTCTCCCTCTGCCCCCTCCTCCACTCATGCTCTCTCTGTGTCTCCTTCTAACGTACAAATTAAATAAATAAATGTAAAAATAAAGCTCAAATAAATTGACATGAAAGATACCAGGTTGGAATGGAAAAATGAGCAGAGACTACAAACAGAACTATAAACAACAAAACAGAAAAAAATGCCCATTCTCATCAGTAATCAAAGAAATGCAATTTCAAACAAGATAAGTTGGAAAACAGTTTAGCAGTTTCTTACAAAACTAAACACAGTCTTACCATATGATCTAGTAATCTCATTGCTTGGTATTTACCCAAATGAGCTGAAAACTATGTCCACCCAAAAACCTGCACAGATGTTTATAGTAGCTTTATTCATAACTGCCAAAACTTAGAGCAACCAAGATGTCCTTCAGTAGGCTAACTGGCAAATAACCTGTGGTATATTCAGACAATGGAGATCATTCAATACTCAAAAGGAATGAGCTATCAAGCCCTGAAAAGATGTGGAGGAACCTTAAATGTATATTAGTAAATGAAAGAAGTCAATCTGAAAAGGCTACCCACTACATGATTCCAACTATATGACAGTCTGGAAAAGGCAAAACTATGGAGACAGTAAAAAGATCAGTGGTTACCAGAAGTTAGGGAGAGGAAGAGATGAATAGGCAGAGCACAGAGGAGTTTTAGGGCAATGAACTTACTCTGTATGATACTATAATGCTGGATACATGTCAGTACACATTTCTGAAAACCCACAGAATGTACAAGATCAAAAGTAAACCCTTAATGTAAACTATGGGCTAAAGCTGATAATGATGTATCAATATAGGTTCATCAATCGTAACCAACGTACCACTCTGGTTCCCAGTGTTGATAGTGGAGGAGATGGTGCATGTTTTGGGGGCAGGAGATATATGGGAACTCTCTGGTCTTCCCGATCAATTTTGCTATGAACCTAAAACTTCTCTAAAAATCAAAGTCTATTAAAAAAAAAAAAAAAAGATGGGTTTTCGTCTATCATTTACTCAACAAATATATGAATGTTTACATTATGCCAAGAACTGTAAAACATTAAAAATACTTTAATGCCAGTAAGAGGTGGTAGCTGGGCATTCTCAAACACTCCTGTTAAAGAGTGTAAGCTGGCACAACTTCTTAATAAGTAATCCAGCATCATGTATCAAAAGCATTAAAAGACTTCAAACTCTTTAACTCAAAATCTGAGCTTCTAAAAATATGTTCTAACAAAACAATATGAAATGCAGACAACGGTTTTATGTACAAAGATGTTAATTATAGCATTATTCACAATACTAGAAAAGTGGGGGAAAATGTCCAAAACCAGGATACGGATTAAGTGAATTTTAACATATTCGTATGAGAATGATATTCAGCCATTAAACATGATTATAAAGGATTTTATAACTTTGAATACCTCTAAGTGAAAACAGTAGAATCAAACGTCTTTATATTCAGTATTTTTTCAACTGTGTTACGAAAAGCTTGAATATTCATATATACATGTAGGAATGAATGTCATTGCTGGGAAGTTTACAGGTGGCTTCCAGCTTTTTTCCTATTTTTTTAGTACTCTCAACAAAAACAAAAATGTTAAGTCTTTTTAAAAAAATATGTAGGGGTGCCTGGGTGTCTCAGTTGGTTAAGCATACAACTCCTGGTTTCAGCTCAGGCCATGATCTCATGGTTTGTGAGTTCGAGCCCCGCATTGGCCTCTGTGCTGACAGTGCAGACCCTGCTTGGGATTCTCTCTCTCTCCCTCTCTGTCCCTCCCGACCTCTCTCTCTCTCTCTCTCTCTCTCTCTTTCTCTCTCTCTCTCTCTCAAAATTAATTAAGTTAAAAAACTAGTTTACATAAAGAGGACAAATTGCTCTAGTTAAATGAGAATGAAAATACAGTAAAGGAGAACTAAAATAACATTATGTGCAGGAAGAAAGGACAGAGAATAAATGATGGAAGATTTAGGAGATGAGAAAGGACAGAACTTATGCTGTTCTCCAAGAAATTTTGCTCTCCAGAGCCCCAAAGACATAGATTCCAGGATTAACAGTAAATACCAAAACACATTTAATGTATTTTAATTTAACGCCAGGATACAAAATATGTATTTGGAAATTACATTTTCTGAGGTGTCAGAAAAAAACAAGGAAAAAGGAAAAAACACGGAAGACAGTAAGATTATCAACAATGACCCCAGATAACAGATACCCAGGCCTTGCCTTTCAATCTGCATTGCCCAGACTGACTTGTTGAACACGTTTATTGACAACTTATAGCACACCAGGCACTGTTCTAGAGGTTCATAATGCATCAGTGAATAAAACAGGGTAAGGATCCCTAACTGCAGGCAGTTTATGTTCTTGAAGAGGAGCAGTAGGAGAAAATGAGTAATAAACATATGCCCCCAAAATGAGTTTCCTAGTATGGAGAATGTAAGCTGTGAAAAAAGAAAATCAAGCAGGATACAGAGGTAATCAAGGGGTACAGGCTGGGAGTACAGCACTGTTGATAAGATGATTGGGGCAGGCCTCACGGTGATATCATTTCAGCAGACCTGCAGGAGGTGAGGGATCTGCCATGCAGACAGCTGGCAGCAGAGCATTCCAAGTAGAGAAAACTGCTAATGCAAAAGTTCAAAGGTGGAAGAATCCCTGGCTTATCAGAGGACCCGCAAGAAGGCCAGTGTGGCTGAAACAGAGTAAGCAAGCCAGGGGGAGAACAGTAGCGGCAAATGAGGTCAGAGAGAGGCGATGTGGGAGGGTGGGGAAGAGGGGGAGTTTTCTTGTAGAGACTATGGCTTTGCTCTGACTGAAATGGGAAGCCAGTGGAGGATTCCGAACACAGTGACATGATCTGATGTTTTTGAAAGAATCACTGCCGTATAGAGAGCAGTGTGTGTGTGTGTGTGTGTGTCTAAGTGTGTCTGAGTGTGTGTGTGTGTGTGTGTGTGTGTTTAGAGGGGGATCAAGAGAGACCACTTAGGAGTTTCAAGTCTTTCTGGATTGTCTTTTCCTTCATGTTTAAAAAGAAGTTTATGAGGTATGCAGGCCATGTTTACAAACAGGATTTTCTCTTCCAATGTGGAATCTTGAATGTGTCAATGGCCTGCAATTGTGTCCTTAGCAGGCATCTCAAAATAATGATTACCAAACATTTCTCTCTACTCACTGCCCTGACACGAGTTCTGGGCATCACCCTTTCTCAAGGGAGAGGTGAAAAGAGGTTATGCAGAACAAGCAGTGATAACAGGATGACGTCACAGGTGTGCCTCAAAGAAGCCCCCAGTGAGTTCGGCTCATAACCACTCTACAGTGATTTACTCTACCCTGCCAACGCCAGCTGGAGAAGGGATGAAGAAAGCTGACACAGCCATAAGCCTTGGGCAGGCACTGTAAGATATTTCTCCCTCCAGTCCCCTGCCAGCCCCTCCCCTCTTCAACCACTGATCCCTGCCTCAGAAGCCAAAGTGTGAACAGCACGTGTCTGGATTTCAGAAACCTGCCCAGCAGTTGGAAATTCCCTTCCGCGTGTCAACTGTTGCATCTGCTGTTGGCACTTGGGGCAAGGGATCACAGGGGCATTTTCTGAAATAAGCTTCAAGATGGGAGTCCTGTATCTGAAAAGGGCCTAAAGAAGCCAGAAAACTGCAATTACAGTAAATAAAATTCTAAATATGTGACAATCTGACTTCTAAACTGAGACATACAAGCCAACTAAACAGCTCTAAGAACAGCAGAAGTCAAGAACAAAAGCACAGAGCACCCTGACTAATGGAAAAGATTTTATGGGCCAACAAGGGTTCACCAGATATGTAATGTAATGTGGCTGAAACTAGAGAGCACTCTTTTCCAGATCTCTAGCTCAGACCCTTTTGGTAATAAATGGTTTCTATCATTTCAGCTGCAAGCCTCTCTTTACCTTCCTTCCCCACCCAAGTAGTCTTCCCAGTAGTCTACACCTTGAACACCTCTTGGAAAAATTTTAAAATGTGAACCCAGTAACACCATCTGCCATAAAATTAGACTGTAGGAGCTGGAAAAAGACCTACTCTTTGGAAAGCAGCCCACATGCCCTTGCCACCCTGAATACGGTTGCCCCCGTCACACTGCTCCAGGCAGAGCTAAACAAATGCTCAAGTCTGATGGTAAAAAGAAAAAAGGTGTCACAGCATTTTCTCTAGTAACATGCCCGGCAGATTAGGTACCTTGATCTACTCTCCCAAGGAAACAACTAATTATCCTGGAAAAGGTATTTTAAAAATCTTTTTAGAAAGCATACACGAGTTAGGAAATTAAAACGGAATCTTCTGGTCAGAGATTGTGTAAAGATGGGAAACTAGGGATAAAAGTGTGCATGCATTACAGGCAGACTTTACCCTAAGACCATTTGCCACCTGATGAACTTGAGCTTTGGTTTCCAAAGCTTCATGGGTACAGCTAGCCTAAGAGGGTGCCCAAAATCTCTGCCATTAAGCTGGGATCCTAAAGCACTACATCCAAGGTGTGAGAGTGAATCAGAAATAACCCTCGGCCCCATGGGGCACCCGGGTGGCTCAGTCAGCTGGTCGTCCGACTTCAGCTCAAGTCATATGTGATCTCGCAGTTCGTGAGCTCCAGCCCCGCGTCAGGCTCTGTGCCGACAGCTCAGAGCCTGGAGCCTGCTTCAGATTCTGTGTCTCCCTCTCTCTCTGCGCCTCCCCTGCTTGCACTCTCTGTGTGCCTCTCTCTCAAAAATAAATAAACATTAAAAAAAAAAAAAAAAGAACTAACCCATGGCCCCTTGATAAGACAGTTGGAAAAGATTGTTAAATCGTAGGGCTGAACAGAAGAGGAAAAATATTACACTGAAAATATGGACCATGCCCTAGCCCTCACAGGAGTATGCAGCCTGGATTCACATAACCTGAGTGGTCTGTAAACCCTCAAGCAGGTATTTTAATTTAGAATGATTATTTTAGATTGCCCACAATAGGCTGTGGACAAAAGCAAACTCAAGTCCTTTTCCCAATTTTCATCCCAGGTTTCCAAGCACTCCCAATAATGAATTCCAAAGAAAATAAGAAAAAAATTTTAATTGCACAGGAAACAAGGCACAGGAATGACAACCAGCAAAAATAAGAGCTTAGCAGAAAGTTATCTAAAAGGACCCCTTATTCATAGAGTTTTAAATAACCATGTTTAGTATATTTTAAAGAAATAAAAGACAAGCTCACAAATACGTCCAGGGAACAAGAAACAACAAAAAAAAAAAAAAAAAAAAAAAGGGTAGATTTGAACAAAATATATCTGGAAATAAAAGCATATAACTGAAGTAAAAAAAAACCTCAGTGGGGCATATTTAGCAGATTAGATATAGCTAAGGAAAGATTCGTGAAATGAAAGACAGAGTTAAAGAAATGATCTGGAATGCAGAGCACAACACAAAAAGTCAAAAAACTGAAAGAGGTTTAAGAGACACTAAAGACATAGAGTAAGGTCTAACCTCTGACTAACTAGAGTCACAGAAGGGGAAGAGAAAGCATGGGCTGATGTAATATTTTTAAAAAGCAGCTAAAAGGGGCGCCTGGGTGGCTCAGTCAGTTAAGCATCCAACTTCAGCTCAGGTCATGATCTCGCAGTTTGTGAGTTCGAGCCCCTCGTCGGGCTCTGTGCGGACAGCTCGGAGCCTGAAGCCTGCTTCGGATTCTGCATTTCCTCCTGTCTCTGCCCCTCCCATGTTCATGTTCTGTCTCTCTCTCTCTCTGTCTCTCAATAATAAATAAACATTTAAATAAAAAAAGCAGCTAAGAATTTTCCAAAACTGCTGAAATCAACTCACAGATATGTGAAGCCCAACAAATCTCTAGCAGGAAGAATAAAAAATAAATCCAAGCTTAGACAAATCATTAGAACTGCAAAACATCAAATAATTTAAAAAAATTTTTTTTTAATTTTTAAAAGACCTGGAAAGCAACCAGAAAGAACAGATTATTTTTAAAAGAGAAACAATTTGACTGATGGTTGGCTTTCAATCAGCAACGGTGAAAGCCCAGAGACAATAAATTATCTTAAATGGGGACTGAAGAACAATAGCTATTAACCTAGAACCCTATTACCAGTGAATATAGATCCTTCAGGAATAAGGAAAATAGGGGTGCCTGGGTGGCTCAGTCAGTTAAGCACCCAACCCTTGATTTCGGCTCAGATCACAGTCTCACCGTTCCTGAGTTCCAACCCCACGCTGGGCTCCACACTGTGTCAGCATGGAGTCAGCTTAGAATTCTTTTTCCTGCTCTCTCTGCCCCTACCCCACCCATGCTCTCCATCTCTCTCAAAATAAATAAATAAACAAAAAAATTAAGTTAATAATTTATTTATTAAGAAAGGAATAAGGAAAGTAAAGCCTTGTAGACAAATAAAAACCGAAAAAATCTGTCATCAAAAGAACTTCACTAAATAAATTCTAAAGAATATACTTGAGGCAGAAAGAAAATGATCCCAGGTGGAGGTTATGAAATGCAAAAAAGAATGAAAAGAAAAATTTACTCATAGTAAATATGAGTGGATCTAAACAAGCATTTACCAACAACATAATAACAACAACAACAAACAGCAACAATTTGTCTTGTAGGGTTTGAAAGGAAAAAGACAATTCAAATACATGACAAAGCAGCTTATAAACTGGAGAGATACAGTATAGAATTTAAGTATTCCATGGCCCTTGTATTATTTCAGAAGAGAATGAAAATACTGAATAACCTGACTTTTGGCAAGGTAAGTGTATATGCTCTCATTCCTAGGGTTAATCACTAATAAAATAAAAAGAAACTAGTAGGGAAAGGAAAAGAAAAGAGTGGGGAAAAAAATCCAAAAGAAAGTAAGAAAGAAGAAAAAAGGGAACAAAATGGGTATAAGAATGGGAAAGCATTAGGGGAAAATATCTGCAAAATATATATCTGATAAGGGGCTTATATTCAGATCACAGAGAGAAATGTTGAAACTTAATAATAAAGGCAAACAACTTGATTTTTCAATGGGCAAACGATTTAAGTAGATACTTACCAAAGAAGATATACAAATAGTAAATAAGTACATGAAAACTCACTCATCATCCTCAGTCATCAGGGAAACACAAAACGAAATTAAAACCAAAATGAAATGGCACCACATACCCACCAGAACCACTAAGTAAAGAAGACTGACAATACCCAATATTGGCAAGGATGCAAAGAAATTGGAGCTCCTACACCTTGCTGCAAGGAATGTAAAATGGCTCAACTACTTTGGAAAACAATTTAGCAGTTTCTTATGAAGTTAAACATATACTTTACTGTATGACTCAGAACATCTACTCCAGGGTATTTACCCAAGTGATTAAAATATACGTTTACAAAAAGGCTTTCATACCAACATTCGCGGCAGTTTTGTTCATAATAGCCCAACAGTAGAAACAACCCAAACATTTATCAACAGGTAACTAGATAAACAAAATGGTATTATACCCTCACAGTAGAATACTATTCAGTAATATAAGGGAATGCAGTACTGATACACAGAAACAACATGAATAAATCTCAGACACGTGAAGCTGAGCAAAACACGAAAGAGTACACACTGATTCCATTTACATGAAACTCTAGAAAAGGCACATCCAGTGTATGGTGACAGAAAGCGGGTCGGTAGTCTGCCTGGGGCCAGGGGTAGGAACGGAGGTCAACTGGCATGAGCACAAAGAAAACTTTTCAGGATGATGGAATGTTCTGTGTTTTGATTGTGAACATTAGTTACCTAGGTATATAAATGGGTCAAACTCATTTAAATACATTCTTAACATGGGTTCATTTTATTGTGTACATACTTTACCTCAGTAAAAGCTTATTTTTAAAAAATAAGACCGTATAGGGGCGCCTGAGTGGCTCACTCAGTTGGGCGTCTGACTCTTGGTTTCAGCTCAGGTCATGATCTCACGGTTTGTGAGTTCAAGCCCCGTGTCCAGCTCTGCACTGACAGTGTGGAGCCTGCTTGGAATTCTCTCTCTCCCCTCACACTGTGCCCCTACCCGAGTCCCTCTCTCTCTTTCTCTCTCTCAAAATAAATAAACTTAAAAAAAGAAATAGACAGTATATATAAATCCAAATGCTCTAATAATTACAATAACTGTCAACGGATTCAGTGTTCATAACAACCCCAAAGAGAAAACAACTCAAATGCCCTTAAACATAAGAATGGGTAAACTGTAATAAATGAATAAAATGTAGTATTGTAGCAATGAAAATGGATAAACTACAACCACACACATCAACATGGACAGAATTCACAAACATTACATGGAACAAAATAAGCCAGAGAAAAAAAGAATGTAAATAACATGATTAAGCATGATTCCATTTATATGCAAGCAAAACCAAACTATGTTTTGTTTAAGAGGACGTACTTATAACAACACTATAAAGAAAAGTAAGGGGATGAACTCCACAGGTCAGGTTGACGATTACCTGGAAGGGTGAGGGACAATTACCTGGAAGGGTGCACACAAAACACAACAGGGAGTTTCTGAGGTGCTAACAAGATTTTATTTCTTAATCTAGGTAGGGGTTCCATGTGTATTCACTTTATCATCCTTTCAAATGCTTTAGCCTCTCATCCTCTTTTCTGCATGAACAATATATCCATTTTTCCCTAGGCCAAAAATAAGAATCACAGTCTCTTCTAAGAATGGCATGTGAGGGGCTCCTCAGTCGGTTAAGTGTCTGACTTCTGCTCAGGTCATGATCTCAGGGTTACATGAGTTCGAGCCCCACATAGAGGCTCTGTGCTGACAGCTTGGAGCCTGGAGCCTGGAGCCTGCCTCAGATTCTGTGTCTCCCTCTTTTTCTCTGCCCCTCCTCCGCTCGTACTCTGTCTCTCTCTAAAATAAATAAACATTAAAAAACTTAAAAAAAAAAAAAAAGAGAATGGCATGTTGAAAAGCCTCTTTTGAATTTATTTTAATTTTTTAAGTTTTATTTATTTATTTTGAGAGAGAGAGTGCAGGAGAGGCAGAGAGAAAGGGTGAGAGAGAGAATCTCAAGCAGGCTCCGCATGTCAGTGTAGAGCCTGACATGGGGCTCAAAATCACCAACCGTGAGATCATGACCTGAGCTGAAACCAAGAGTTGGCCACTTAACCGAGTGAGCCACCCAGGTGCCCTGAAAGGCCTCTATTTTAAAAGCAAGAGGGATATTAGAAAAGATTGTGACAGTAAGAAACAATGCTCCTAAAAAGTCCTTTAAAAGAGAGAGATAGAAACACAGACACTACATTTCCCAAAACAAGAGAAAGACAGAAAATTACTTTTACCAATCGGTCATTAACAATGCTTTCCAGGGGCGTCTAGTGGCTCAGTGGGTTGAGTGTGTGACTTCGGCTCAGGTCATGATCTTGTGGTTTGTGAGTTCGAGTCCCACATCGGGCTCTGTGCTGACAGCTCAGAGCCTGGAGCCTGCTTCAGACTCTGTGTCTCCCTCTCTCTCTGCCCCTCCCCTGCTCTCACTCTGTCTCTCTCTCAAAAAGAAATAAACGTTAAAGAAAAATTTTTTAATGCTTTCCATTGTGAGAGGGAGATTCCCTCTTATCCATGAGAGTAGTAAATATGGAACCTCAACAACAATCTTGATATCCCTAAACCATATCCTTCTGCCAGCTTATTATCCGTGGTCCCACTAGAGGCTCAAGTAGCCCAGGAGAATTCTCACCCCCCAACTCCTTCATCTCTACTTGCTCCTCTTCAGTCTCAAATCAGACTCCAGGATCACTTTTTGCATCAAAGAACAGCAGCTGCTCAGATTTTGGCGGGGTATCAGGGGATGCTTTCATTGTTTAACTGTCTCAATTAAGTCCAGGGAAGTTTTTCTGTCTTCTGATAGGGAAGGCTGGACACTTAAGACCTGGGTTAATTTATGTAATTTACTAGCCATGCAACCTTGATTAAGTTACTAAAACTTTCTGTTCCCTTTCAGGTCATCTATAAAGTAAGATACAAAATATCTGTCCCACCTGTCTCAGACAGCTGATAGGAGAAATCAAATGAAAATACATACACAGTAACTATAAAATGTCATCAAGTATTAACGCGGTGTCGTTTTGTTGTTGCCGTTATTGGTCACTACCTCTGAAAGCCACAATTCTTCCTCAGACCATCATCTAGTTGATTAGGATACAAAGTACAACTTACTCCCTCTAACCCCATCCCCAGAACACACCTACTTTCCCTTTGTCGTCAACACATAGTACCTATCTGGCCCGAGTCCCCTGTAACCTACCCATTTAGAATTTTTCTCCCCAGGAAAAGCTTAAAGAGAACTCAGGAAAGGCAGCTGGGAGTCCTGCTGCCAACATTCCTGTCAGTAATGTCTTCCTTTCAGAACAAGTTCTTCATGGAGCAAAAGAAAATCAAATTGGGAAGCTGTAAAACGGCAGGAGAGATGAGCTATCTGGCCCATTTCAGCTCCCGGGTTATGATGGGATGTTACACGTCAGCACTCCAAACCAAAGAACCAAGGACACCAACCCACAGTGTCACACTGGGGCAAACACAGAAATCATTTCTTCAACTGACACATAAGAGGCTTACTTTTGTTGATATGACTGAATTTTCTCATTTCTTTAGCTTTTCATAACTGTTTCTCTTTCCCAGCCTAAAGTAACAGTCGTCCTAAAAACAAGGACCCTGGAAATCAGAGTCAAGAAAGATAGGGAGGTTCCCTTGACATACTCACTTCTTTAACTTTTCCTCTTTTCCAGGGAATTCTAAGGGAAGAAGGCTGTGCTAAGCAACCTGTTGATAGTTATATCTCCCCCAGAGGGATAGAGGGCATAGCTGAAGGACGTGTCCTCCTCTGGCCTGCCTTCTAAAGCCTAGCCTCTTCTGACCTTCAAATCTATTTCTCACAAAAATTTGTTGGCTAAGCTGGCTCTCTCTTTGTTAATTTACTCTAAACTGAGCAGTTCGGAAAGTGAAGGTCAGGCAGTGCTGATTACCTGGAGAAATCTACCCATAGATCCTTTAGGAGAAAAAGCCCAAGGGCTTCTAGCACTAGAGATATAGAAGGAGGAATGAGAGGGACAGTTTGTACAGCTAAACTCAAGCCTAACCCCTTATGAAAGGTGGATTTCCTGTACAACTGTTCTGACAAGCAGAGGATTAGGCACTTCATACATTTTGCTTTGGTAAGAGACTCAGACAGAAGTGAACCGCCACAGAGGAGCAGACTGCTGTACTCAAGGGCCGTAAGGTGGATGTAGCTGGAAATCAAAGGAACTTTGGTTGTGAAGCAAACTTCTCAACTAGACTCAATCTGCATACACAACAGCAGCCTGAAGGGGTGGGTCTCCACCTCAAGCATCCCAACATCTAGGTTGGCCACTATCCGTCCCAGCTGTGACTCTCCATCCCTTTGGAGACACACATGTGGCACTCCCCCTACCGCCTCCAATTTAGGATTCCTAACAAACCATAAGAGCAAGCATAAATGATAATGCCAGTCCAGCCCTACCTCAATCCCAGCCCCTGCATGTTCCCTAAAAGCAGGGAGCACCGACGGCACACACAAGAAGTGTCTCTTGGGTGCCCTCTTGCTGCCACCAGAGCACCATTTCTGCAGGGCTGAAATGGAGGCCTAGTCCACGAACTGGCAGAGGAGGAAAAGGAGGAGGAAAAAGAGGGGGCCAGGGCACAGAAAAGGGAAGTTATTCCAGTGGTGGGCAATGAATAACATCCAATGATTTATAGGAAGTATAATCCAATAATACAGTAAAATAAAACAGTGTGTGCCTGAGATGGTTTTGATTCCAGGAATTATAAAACATATTTTTTTTAAAAAAAGAGAGAGACCAAGAGGGGGTGAAAAAAAAAAAAAAAAAAAAAAAAGGAAGGGGGGGTGGAAGGCCAGATTGGACCAAATTGGGCACAGATGGGGGATGCAAAGGGTTTCAGTGATGCCCTACCACAAACGTTGCTTCAATTATTCCTCTTCAAGAAACTCCAGTTTATTTCCTTAAATTACAAAATTTTTAAAAAATTAAAATTCTTGGAGTGTTTGTGGTTTAGATCAACAGTTCACCCTCCAGCATCACGTCAGTCAGTCAGATGGCCACTGAAGTGTTAAATGCTGAGGCACGTGGAGAAGCCCCATTTCTCCCTTCAGGCTCAAGAATGCTGTAGAGACATTACCAATTGTGACATCACTCTGGGAACCACCTATCTCACCACCACCCATCACTCACCAAAGGACAATTTTGGACATGGGCCAAGTAAGGAACACACTGTTCAATGAGAGCTGGCTTGCCCAGAACTATGGCCGCCTTCATCCATGCATTCAACAAAGGCTTAGTGCCTAATAAATAGCAGGCACTTTGCTAAGAGCCCCCAAACATCCTTCAAATTCATCTGTCCCCAATCACTTCTGTGCAGGATTCTAGAGTCTATAGTTCCACTCAGGCAGAATTTTTGCAAAGGGTCCATATGAGAGGAGGAGATAAAGGTCTCCCCCCCACCAATGGCCCTCAACCCATGCATTTTTTTTTTTAAGATCTTATTTTTAAGTTATCTCTATACTCAACATGGGACTCGAACTCACAGCCCTGAGATCAAGAGCTGCGTGCTCCACCTACTGAGCCAGCCAGGCATCCCTCAACCCGTGAATTTGAAGATCAGTGCTGAGATCGGAAAGTTCAGATGGATTTTAAATGATGTGGCAAAACTCAATTTATTTTCCCCTGTGCAAAGAGGGCAAATCTGACCTTCATCCTCCACCTTCCTGAGCGCCAGGGTAAACTATAACCTAGGAAAAGGGGAAAGATGCCTTTAACTCACCACTTGCTAAGTTTTTCTCCTCCATTTTAACTTGGGAGGCATCCAAAGCTTTTAAACAGTTTTGTGTCTCTCTTGACCACAAGGAAAGCACATTTTAAAAAGTAATCACACTACAGAGTTAGTATCATTTCTATCCCTCAACTATTGGTATTTTGAAAAGAGGAGAGCAATACAAGGGTGGCACTGAACACACATACACAGACACACAAAATGAATTACAGGCATTAACAAAGAACATACTTTTTAGTAAGGACGTCCCTGTTGCTCTTCAAATCACACTCCTAAGGTACCACATCTACAAGGAAGGCCCAGGCACAGACTGAAAGGATCGCGACTGCCTTGGGGGCCACAGATCACCTCTGCTTCAGGCTGGAATGTTCCTTCTCCACAGAGTCCAGGAACTGACATACACAAACACCCACCCAGAAGGACATGTCCAAGAAGGAATGGAAAGAAAAATGATGGCCCAGATGTTCTGTAACTTGCAGTGACTGCCAAATCACCAAGACCCCAAGCACCTGGGAGGGCCAGGCAGCATCAGGCCCTTGCTTCCCGGTCTCAGACAGTCAGGGTTCCGTGTCTGGGTGGCGACTCTGACAGCAAGCAGACTGGCCTGGAGAGAAGCCTTTAGAAGGGCACCAGCTGACAGGACTTGCGGGCTGAACACTCAGGGCTGATTTATCACTTCCTTACTCATAAAAATGTGATTCAAACTGCTGCTGATTAGTGAAGGATTTAAATCTTTACCCTGTCCCCAACCCCCTTCCCTCTCCACCCCCGGCACAGATGCTGCTACTCAGCCACAACACCCCCTTCTTGCCACTGTCCGTGCAAGCACAGCACAGGGGCCCAGAGAAGATGACTCATGTGCTGGGAAATGGAAAAGTGCATCTTCCCACCAACCAGCCCCGCTGAGTGCTCTGCTCACCCCTCTCCCAATGGCAGCCCACACAGTGGGGTCTGGACGGCCGCCTCAACTGCACACCGGGTACTTGGCAGCACGTCCGCAGAGCTCTCTGTCCCAGCTGAGTGTTATATCCTGTGGCCCGGGCTGTTTTTCCCTGAAACGCTCTTGGAGCTTCTGACCACCTCAGCTCCTACTCCCCTTGGCCCCAGCTGCCTCATGGAGGTAAGCGTCAGGACCAGGCCAGAAACGAGAAGGGTCTCAAGTCAAGCACAGGCTTTGACATGTCCTTCTTGGCTAGCGGGTCCTCATTATGACTGACCACGGATGGAAGAGTCCTAAAAAAAAGAACCTTGGCCTCAAATGGGAGAACCACCTATTTTCTTCTTTCTCCGTTCTCACCATCTCACCTTCCTTTCACCCATATTTTCTTAACCTTTACGTAATAGCAGCTACAAGAAAAGGACTCACTCGTGGCCTATGAAAAGGCCAAGGCATTCCTTTTCATGGAGCAGAAGCTGCTGACAACAGATGCTTCACAGGCAAGAGTTGCAGGTCCTTTACATTCACACCTCCTGAGACCACAGGTCACCTGAGGCCGGAACCACACCTTGGCAGAGGCTGCGGTTCTGTGACAGGCAACTCCCTGAACTCCGTGTTGCTGCCGGAGGGAAGCAGGAAAATAAACAGGAGGGCATCTCCCGAGTCTGGTGAGCCTCCCACTCGACAGAACCAGCAGAGCAACGGTGAAGGAATCAATCCCCCTCCCCTTTGGACTTCAAGCCTCACGATGACAGCACTTCACAAACTTTATTTCCTCCTTCCTGGAAACTCCCGCTGCCGCCTCAGGAGTGCGTGCTTCCTCAGAGGTGTTCTCAGGAATAACGAGCCAGCCTCAAAAAGGCACCCAAGCCTCTGCATCTCGACTTCTGCTGGGAATTCTAAATGCTGTAGCAGGCAGCACGAGATGAGAAAATCCTCTAAGATTCAGATATGACTGAAAACGCAGGCGGAGCAGCAGAGGACCTTGCAGAGTGTGTCCCAGGAGGAGCCAAGTGTCGAGGGCAAGTGTGGCATACACTCTCATCTGGGGAGAAATCCACCCCCCCCCCAACACCAGCGAGCTGAAGCATAACCCCCAAACACAAATGGGAAGGGAAGTAAATCCACCTCAGAGGGAGAAAGCACTAAGAAGAGATATAACAAGAGAACTGGCAACACTCTGTCCGGAAAGGCCAGGTCTGTTTTACAACAGAGTCTGCACGGGACAAATCCCACTTCTTGGCATTTCCGATAACAAGCGCTGAGACCAAACAGTCTCTGTCAATGCTCCGAAACGGTTCTTTGGCAGCATGGACCAAATAAACACACAAAACAATGTCACCCTCGCGCTGCATAGCTCCGTCAAGTCAAACCACATCATCCTTACCTAAGTGGGGTGGAGGGGAGGGATCCTGGTAACATCCTTCAACAGTGACCTGGTCCTCAGAACATTTAAAACTCCTGCCAATCAGCCCCTCCCTCCCCAGTGTTAAAAACCCCAGTGTTCAGAAAAGCATTTCAGAATGCACACCAGTATGATAGCCAAATTCTGGGCCTGGTGATTTTTGTGCTTCCAGCTTGAGTCACCAAAGCTCATCAATTCACTGTTCGTACTCCCTGGCAGGCTCCCACAAGGGATAGCCCATAGGGAACTAGACTTTTCCATATCGAACAAACAGGGTACATGAGTCCAGAAACAGCTATTCCCAATCCCTGCCAAGCGTATGGTCTCTGCAATGAAACATTTCAGCAATGCCTCTCCCCTGGGAGAGGCTCTGGGTCTGCAGCCTCCAAGAGGCCTTGCTGCTGCCTTCAGCATGGCCAGATGTGCAACAGCATCTCTGGGTTTGCAAATTAAGCTCCATACCCATGATTCCCTCCTTTCATCCCACCCAAGCACTAGAGAGTCATACAGATTTCAGAGAGTAGATTGAAAATTGGAGAGACACTGATAAGAGAAGTGTGTGTGTGTGTGTGTGTGTGTGCACGCGCGCATGTGTATCAGGTGAATGGAGTGATATGGTACCATAGGAAAGAAGCTAGATTAATCTTTACCTGTG
This sequence comes from Panthera uncia, assembly GCF_023721935.1. Lineage (NCBI taxonomy): Eukaryota > Metazoa > Chordata > Mammalia > Carnivora > Felidae > Panthera > Panthera uncia. The sequence continues at coordinate 44,793,926 of NC_064814.1, forward strand.
TAGATAAAGAAACGGGACATTCCTTACCTTTCAACTGAGAGTTGTGCACAGCGAACATGTTGATGGTCATAAGCTGCAGCATGCGGGTACTTCCAATAGGAGAGGGGCTATGCTGCAGCAACACCTGGAACTCCTTGAGGACCTTCTCAGCCACCGCAGGGAATGTCTCCATCCTACAAACACAGCCAGCTCATTCAGGGAGGTATGTGCCCAACAGCAGTTGGCGTGTACGCGCACACACAAAATCGGCCCCCCCGTCCCATCCCACGGTGTCTCTCTGAAAGCAGACAACTAATGCCTAGGACGTTTTCTTTCACAAACCTTCCTGGTATCCTAAGGTGGCGACCACATTTAAGAGAAAGAATTGATCAGGGATGGAAACAACTCAACCTCTGGATAAGTTGCTCTGAGTTATTATGCTCTGGTATGCTATTTCCTAACCCCTGGCAGTAAGTGGATTCAAGCTGAAGTCAAAGTTTCTCTGTGAAACAATCGGTTTTTGTGAACAGTGAACGAATTTTCTTTAAGCTCTAAAACCTACATATTCCCCAAACTCTCTGGTATGAAAACTATTCTATAAAAAGAGGTTCATGAATCTAGAGAGCCCTCACTCGAGGCTTCGCTTCAGGAAACCAGACCGAGCTCTGCTGCTGTGTTTCAGGTGCTATCGCACTAACTGCTCCACCTAAGGATCCCAAACTTCCCCTTGAAGAATCCCTAGCCCAAGGGCCCTAATGATGTGTTTCAGTCTTTCCTGTGTTGCTGTCCTCCTCCCTCTCACAAGCCTCTGCTCATCAGGGTCTGTATGTTTTCAGGCCAGTGGAAATATAATGCCCTGGCCAACTGCCACTCCCAATACAGGAAGAGCCTGTAATGTAGGGAGGTAGAAATCCAGCCAGTGACCTAGGGCTCCTAAAGAGAGGTCATTCAAACCACTGCTTGCCAAATGTGGCCACTGGATCCCAAACAGTGGTGCATGCCTGGAGCTCCTTTGGCAACACGAACAAACCACAGCCCAAGTCCTCAGAAAATAAAAAGCAAATTCAGACTTGGTGCTAGAGAGAGAAACCAGGCACATGGGCCTTAGAGCCATGCCGAACAATTCGTGGTCAGCAAAGTATCTTTTATCCATCCTCAACCCCCCCCCCCCAAACAAACAAACTCCTTGTGGTACACTGGGGGTAGGGGGGTGGGGGTGAGGAATAGCTCCAGGCGGGATTAATAAATAGCTTCTGGAAAGCCACAGGGAAGGGAATCCTTCTCAAAAGATGCAACAGTTTCAGGTCCTAGAGAAAGGTGCTCCTGGTTTCACCTGAACCTTGGCCCTTTCCCCACTGAATAGTAGCCTCCAGGGGTTAGGAAAGAAGCTCCAGAGCTTTCTGGCATTTTAGCAATCTTCATTCCTTGCCCTTGGATGGCAACTCCTATTACTGACCTCCTGGTACCCAGGAGTCATGCCACAGCTATGGGTCAATTACAGTTTATACTTCAGTTCCCTTCTCTGCTGAGCTGTCCTCATTTTCATTGGCACAAAACATGCCATGTATTTGCTTTTTTCCCCAACGTGCCATTTCAGTGCCCCCCCTCCCCAAAAAACAAGAGGGGAAAAAAAAGAACCTTGTTTTTCCTTCCAGAAGTTTCAGAACCATTAAAACTCTTGGTAGGTTTGGAATGGCAGAGAGTGATATGTTTGGGGCTGGAATGGATCCATTTTTCCCCATGGGCTATAACAAAGGTTTCATTTTAAATCTTGACACTGTGCAGCACTCTTTCTGGTTGGAGGTGGGGAGGGGGCTAGCACTTCTCATTACGAGAATAGCAGTGTTCACTCTGCTTGAAAAGCAGCCACAATGGGCAAGTTTCAGAGCCATGTGTCTCCGTGTTGAAAAGCAGTAGAGAGCCAGCACGGAATGACATGACAGAAGTGTCACGTGGGACAGTCCTGCTTCGAAGCTGTGTCTGAGGAAGCCTCTTCCCTGGGGTGGAAATTGAAACAGATCCATTAACTCCCTAGGTCAGACTGGAATCTCAAACGAGCACCAGGTCAAATGTCCACATCTTTTTTTTTTTTTTTTTTTAATTACAATAAAATCCTCCCTTTGCCTTTCAACTAGTTCAACATGATGAAAACAAAAGTAAACATCAAATACATAAGGATATAAACTAGAATACTTCAATTCCGAGCTACGAGAAGGAAGATGAATCCACTCAGACTACATCAGCTCAGTTAGTAACTGAGGGACGCACAGATAAAAGATCTTTCCTCTGGACTCAATCACAGGGTTTCTAGTTCCCAATTTTGTCACTAAATTGCTGATTTTGGCCTCAGACTACCTGTGAGCAGTTTTATGTTTCTCTTTGCTCCACCCATATCACAGAACAAAAATTATATTAAAGTGGAGATAAATACAACATACAATTTATGTTTAAAGTTTTATAAAATTATAAAAGCAGCAGCAACAGTAGCAGCAGAGGAGGAAGACAGAAAGCATAAGATGGTAATTTATAACAGCAAAAAATTGGAAACAGCCTAAAATGCCCAACAATAGCCGATTATTAAGATGGCACATCCATATAACTGAATTCTGTTTTTTAAAAGTTGTATTACATTTTTAATCATGTGGGGGTAAGTTCAATATATATTAAATGAAAACAGTTTTAAAGTAGTTTAATATCCCTTGTTAAGCGTATTTGTAAAAAACAAAAATAAATGTGGGGGGGATATGTATAGAAAAAAAGATAAAAATATATGCCAAATGTTAAGGATGGAAAGTTATCTCTGGATAGTGAGAATATGGGCAATTTTTTATTTCTTCTCTTGTTGGGCTTTCTTAGTATTTTACACTGAGCACTATAGGCAGTAAATAGATTTTCCCTACAATGAATACGTCTGGCCTTTGTATATAAAACATTTATAATTTTAAAAATAAATCAAGACATAAACATTGCATTTTTCACAATTCAAAGACCAAAATAAATATATCAGGCTTTGAATTCCAAGAGACCTTGAAGTTGTGCAAACAGCGTGACTAGGCAAGTAAGTAAAAGTTAAAGTGGTAACTTTAACCAAGGCAATAATGGGAGGCAAAATCATTCTATTTGTCACAAATCAAAAGTCCACAGGCTGCCGGCTTCCCAGCCTCTCTCAGGGGAGTCAAGGCGCAGGTCTGATCAGCCTCTCACCAGGAAAGCAAGTGTCTGTGAGGAACCATATGGGATCCCTGACTCAGTCCCTCTCCTGCGCCTGAGAGGATTCGGTCCCTATCCTTAAAAACTGCAGAAGATACAATAAATTTCAGGATGAGTGTTTACAGACTGCTTTCCGAAATGATCTCTAGAGACACCTTGTCTCATTTGAATGGCCGTTTCAAGAAAGTTGTCTTTCAGACAACACTGGGACCTAAATCGGGAGTGACTCAGACAGTGACTAACTGGGCAGGACCCAACCTCTCCAATGCTGAGGAACACAGAGGGGCTAGATGACACTCTCTGCAGAAAAGAATCAAGCTCCTTAACTTTTCTCAACTTCTTAATTTTTAAAAACTAAACAAGATAAGGAGCAATCCAGTAGCAAAACAAAAACAAACAAAACTAAGCCATGTGACAGGGTAAAAACGAGAGGAAAAAAAATTTCATAGTGCTGTAGAACATAAGGACTGGAGTGGACCCTGGACATCATCTATTTAAACTACTGATAAGGAAACTGAAGTCCAAGGAGGCTTTGACTTGTTCCCTCTCGAGGTCTTGTAATTAGTCAGTGGTAAAAAAAAACAAAACAAACTCTTGTTGGCACCTGAGGCCATCTAATGCTCTTTTCCCCTGGACACTGAGGAAGGAGGGCCATGATGCACACAGTAGGCACTCAAGCAGATATGGATGCCATTTGGGACACCTGGCACAGAGAAGACACAGGCCCGGAGAGCAACGTAACCCGGGGCTTTTCTCAAAAGGCAGGCGGGACAGTGGATGTGTCTTCAGCTGCTCCCCATTACAATCTCCTCACTCTTAATTCGTTTTCAACGCCTCCCACATTTCACATCTTCTTGGTAATTAGGCACCAGTCCATGTTGTTGTGTGTGGTTTGGGCTCCCTGCTTTTCTAGTCTTACAGACTACTATACTTCTTTTTTCCCCCAATAGAAGTTACTTCTGTCTCTGCCTTCCAGAATAAATATGGGGCTCAATTCTATTACCTCTAGGTCTGCACAAGAAGAATACTCATCAAGGGGGCTGGACTGCCTATAATTTACATATATTTTCCTTATGCGAACACGACTGTAACTCATTTTTTATGAAGGTGAAACTAGACTGGACTTATCTTTTTGCCAACAGAATGTGTTACATGCAAAAATGGAAGAGGTCCTGAAAAATAATCTGGACCACAACAAACCACCTCTGACAAATGAGATAATCTATTCTTTTTCAAAGGCTTCCCGAGAAGAAAATTCCCAAACATCTTCTCTCTGTGAAATTGTCTTACACCTAAACCAAGTCTCTTCAGCTGTAACATAAGCCTATTTTCTCTTACTGTCATCCCACAGGAATCAAAACTATCTGGTTATGACTCTTTTATATTTAAATACAGTTAGGGTACCCCACAGCTGTCTCTAGACCTTTTTTTTTACCTTAATTTTTTTAAGATTTTATTTTTAAGCAATCTCTCCTCCTACTATGGGGCTCGAACCCACAACCCTGAGATCAAGAGTCACATGCTCCACTGACTGAGCCAGCCAGGCACCCCTTACCTTAATTTTCTTAAGATTAATTTCTCCTCTCAGAAATTATTTTCTAGCTTTTAAATCATTATTGTGGTTCTTTCCCTGACATCTTCCAAAATATCTATGAGAATTTTTAAAGACAACAAAAGTAAAGTTCTACCTAATACTTAAACCTGACAAAGATATATCCTAAATATTTCTACGTTCTGGACCAAGATTTATAACTTCTTTAGCCAAAATCTCTAACAGAACAGTGGTTCCCAACCAGGAGCAATTTTTTCCCCCGGAGGGAACATGTGGCATTGTCTGGCGACATTTATAAGTATCATGACTGGTGAGAAGAGGAAGGGACACTATTGGCATGGAGTGGGTAGAAGTCTGGGATGCTGTTAAACCATCATAAGATGTGCATCGTAACGATGCACAGGACAGCCTCCAACAACAGAGAATTCTAAGGCTCAAAATATCAACGGTATGAAGGTTGAAAAATACTGACTTGGAACAACACAGTACATGAACATTTAAAGAAAAAACACAGGAAAATGAGAGAAGGAGAGAAATATGGAGTGGAAAGGTAGTAAGGGAAAGAAAGATTTTTAAAATGATAACTAAAAAAGACAACAAAGAGATAAGGAACCATAGTTCCTATTTTAGGTGCAGCATAACAGTATTTCCTGCTATGATGGGTTAATTTTATGAAACGATATTGGTATCATCTTGCCTACCTTGTAACTGTAGCTTTACATGACTCACTGGTGATTGGACTGGGTCTACTATTACCTCCTAGAACACTAGGAACCTTCTCTCTAGTCTTTCACAACCTATCATTTCTTGTAAAGATTTACTCATTCATTCAGTAAATATGTGCTGTAGGTACCGTATGCCAGGCACTAGGGATACAACAGTGTTGAGTAAAAACTGCCAGAGTAGAGCTTACAAGGTGGGGGGGAGGGGGGGGTAGGGAGGAGCTACTGACACACCTGATCTCCTTTTCACGAGTGAATTACTTCACACTTAGTTCTCCTACTAGAGATGCATCTATTGGCACTGCTCTAGGTTTCCCAAGTGATTTCAAAATCAAGAGTACCCCCTGTGCTGGCCATCACTGTCACTCTTGCCCAGGTTGATGACAAATGAGTATGTAATAAGCACACTTTCTAGTTCACCATCCATGGAATAGTGTTTCTTAAAACGGGACAAAGCCTTTCAGCTTCTCCCACTAGGAAAACGTTCTAGAGCATCATAGATAAACTTAGAAGGTTATGGCAGAAAGTGAGAGGGAAATACTAACAACAACCTGGGGGATCCATAATCCAAAAGATACCACCTCAAAGGGTAGCTCCTAATAAAACCTCCAATTCAGAAAATACTAAAACGCAGTAGAAGACTGGTCAGAGAGCACTGCCACTTATTCCTCTCCTCGACTACAAGGGCCCTCAGCACACCTCAATTCTGGTATGCAGGCATACATCAGACTTTAGGATCTCTAGTTTTATACAGCAAGGAAAAACTCTGATCCACCAAAGGAATACTCAAAACCTAATCTCTTTCCAGGGACTTAATGCGTGAAGTAACAGGGGTTTTGCACACATCACTTTCCCTGAGATTTATATGTAAAACCATGGCGGATGGGGAAACCATAGAAAAATCTCGGCATTTACAGGGATCAGCAATATGGGGCAGGAGCCTGAGCAGATAAGAAAGGGGTATGGTTCAGAAGGAAGAGAAAATGTTAGAGGAAAGCAAATGTTACCCTCCTCTTTAAGGGAAAATTAATGGACGCTAGTCTCCCTAAGGAGGACCCCTGGGATTGAGTATGACTTCCTTAAGGAGATCACTAGGGGCTGGGCTGAAAGGCAAAGGAAAGAGAAACCAGAGGGACTAGCAGTGGGGGATGGGTGTTTAAAGGGGGCTTTAGTAAAGGTAGAGAAAGAAGAGACAGACGGATGCAGAATAATATTTCCCAAACTTCATGAGCAGAGTGAGTGAAGGGAAGAGAAGGTGGAGCCCTCTAAGAATTCACACCCTGTGCCCTCAGTTACAAACACAGTCTAGTTGCTAACAATATTAAATTCCAAAATGACTTGTAATGTAGGAAAATAAAATAAACATCCTGCACACTTACCCAATCCGGGTAAACAGCTTCCCATGGGCATGGAGAAAACTGAGGATGAACCTTTTGTTCAGCTGCATGGGAAAAAGAGAGAGGAGAAAACAATTAAACTTTCCCCAGTTTCCTGTTACTGAACAGAGTCCCTAGTGACACAATAACCTGGCCAGGGTCTAAGGGGTGGGCACTAGGGATGGGAACCAAATGAACATGCCCAATGTCTCAAACAGACCCAGGGCACATGCCCAACAGCTGCTGATCAGCTGAGCCAACATGACAGCAGGCTCGGTGAGCCGACAGCACCCTCTGCTGGCAGTGGTGCCTCTGTGCAGGGAATGAAGTGATGACTGCCGCTCTCTGAGATCTAGGAGCCAATCTGGCCCCACAATGATGGAAATGAAACAGTGAAAAGGCAGGGGAAATACTCTGATTTTGGTAAGGCCCCAATCTTATTTATAAGCTATTTTTCTACCTACCCAAGAAAGCAGGATTCTTTCGTAACCAAGGATAAGGTAACTAACTAACTCATTTAAAAACCCAGCTTTTAAAACAAAAATTCAAGTTCTAGGTCTGGAACTGAAAATTCAAGTGTCTACAGGGGCCAGGTACAAAACAGGCTGGTGGGGACAGTAGTGCTCTATGGCCATTCCAGTCCAGGTCTGCTCTTTGTAGGCCCAGTTTTATAATTTCTTCCCCCCTCCCCACCTGCCCCCTTTTAAGGAAAAGTTAAAAGCTAGGTTTTTATATGAAACCTTCTGGCTTTTAAATGTTGGCTACTAATGAAAAAAATTTACACATTAGGCAAGTCAAAACATACATTTGCCGGTCCCATCTGGCCCAGGAGCTACCAAATTTATAGTCTTCAGTTCAAGGTTCCAGAAAATCTACTTCTATCAAAACTGAGGAGAAAGATTCCTCTGATCTGGGAGAGGAACTCAAAGAAAGTGGAGATAATCTGAAAACCAAACCTTGTTGTCACTTTTCCTGGTCTTACAGAACCAAAATGCTCAGGGTCCTGTAGCCAGACAGAAAGAAGGGTCAAGAATCTGATGTCAAGGGGGTGCTCAGGACAAGGAATAGTCCAGCACCCCTGGATACTTCGCCTAACAGGAAAAACTCTTCTGCTTTATCCTCAAATCATGGCAGTTCCATCTACCTCATATGGAAGCTAGATGTGGGAAAAGGAGGATACTCATACCTCACCAATGACTTCAACACCAAACTCTGCATACAAGGTTTTGTCTTTACAAATATCATATTTCACTCATATGTGAAATTTAAGAAACAAAATCGATGAACACAGGGGAAGGGAAGCAAAAATAAGATGAAAACCAAGAGGGAGGCAAACCATAAGAGATTCTTTTTACGCTTATTCGTTATTGTGAGAGAGAGAGCATGAGCAGGGGAGGGGCAGAGAGAGGGGGAGACACAGAATCTGAAGCAGGCTCCAGGCTCCTAGCTGTCAGCACAGAGCCCGACGTGGGGCTAGAACCCACGAACCATGAGATCATGACCTCAGCCGAAGTTGGACGCCCAACCGACTGAGCCACCCAGGCACCCCCGTAAGAGACTCCTAAATACAGAGAACTAACTGAGGGTTGCTGGAAGGGAGATAAGTGGGGGGATGGGCTGAATGGGTAATGGGCACTAAGAGGGGCACTTGTTGGGATGAGCACTGGATGTTATATGTAAGTGATGAATCACTAAATTCTATTCCTGAAAATAAAATAAAATAAAATAAAATAAAATAAAATAAAATAAAATATAAAATATAAAATAATAAAACAAAATAAAATACTGTTAAAAAAACAAGGCCTTGTCTTTATTTTTGCTTAAACAAAGTATATTTAATCAGCAATACTAGAGCAAACACTGATTAATATAGCTAAAAAGCTCAAGATACTTCATAAATAGTAACCTATCTCTATAGTGAGGTGAGTCAGGGCCAGGGACACTGGGTACCATGAAATGAAGGGAAACTGCTAGAAAACAAAGGAAGTGCTATAAAATAAACTGCCAGTGGTTATACCACTGCTAGTAGCAAAACCTGGGCTAGAATGCAAATCTCTAGATCTACAACAAACCTCTGCCATTTACCTGCTGTGGAATCCCAGGCAACTGATCTAACCTCTCTGAGTTTTTCTTTCTACACAATGTAGGTAACAGTACCCATATGTTAACAGAATGGCACATGAGATAAGGCAAGTAAAAGCATGCTCGACATGTTGTAAACTCAGCTTTTAGCTGAACATTCTCTCCCAATGAATGATAAAGCAAGTGGTAAAATGTGAACAACTGAAGAATCTGGGTGATGGATATACAGAGTTCTTTGGATTATTCTTACAACTTTTCTACAGATATAAAATTATTTCAAAATAAAAAGGCAAAATATGTAAATTCTCTCTATATATTCCAATTTTAACTCAATTATCCCTTTTCCCACAGCTATCAATCATAATCTAGTTAACTCACCCATAACCAGGAAGAATCCTTTATAACTGGTTATATTTATACATACAGTATACTTTGGTAGGCACAGAATGAGGTTAATTCCTCTCATTCAAGCCAATTACCATCCCCAAAGCCCCAAGGCAGCTCAGAAATTTAACCAACTTAAGCCAGCAAATGGCAGAACTAGAACTTGAACTCAGGTCTTCTGATTCCAAAAAAAAGAGCGGGGGAGGGGGGGGCGCCTGGGTGGCTCAGTCGGTTAAGCGGCCAACTTCAGCTCAGGTCATGATCTCGCAGTCTGTGAGTTCGAGCCCCACTGATATCAGGCTCTGTGCTGACGTGCTGACAGCTCGGAGCCTGGCGCCTGCTTCGGATTCTGTGTCTCCCTCTCTCTCTAGCCCTTCCCCATTTGTACTCTGTCTTTCTCGGTCTTTCAAAAATGAATAAATGTAAAAAAAAAAAAAAAATTTTTTTTTTTAAAGTTCTCCTTCCCTTATAATGCAAGTAGCTCAGGAAAAGAATGGATGAGCTTATTCATAAAGGAAGGGATGATGAGGGAGTAAGAGTAACTAAAAGCACTTCAGTTTTACTTTTAAGGTTTCCGATTAGGTAGAAAACTCATACTGTATGACCCATAATACCTCCTAGATTAAAATGAGAGCACCAAGAGGCTTTGTTAATATTGTGGTTCTATGTATACTTCCCAAAGACCCTTCACTTAGGATAGTAGATGAAGCCCACTTAAGACCACAATTCATGCTTGCCATTATCATATTTCAACTGTATCTAGTAAAAAGTAGATCTCAACGCATTGTGCTTCAAGTGAGAGTGAAGCGAATCTTAGGGAACTTTTTCAAACTGCACACACATTCTCCCTGAGCTTGGTTAATGAGAACCACTGCTTTATTTTTAGTCTAGAAGTATCTGGCACCCTAAACACAGTTTCTCTCTATAGTCACCAACAATACTTCAAGTCATAAAAAAGCTAAAAAAGCAGATGTGTTCTAGAGAGAGGTAAGGCATGTTATATTGAGGAAATAGATTTGTTACATGTTGATCAACTGTTACTGCATGTAACAATATGAAATCAGCTAGTACTCCTGCAAAATTTTTGGGAAACTTAACTGGTAAGTCCATAGTAGGTAGGAAAGTCTTAGTCTGAACTTCCTCCTTCTCCAACACAGTACCCTGTACTGGTTTCCATTTTGGCAACTTTCTGATTCTGAATACACTCAGGTGTCACTCAGGTACAGAAAGAAGTGTTACTCTTTCAACAGTGAGCGTATCTGCTTCTAGGTCTTCCTCACATATTTACATACTGTTCATCAAAAACTAAAAATGCTTCTTGGGTATAGCCCTAAGAGGACGTTAGAATTATTAAAGGGCTCTTTGCTCTTCAGTTCAAGTTCAAAACCAACTCACTATGGACTCCTGAGCCTCTTATAAACCATCGAAAAGCAATGACCAAAGAGGCATTAATGGCGGCAGCCATTAATGGGTAGGTTCCTGGACCCTCACAATGAAGTCTGTCCTGCCATTAACTATGGAATTGTGAGTAAAATAGTTTGGGTTGTTCCTCAACTATAAAATGGAATTTCCACCACTGACACCACCTAACTCAGAGCTGAAAGGATAAGATGAAATAATACAAATTAAAGCATTCTGAGGTGTAAATGTTTTATACAAGCCCTGGCAATTGTCACTCAGAACTGCCTAAGTGCTCTGTGAACTATGGAGCAAGGAAGGAGAAAGGTGCTCAGAAGCAGCAATACAACACATGAGGAGAGAAGTCTGAAATCTGCCCAATTTCAATTCCTAAATAGTTGCTCCTTCTGAACAGCTGTGTGGAAAACTGAATTTCTGAAAAGTGAATTATTTTAAGAACACTAAGAGTACTCAGTATTAAAAGAAATTCCAATGTGCATTTTTACAGGGTTGTGGGGAGCATAAATTATCATTCTCTTAAACATCTGGAGCACCTCTATAGATATGCCAAGTATTAACAACAACTTTATTAGGTTTTAAAAAGCGGGGGGGCTTTGTCCTCTTAAATAGGAGCCAACATGGGTGGAAACCCAAATTTCAATATTACCTGTCAATAAATGTCCAGGACTTTCAGAGCATGCAACCAAAGCCCATTTACCGCCTCCCTAAAGCACCGAGATCACAGGGTGCTGGAACATGTGAGCGCCGAAGTGATGCTGTCCACTTTCATCCCTGTGCTCCTCCTATGCCAGGCACAATCAGGCAGAGGCCAACAAGACAGGGTCCCCACTGCCAAGGAACTTGCAGTCCAAGAGCAAAAGATAAACAAATAGCATACCAACTTGCCAATTCCCCATTTATGCTCCAAATTCTAAGACAAGGCCTACCGGCTATGAAGGTGTCTAGAAGCACTCTATTTCCCTCCTTGTTACTATACCTCAGCCAGGAAAGTCTTTGGAGGAAGTGAGATCTAGGGAGATGATAAAGAAAGTGAGGAAGGGGGGCCTGGAACACAAGTGTGGAAACCTATCAGTAAGTCAGTGATGCAGTAATCATTTAATGAAGGTAAAAATTATTCATTTAGGACTTTCAGTATTTCTCCTTCCAGGATACATATAAAGAAAGAAGTACAGACAAGCCAAGTAACGTGACTCAAATGCCTCATAGGAAGACAGAGCAAATCAAAATCATGCTCCCATTTCTTACTTGGACCAAAGAGCCACACCAGGGCTGAGGCACAGCAGGGACAGTGATTACTCCTCACCTTTAGTTTCTCCACTCCTGAACCGTTCTGGGCAAAATGACAGCTCAATTAGCTCTAATTAAGCACAAGTTCCATGTAGAGATGTCCTACTTAGACAGCTGGATCTGAGCCATGTGAATTCAAGTGTGAAACGTGCCTCTTAAAACCACCTCTTCCAAGAAATGCACCCCTTGAAACAACGGCTCTCGTCCTCACACTGCAGCTTAGTGCCGCCTCAACACGGTCTTACATTAAAGCAATTTACTTGCTATTACTTCATTATCTCTCCTGAAAGCCAGCAGACCGGAGGGAAATTAGGCTAAATGTCAAATCAGGAGTCAGCTCCAGAAAACCCAGCCAACAAACAGAGGGACAGCAGAACTTAGAGTCCCCGCTCAGCTCTCAGGAGGGAGAGTGGCACTAGGCATAAGAAGAAGGAACCCCGCTCTTCCTCGTCGACGAGATGGCGGAGCGGTTTGGTGGCAGCGGCCTCGTGGCAGACGCAGACGCAGACATGCAGCCCTTTGTGAAGACCCTGACGGGCAAGACCACCACCCGTGAGGTCGAGCCCAGTGACACCACTGAGAATGTCAGAGCCAAAATCCAAAACAAAAGAGGGCATCTCGCGTGACCAACAGCATCTGACTTTTGTGGGCAAACAGCAGGATGATGGCTGCACTCTCTCAGGCTACGATATCCAGAAAGAGTCGAGCCTGCACTTGGTGCTTTGTCTGCGAGGTGGCATCTCCGAGCCTTCCCTCGCCAGCTGGCCCAGAAACACAACTGCAACAAGACAATCTGCCGTGAGAGTTAGGCTCACCTGCACCCCTGCGCTGTCACTGCTGCAAGATGTGCGGCCACACCAACAACCTGAGCTCCAAGAAGGTCAAGTGAAGCCCCTCCACTGGCTCTTCCTTTGTCCCCAGGGAGGCCTCCTGCCTGAGCCCCAAAGCCCTGGGACTGTAATAAAGTTTCCCTTTCATGGAAAAAAGGGGGGGGGGGAGAAGGAACCCTGAGTTTGTGACTATTCTACATTTACCGCTCATTTGTTTATTGGGGAAAGGGATGAGTACAGAATGATATGAACAGAGACCACTAATCTTAGAATTAAAGACCTGGGTTCAAACTCTGGTTGTGCCATTTATTTGCTATATAACTGCTGAGTAGTCAGATCAACTTTCTAAGGCTGTTTCTTCAACTATAAAACGAGAAGGCTGAGTGAGATCAGTGATGGTAATTCTACAACCCTGAGTGTGTGTGCATCACAAGAAAAGCTTTTGTTAAAAAACAGATTCCCCAGTCCTACAGAATCAGAATCCTCGGGGAGGGGAGAAGGTCACTGCGAATCAGCATTTTCAAAAGGTCTCCACGTAATTCTGAAAGGCAGCCAGACTTACGAACCACTGGGCTAGATCAGGGGTCAGCAAACTACAGCCCGAAGGTCAACAGATAGAATGCCACCTGTTTCTATATGGACCATGAGCTAAGAATGTTTTTTATACTGTTTTCATGGTTGAAAAAAATTCAAAAGAATATTTCATGACACACGAAAATTATATGAAATTTAAATTTCAGCATCCACAAATAAAGTTCTATTGAAATACAGCCACACTCACTTGTTTATATCTTGTCTGTGGTAACCCCCCTACAAAGGACAAGGTGAATAGCTTCGGCAGAGAGTGTATGGCCCCAAGACCTATAGTATTTATCATCTGGCCCTTTACAGAAAAAAAGTTTGCTGATCCCTGGGCTAGATCTAGAACACTGCGGTCTCAAAAGTTTTTCTACCTGCAGAACACTTGAGAGCTACCACACACATCTACTGGAAACAGTAATGTTTCTCATGGGCTGAGAGGTGAAGAAGGGTAGTGAGGAGGAGTGTGGTTTAAGAGAATCTCCACCTCCCAGGGTACTCTGATACCTACTTACCTCCTACCACCTCAGGGGAACCACCAACCTATAGTGTTCCGGCCAATTCTAAAAGCCCACAAATGTATGATTCTAACTAAATCTAACCTTTCTTAATTTTGAGTAAGCACCATCCTATTTGATGATAGGACCCCCCCAAAACAGACAAATAAACAAACAAACAAACCACCAAATGACCAAAGACTTCTGTTCTCAAAACTTTTGAACTCAAATGCCCCAAAGGCTTCAAAGAAATATAAATGGGGCCCTCCACGTTTTCACCTTCAATGCCACTATGGGGCTAAGTGACCAAGTGGAAACAGTACACCCCCAAAGCCAATCAAGTTTTTCTTAGGCCAGAGGGCCCTTGGACACTTCCCAAAACATCCGTAATCGAGGGAAAGTGCCAGATTAAGGTTTATGAATCCATGTGCTGTGGTCTGACGATCTGTAACAACCAGCTCAAAAGTGCCACCAGCTTGACATCCCAAGGTATACAGAGAGAGAAAGTTCAGCCAAAGGGCAGCACTGTTGCTCTGACTGGACTACTTTCTGAATGACTCTTCTTTCTGACTCATCTCTCTCAGCGCCTGGGAACTCTCATGCCCATCCACCCGAAAAGTAGGTGAGCTGGGACACCTTGTGTCTGCACTGTGTAAAGTAAGAGAGAAGAAGAAATGGCTGAATCTCCCACTCAGTGATCAGGTGGGCAACGAGAAAAACAGTTCTCTAAAGGCACATACGCAAGCTCAAACCCATCTTAGAAACTAATTGGCCAACAGAGTGTGAGAGTGGAAAGGTCATCTATTCATTCAACAAAAACTTACTTGCCACCTTCTGTGAACATGACACTGCCCAAACTATGAACAAAGGCAGATATGATCCCTGCTCTGCCCAAACTATGAACAAAGGCAGGGATGATCCCTGCTCTGTGGGTGACACAATTATAAAGTACCATGATTAGGGATGTACAGGATGCTCTGTACCTCCACAGCAGGAGCATTAGAGACCTCAGAGGAAGAGATCCTTGAGTTGAAACCTGATGGCTGAGTAAACAGTTTTGGAGCAGGTAGGGTATCTTGTCTATGTGACATAAGCAAATGGAACAGCATGTGTGCTGGTCCCAAGAGTGGTATGTGGTAGAGTGGCATGGCCAGGTGGGTGATTTTCCAAGAATGAGGCTGGAGATACAGGCTGAGCCAAACTGTACAAGTTGTACTCCTTATTAAATAGTCTGATCTTAATTAAGCTACTGAAAAGTGTTGAGCAGGGAAGCGACATGAACAAACCTCCATTTTTGAAAAGACACTCTGGCTACTGTTTAGAAATTTTAGTTTTCTAAGGGGTAACTGGCCAGGGTCAAATGTGCAGAGGCCAGGAGACCCCTTAAGAAGCTGCTGCAATCACTCCTCAATGGTAAGGGAGATGGAAAAGAAAGGGAAGGTAAAGGAAGTAGTCATTCCACACTCATCGACAATCATGATGCCATCCCTAAGTCCCAGGGGTTCTAGTTCTAAAGAACTCAATCTATAGAGACCAGCAGTGGCCCAGAACCAAGTATGAGTCTTTAGAAAAAGTCCCAAACTAAATGAAACACTGATTTCACTTTTAGAGATAATTTGGATATTTTATTTCCTTTCAATATTTTTAAATGGCCTAGCATGGTATTTGGTACCTTATTACATATTCAGTAAGTGGTTGCTGAATGAAGAACATATAAAACACAGAGATTTAATAGTGATTAAATAGGCTATCCAGGTACTACATATAAAAAACTCCCAAGAAAAACAGTGCAGTACTAATATTAATGCTGTAGGGAAATAACACGTTCATCACTATTTATGAGAATTTAAATCTATTTCTTTTTGGAGGGTAATATGACAAAACCCAAACAAAAGTAGTCAAAGAAAATCAGAGTTCTATCAGGAATTAAGGAATATGATCCTGAGTAACAGCAGCTCCATCTGCTACATTCCAGCCCAAGAGATGGGACAAAAAGAGACCACAGTTAACATCAGAATAAAAGTCAAAGTTCAGGGCACCCAGCTGGCTCAGTTGGTGGAGCACATGACTCTTGATTTCAGGGTTGTAAGTTCAAGTCCCACATTTGGTGGGTGTAGAGATTACTTAAAAATAAAATCCTGGGGCGCTTGGGTGGCTCAGTCAGTTAAGCACCCAACTCTTGGTTTCGACTCATGATCTCATGGTTCGTGAGTTCGAGCCCTGCATCGGGCTCTGTGCTGACCTGTGTGCAGCACAGAGTGCAGTGCAGAGCCTGCTTGGGATTCTCTCTCTCTCCCCCTCTCCTGCTTGCTCCCCCCCTCAAAATAAATAAACTTAAAAAAATTTTAATAAAAATAAAAAAATAAAATCTGAACACACAAAAAAAGCCATAGTCCTTACAGTCTCCTATAAAAGGCCTATGTAATACTCACTCTCCACTCCTGTTGCCTCCTATCCCTTGAATGTGCCAAGCATGCTTCCAGTTGTGTCCCTAGTCCAAGGGTTCCTAAACTTTATAGCATAATGGAATGGCGTGCAAATCTTTTAAAAATACAGATGCCTGGCCTCCATCCCCAGACACTGATTTAATTCCCACAGTGACACCTTGGGGTGTGACCTGAGCATTGGGATTTTTAAAAACTCCCCAGGCGATTATACTGTGCAGTAAAGTTTGAGCAGCACTGCTCAAGCTTATCCTGTTTTTATAGCACTTATCACCGATTTACACACACACACACACACACCATGACAGTGAGGATTCTGTGTACTTGGTTCACAACAGTGGGCTTAAAAAAGGTAATCAATAAATATACTTGGTGAATAAATAGCCTTTCTAGTCTGGCCTTTGGCTGTTTCTCCCGCCTCTACCCTTGCTGATACGGCCTACCTTTCAGCAACAAAGAATTATTCGTGGTGCCCAAAACTCATCATGTTCCTTCTGTCTACCCCAATCTCTATCTAAACCCTTCTCATGTACTCCTTTCTATATCTAGTACAGTCCTACTTTTCCTTGCTCTGCCTGTCCTCTACCTCCAGGCTGAACCTTACACCTTATCCTGCAGCCTCAGAGAGTATTTCATTCGCCACAGTACATCTTATACATCCGTGTCTGTCTTTAGACCAGCTCTGTCCATAGAACTTCCTGTCCAGGACGACAGATATGTTCCTTATCTTCACAGACCAATACAGCGGCCACTAGCCACATATGGGTAATAAGTATCTGAAAGGTGGCTAGTGTGACTAAGAAACTAAAATTTTAACTGTGTTTCACTTTAATTAATCTAAATAGCCAGTATGGCTACTACTGTACTGGTCGGCACAGCTCTAGACCATGACATCCTTTAGTTCATGATTGACTTCTATAACCCAGGACACAGAAATTATCAATAGTGATGGAGAGGTAAATAGAGAGATGGATGGACGTGATAGAGTCGGTTCTAAAGATCATAACACTCATACTTTTACAATTTCTGGCTTGTCATGTAATAGGAGGAAAAGACATACTTTGAAGCATAAATAAGGCTCAGCCAATGAGAACAAAGAATTGAAAGAACCTATCCAGTATTCTACCCAGCTTATAACCCACACGATGGGGGGCAAGGGTGGGGTGGGGGGAGTGTGGCCTAACACCTAATTGGACTGTACCTTTCAGAAGCTCAGGGACAGTCCCCAACTGAGGACAGGTTGAATTTACACTCTGTGCTTTAGGAGTTAAAAGTATCCCAAGCTACTCAAACACAATTTAGACAGTAAGAACTCAAGTTTTGTAACTGAACAAAACAAGTGTGACACACCCAAGCACCTTAACAATAATAATCCAAACTTCTACAACACCTTCTATACGTATGGCACTATTCTAAGCACCTTGTCTATTAATGTATTTAACCTTACAACAATGCTGTGAGTTTAGTAATACTATAAATTCTATATTACGGATGAGAAAATAGAGCACAGAGAGGTTACGTGACTTGCCCAAAGTTAACCCAGGCAGTCTGACTCCAGACTCTGAGCTCTTCCATCTTTCACCTTTAAAACAGGCAACCTTTTTTCTGTCTTTTTTTTTAAGTTTATTTATTTTCAGGGAGAGCATGAGTGGGGAAGGGGCAGAGAGAGAGAGAGGGAGACAGAGAGAATCGCAAGCAGGCTCCACACTGTCCACATGGAGCCTGATGCAGGGCTCAAACCCACGAACAGTGAGATCATGACCAGAGCCGAAGTTGGACGCCTGACCATCTGAGCCACCCAGGCACCTCAAAGAAAGCAACCTTTTGGGCAGAAACAAGACAGACACCAAGGATGTTTACAAAGGCCAAAAGCTAAAGCAACCCCACCAATGGTTCCAGCTATCACTCACTGAGACCACTAGTTCAAAGTCTTACAGATTAAGGGAAATAGATACTTCCAGTCCAGATCCTATCCTGCAAGTCAGCGGAAGCCCTTAACAAACGCACCCCAGGATAACGCCGGCCAGAAGAGAGAAAAGAGAAAAGTAGGTAAGAGCTTGCTTTCCATAACAGTAAAACAGCAATAATAAAACTAGTAAAACAAAAACCCTAACATTTTCTCTAGACAGATCCACAATCTGCCTGGTTAATAGAGAAATAGTTCTTCAAGAGTCAGAGAACGTATGTACATTCACACACCATCATCAAGGGACGGTGCATAATCCAGAAAAAATATCTGAAAACATACTCTCCTGCCCACCCACCTACCACAATACAGGAAAACCCCCGAATCTCTCAGGAAAGGGAGGAGCACGAACTAATCTAAGAACCCAAAGGAGAACAAAGCTTCAGTTTAAGAAAGATGTGGTCACAAAGAAGGTTTCGCAAACCACTCTGCTGTGGGTACCAAAAAGCAAATAATCAGCACACAGGGAGCTCTGGCAACCTCATGCAAGCTTCAGATTTAAGCAGGGCACCAAATAAGGGAAGGATTCTGGTGCGTCAACTCGTAGGAAAAGTGTTTCAAGTTAAAAATGGTTATTCAGGTTTGGATGCAAACTTCTGTATCTGTTCTTTATCAACAGAGGCACCTCTACCTCACTGTCAGCTAGCAGCAAAAAGAGAAGAAAACTGGGTTTGTCTAGCTAGCAAAAAGAGAATAAAAATGGGTTACACTCAGACAACGTGACCTGGTACAGCCTGGCACTTACCTGGACGCCAAAGACAAGGCTATAAACATGGCAGCACGGGACTTCTGGGACGCCACATCCCAGCTGGATCCAAGCGTCTCCAGAAGCAGGCAGGCCATGATGTCACTCCCTCCCCCCCACCCCCCCAACAGCCAGATAGTTCGACATTAAGGCCAAACCACAGCACTTTTGGTGAGAGACTCAGTTTCACTGTGACTGGAGGCAAGGCCTGCTTCCATCTGGTTTTTTGTCAGTCATGTCTCTTTTGGACTTGTTCCCAAGACCCAAAATATCTAGTTCAAAACGATAGGGCAAACACCTTCAAAATCTCTGATCTTTACTCCAGTTCTCCTTTCCTCTCAAAACAAAACAAAACAAAACAAAACAAAAAAAAAAACAACAAAAAAAAATTCTTATGCATACCAGAAAGCATTAGCAAGGGAAAACATAAGCATTAACTTCTTCCTCACTTATTTACAATGCTCTATCCCTGTCACTATTCCTGCTAAATGTATGGGGAAAATCTGAGTTTAGAGTTAAAAAGGAAGAAAAGAACAAAAGTGACATGAGTCAAAAAGCAATTACTCTGCTGGTTACAAAAGTATATGCTTAGTTTGTGACAATTTATCAAACTGTATGGCTTCTTTTTTTTTAATGTTTATTTATTTTTGAGGGAGAGAGAGCACAAGTGGGAGAGGGGCAGAGAAAGGAGACACAGAATCTGAAGCAGGCTCCAGCACCAAGCCCGATGTGGGGCTCAAACTCACAAACTGTGAGATCGTGACCTGAGGTGAAGTTGACACTTGACCGACTAAACCACCCAGGTGCCCCAAATGTATGGCTTTGATATGTACACTTTTCTGTATGTATATTATAATGAGATTTTTTAAAAATTACCGCAACTTTTTCTGCTGTTCCACAAAAAGCCTTTATTCCATAGCCAATACCCTTTGCCCCAAAAGTCCTAACCCCCACACCAAGATTCTAACTCTGAGGTGGCAGAAATGAAGGTGACTGTGCTAAAAGTTTGGGGCTCCATCTAAGTGCAGAAAGCTACACTGGTGTTAAAGACCAGATCAGCTGATGGCGTAGATATATTTGTTTTACAGATGTAGAAACAAAGAAAGAGATTAAAAAATGTGTTCTCAGAAATAAAAAAACAATTTAGGAATGTATCCAGAAGATGTAACTCCTAGTCTCCATTAGCCACAAGGGACAGCTTACTGGGGATGCCAAGGGCATGCATCTATTAGTACCTTAATCAACCAAAGTGACCAATATGTCACTTTGAAGTATTTTAAAAGCCATACTGTTTTACAGATCTGTCCAGAACTCTAAAGGAAAATCTGCCAAAAAAAAAATTCCTCAGAGAGAATGTCAACCGACTTACACATAGTTTGCTTTACAAATTAGGACCTAGTATCTCAGACATTTGTGGCACAATTCAGCTCAAAATCTCATTAGACAGAGTAAAGTTGCAGCATCCTTACCAAGAAACACCCCAGAAAAATGCAAATCCATAGACGGTATCATCCCAACTCCTCATTCCCACATGTTCAGCAGTTGCAGTCCTACTGTGCGTGTGCAGGGCAAGAACAGAACTTTTATTGCCAATGGTTACCACATAAAGCATAACTTATTCCTAAGCCAAACCGACGCTGGCTCAGAAAGCTTCCCAGAATGATGGAAGGCATGACTTTAGGATGACTCAACTTTTGCTAATGCATAAAATAAAGCAGAGAAGAACTATCTGAAGGATCCACTTCTAAGCTTCAGCCAAATCAAAAGCCCAACATATCTCCTTTGTGATGAATCTTCAGCTCCAGCTGACTGATTAAACAACATCAATGTGGACGTCTGTACTGTGGCCTAAAATATTCTAATTACAGACTCTTGGCTAGGAATCCCAGAAGCAACCACTTAGTTTCCAACCATACCACATTTTTATCTATGTTGTTGCTTCTGCCAGAAAAGTTGGCTACTCACATCTACCTAAAGAACTTCTTTTATCCTTCAAAATTAAGGACAGATCACCCTTCTAGGTAGCTTTCCTTGTTCATCATCAGTTAATGTTTTTCCCCTCGGTGTTACCCCTGTACAATGTACACGTTTCTATTTTGTAACACTTTATTACAAGTATTTATTTACATATCCATTTTTCCCACTAGACTGTATCTTTGAAGGAAAGATCAATATCATTTACCTTTCTGTGTGCAGTGCCTAGAATAATAACTAACATACAGAGGTACTCACTAAATATTTATGGAAAGGACTTGAATGGGGATAGTGAAAACCTTGATCCCCTCAGAAATGACTAGCTGACCTGAGAAAGAGGTTTTACAACTGAATAATCAAGAGAAAAAGAAAAAAATGTGCATATAAAACTGTAAAGCCCGTTATTTAAGGCAACATACAAACGCATATACTGAACTGCAGCATAAAATAAATTGAAAACAAGAAAGAGAAATGAAAGAGAAAAAGATCAGAGGTCACTAGTAGTAAGGACATGACACAAGTCGCATGCCAGAAAGTCCTTCACATTTACTAAAGGAAGTTACAAGTTCAGTGCTAACCTCTGAAACAATTAAGACAGAATCATTCTTAAAAACAAATTCATAAATGTGCATGAATTTAAATTAAAAAAAAAAAAAGCCCACACAGCACAACTATCTCTGACACTAAAAGCAGAAATTTCTCCCATGGGTTTCCAGAAAGAAGATACCACGTGATGCAAATGGCAATGATTCCCTAGACCTCCTTATTATTATTTGTCTTAATATAGGCTGCTGACCTTACACCAATTACAATTCAGTCAAAGCAATGCTACTTGAGGCCAGTACGTCACCTAGGTACACACTTCTCAGATGGTTCTAGGCATGAATGACATGGCAAGAACAAAAGGAGGAGATGCCTGGTGATTTCCATCAGAGATAATAAAGTTTTGGATCAGTGGACAGAGGGAAGACAACCAGAAATATCACTGAAGCCCTCAAAAATAAAAATGTGTGGCAGATACATTTTATAGAGACCGAAGCATTAGAAAGAGTCTCCATGGTATCTTAAGTTCCTTCTGGTCTAATGTCTATATAGTAATACTTGGAAAAATAAAACTGAGCAGTAACTTCAATATTAAATATTTATGAGTAATGCGAACGGCTTCCAAGAGGGGGAAAAACCTGGAGTTTCCCCCTGAAGCCCAACAAATAGTCTGCCGACTGGGAGAAGATCGCCAGCCAAGAAAACAACTTTTTCATATTCTCTATCTCAGCCCAAACATCACATCCAAGACAGTGAAAGCAGAGTAGACAGATGAATCTCTGGAACCTTTAAGAGTAGAGAGGGATTACAGAATGATAGAACTGCAGATACATCTCCCCAAGAGTATGGTCAGAAATAAAAAACAGTACAGGAAATTGGTGAGAAAGGCAACAGGGGGAAAACAAAAAGGTCACTGCAATCTCTTACCCCAACCAACAGGCAGTATGTTACTATATAAAGTGAGCTGCTCCCACAGTAACATCAAATCACTACTCTATTCCTTCCTCAAGCAGCTGCAGAGTGACAAGGATCCTGTGTAAGGGTCTCATTCTTATTTGGAAGGCTCTTCACAGACTAGGAGCTGGATCCTAAGGGACGATTTATAGTACACCCTCACATACATTCCAGTTGGCTAGAACTCAGCAGCTGATTGCTCCCTTGTCTAACTTGGTAAAGAGCCAAAGGAGGACTTTTCTCAGTCAACTCTCCCAGGCTGGAAAATTCTCCAACCCCAGAATTCTGGCTTAAGTCTGCATATCAGGTTATTCACAAGATGCCAAAACTACGTCCTTACATTGGCTCTGAACAAGTCTCTCAAGTACACCATACAGATTCCCACAGATCTCATGGCGATCTGGACATTAAGGCCAAAGATGGCTACTCTTCCTCTCACACAGAGAGCAACATGCTTCTGAAAGCACGGGCGACATCAAAACAAAGCTTTCGCAAACTATATATGAATCTCAACAATCCTTTTAAGGGTGAACATGCAACATACTCATCAAATGGCCTCCTTAAAACCTCTTTATTATACCCTACTGAGAACTCTCCCCATTTCACCAGTTACTCACATTCTCTCTCACACTATGGTTGGTCCTTATGCCATGAACAGCCAAATCCCAAATCTGTTTCTCTGACTGAGAGGAAATGAAAGAGGAGGAAACCTTAACAAGGTGTTTTTGGTGTCACCAAGCTCCTGTATTGGTGATTCCCAACCAAAACGGTACCACTCCTTCCAGGGAGTGCTTGGAAATGTGTGGGGGCCACCACTGGCACCTGGTGGGCAGGTCCAGGAATGCTAAACATCCTGCAGTGACAGTCCCACAAAACGAAGAACTGTCCCCCAAAAAGGCAGTAACACCCTTATTAACAATCAGTGTCCTAAATGAAGGGCCGCCCCTGTATTAACTGCCTTCGCCCTTCCCAGCTTCTAGAGCAGTGGTGGGCAAATATTTTCTGTAAAGGGCCAGAGAGTAAATAGTTTAGGCCTTGTGGGCCACATACATCTCTGTCACATGCTGTCTCCTTTTTAAACAAGTCCTTACATAAGAATGCTATAAACCACTCTTGGCGTGCAGGCCACTGGCAGTCTTTTATCTACCCCTGTTCCAGTGTGTTACCTGACTCATCACAGTCTGTTCACACTGAGACATGCTGATTAAAATAAAATGCAATGAAGTGTGTTGTAAACAACTTTAATAACGTGTACTACAATTTTAACGAATGTAAAGAGAGCTTCAGAATTGAGCCTTAAAGCCTAAAAATAGGACCATTATTCACTTCTAATTAATCAAACCGTTCCCCCCTGTCCTCTCCTCCTCTGCTGTGCAAGTCTTGTCCTGAATGTTTATTTTCAAACACGTTTCTCAAAGAGCCCCCCGGTCCTGCCTTTCCCCCTCTCCTCAGGATGCGTTACTTCCTATTCAGTATGCGTGCCACTCAGTAAGTCTCTTTAAAATTACTACTATTAACATTTTCTGAAATGTCTAAACCAAACCAAAGCCTGGAAATTCTGACTGGTATCTGGGTCCTGACTTTCCGGATGGTAGCTAAAGGTCACGTGGGGTGGAAAGTGGCCTGTGGGTAACACAGAATACACACATGCACGCGAACAGGATATGTTGGTAATCCGGTTTCCTGAGACCTGGTGAGTTGTGAGAGTTCTCATCAACACTGGTGGGGAAGATGAAAAGCCCTAAGCTCGGAAATACTGGATTGCAACAAAATGTCCATTCTTAGAATTAGATTTCTGGCTAAAGCAGAATGGGCAGGTAACACCTCTTTTCCCCCACGTTCTACTTCTCTAAAAATACAAACAAAACAAACACAAAAAAGAAATGAAGTCAGTATCTGACCAGGTTTCTTCAGTGTGGAAGCTGGTGTTTGCAGCATGGCTTATGTCACGTCTCAAGCCCAGAAAGATGAAGAGTGTGGTTTTGGTGTTTAACCAGCCTCAACTGCACCCTGGCACTCTGTTTCTTCCCCCAGAGAACTTTGCTCTGTTAGAGGAAAGAAACCAACCTCACATCTTGAAACGAAACGGCTAGGATAAAAATAAAGCCCTGAAGTGGTTTGGTGACCGAGGTCATACAGGGCGTTAAGGGTTTGTAGGTAGGGCCAATGTACTTTGAGAAACTTCCACTCACTGCCAACCACAAAGAGACAAAGAAAGACAGCAGCCCGAGAGTCCAGCAGTGGTCCAGGCTCCAGTCCCCGCCTGCTGGGGGCTGCATCTCAAAGAACACTTCACATTATCAATATCTGAAAAACCCAGTCCTGGTTCCACCTCTGAAGTACCGTCACCAAGTTCTGTTCCTCATGGCCTAAGAAAAAGAGAGCCAACCTGTAGCCCCTTCCTAAAAGAAAAAGGCCTCAGGAACGCCTGTCATCCTACGTGGCCAAACAGCTTCCAGGGTGGAGGAATACACTGCACACTACTTTACAAAAGTAAAGGGCTACCTGAATGACGTGACGTTAATGGAACCCCCAAAGCAACCCTGCGTAACTGTATACTACCCCCCCTACTGATAGGACATCTTTGTATTTATAAGGCCAAAAAGCTAAGCAAACTTTGATAAATACGGGGTAATGAAATAACTGAGTTACCAGACAGAAAACATTTGCCTATTAGCACAGAGCCTCAGTGCTTCTCTCACTGTAGATTAAATCGGTGCTTATGCCATCCAGGGAAAATCAGGGCAAAAGCTTTTTCGTGGCACTAGTTCTGGAAGTGCCAACCTAAAGGCTCACAGTACTACTCTAAGAATTAAAACACTCCAATACGAGACCAGACATCTTGCCTAAGAAAGCAGGCCTTCTAACACCGAGCTCTGAACTACAGCCATGTTCAGGGGCAGCGGGGGTGAGGGGAAGGTGGAGCTATTAGATGTGTGCCACCCACACACCACAGCTTTCTTTTCGCCACAGCAGTGGCAGCGGTGGTGGCAGCAGCAGCAGCTCAGGTGCACAAACTATGCAAAGGGGCACTGAGAAACAAGACAAATGGTCTGAAGAAAATGCCACCTGCAAAACATGGTTAAAAAAAAAAAAATTAAGAAAGCCTTCAAACAACTGTAACAAGTTGAGCATGTGAAAGCTCGCGCTCTGGACCACCTGACCCGGGTTTCTCACAGTGAAGCTGTGCTCCTTTGCGGGCCAGTGTTTACTTTGCTGGACACTTGATTCAATGCAGGAAAAAAAATATACACGTGTACTACCCAGCCTCGCAGAGCCATGCATTCAGACGAAAGAAAATCATCATTCTCAACTTATGAAAGCACCTCTAAGGAAAAAAAAAAAAAAAAAAAACTAAACTAAAAATGTGGAAACATGGACACATGAGATTCGGGCAGGGGCAGCAGGCAAAGTGTCAGGCCAAAACTATGATTTCCAAGCCTAGAGAAACGAGGTTCTCACTCTGCCAGAGATCTCAGATCAATGAAAAAGCCTGGGGTTAGGGAAAATTACATGAGACAAGAAAAGTTTATTCTTAATCAACCAGTTTGATGGGCGGCATTCAGACTCTACTAGAACACAGCCTGAAGCTTGTCAGTTCACACACTGAGGAAGAATAACTTCTTGCTTTTCACCAAGTTTGGCTGCAACAGGATGTTGAGGAAAGAACTGTCCCAGAGCTCTGTACGTAGGCCTCCATTCCCAGAGGTACAAATTTCATTAGGAAACAGAAGTGATACCTCCAGGTTCCTTAGGCTCACTAGTACTAGACTATACACAAAGAGTAGGGCGTCTGGGTGGCTTGGTCGGTTAAGCGTCTGACTTCGGCTCAGGTCATGATCTCACGGTCCGTGGGTTCGAGCCCCGCGTCAGGCTCTGTGCTGACAGCTCAGAGCCTGGAGCCTGTTTCAGATTCTGTGTCTCCCTCTCACTGTGACCCTCCCCCATTCATGCTCTATCTCTCTCTGTCTCAAAAATAAATAAACGTTAAAAAAAAAAAAAAAAAAAAGAGTAAACCAGCCTGGTAGCAGGGCACATAGCTAACTAGTTTCTGGGTCAACACCAATGACAATATCATGTGAACACAAGCAAAACACTTACGCTCCTCCCTAAAAAAAGAGAAAACAAAAGAACCCTTACGGTCCAATGATTAAGACATTTCCAAACCGTAATCAAAATCAGGCCTGTCTGGGGGGACTTGCCCGTCCTAAACAGAATCTCTGAGAAACAACTTAAAAACCTAGAATGCAATAACCCACGTTGGTGGCACTCTTAAAGCACTAATCACAAAATCAAATGCCTACAGAGGCAAGGCAGGTGACAAAAGTGGCTGTGTGTAAGTCCAGGAGAGTTGGGGGGTTGGTGGCAAATTGGAGAACACAAGCCCCATTAAAAGAGGGTAGCTGCTACTTGGCTCTGGCAAACTGTTGCCAGATCTTGATTTTTTTTGTAAATTAGCCGGCAACTGATTGAAATGTTAAAACAAAACAAACAAAACCCTGCCATTTGTCCCACCTGAACCATCTGATCAGCCTTAGCATCACTGAAAGTGAGATAAACAGACACTTCCTAATGCAGTGCACAATGAGGCACACAGCTCACCTGTGAACCTGAATCTAACCAAGTTTCTAGAGCTAATTCTCATTTATAGGAATAGGGGGGACAGAGGGAAAGGCTGAATGATACCACAAGGAGACAAATTGAGAGTGTGGGAATTCTATAGCACAACTAACCTGCTTCTTTAACAAGCTTATAACATGAAGAACATCTTTCAAAGGGAAGGCAGAATTGTTCTTGATTAAAAGAAACTTAGAAGACGAGACAATCAAACATAACATGTAGGTCTTGATTTCAACAAACCAAATCTAAGAAGCCATTTGATAGATAATGTGGGAAATAAAGTTATGGATCAGATACAGAATGCCACAGACAGACATGGCAATGGCACCGTTGTATATTAAAAAAGTCCTTTAAAAACCTTTTTTTCTTTTCTTTATTTTAGAAATAGAGAGAGAGAGGAGAGGGGCAGGAGAAGGAGAGAGAGCAAGTTCCACACTCAACGCAGAGCCTGACGCTGGGCTCGATCCCACGACCCTGGGATCATGACCTGAGCCAAAATCAAGAGCCAGATGCTCAATCAACTGAACCACCCAGGTGCCCCCAAAAAAGTATTTTTTATAAGGTATGTACATAAGTGACATGTGTAGGGATGCAGTGATGTGACATCTAGGGTTTGTTTTAAAATACTTCAACCGAGGCAGGGGGAGCGGAACACGCAGGAGGGAAAGCTAAAACAAATGTGGGAAAGTCTTGATAATTGTTGAATACCAGTGACAATATGGGGATTCATTTTATTATTTTGTCTTGTGTGTATTTGAAATTTGTCATCATTAAATAAAACTCTTCACATCAAACAAAACAGGTCTGCATTTAGACAGCCAGTTTGTGAATTATTAAGCTTCACTGTTCACTTTAATTAGAAACAGTAAAAAAGGCAAAAATAAACCTAACAGCTTAAAAGATCATAACAAAAATGTAAGTATGTAAATAAGAACTACCACCAACAATACATGAGAAGTTACCATATGCTACTCATTGTGCTTCACATGCATTATCTCATTTAGTCTACCAGTATCACCGTCTTACAGATGAAGAAACTGCAGCTCATGCCCGAAGCCTCACTGCTGATAACTGATAAAACTAGGACTTGAACTTAGGACTTCCCAAAGCCCAAGCTGTTAACCTCTGCACTATGCTGCCTCTGACATATCAGATGCTGGACAAAATTAATGAAATCTATCACGCTGCCAGCCTCTAAGAGAGATACAAGGACTTGTAGGCAAGCACTCATGGAAGGATTTCCCAAGTCCAACAGTAATATGAAGGGGGAAAAAACAACCAAAGGTGAATAACAGTATGTACGACATGCCACTAATAATGTAAGAAAAGGGAGAGAACCATGTTTATGTGTATACACACACACACACACACACACACACACACACACACACACACGTTTTACCTATTTAAAAATATTTCTTTAGAATATTTGAAAAGGCAATCATTCCTCTGCTAGACCTTTTTATCTCTATTCCCACTGACCTAGAAGCCACCCCCAACACCACCACCTAGAAACTTTTCCAACTAGAACCCAGCTTTTCAAACAAAGTCACAAAGGTTCTATGCCCACAGGGCCTCAAATTAGCCCTCATGCCCCAATTTATTACCAGTTCAAGATGCTTCCTCATGAAACGGACCCTTTTATACTCAATCTTTCAAAACTAGAATGAGTCCTATTAGATGTCTAATCTTTCTTGAACTTGTTCTTCTTTATTGATGTAGCTTGAGAAGTTCCTCTTTACACAGGAAAGGGAGAACATTATGGTGTCACTCACTGTGCTACTTGGATAAATAGCAAGATACAGGTATCTGTGTTTGACTTCTGAAATTAGAATACCACTTTTCCAACCCAGTTCTGAGTTGATAATCAGGCATGGATTTTTCTCTTTTGACTCCCCAGGTTAATGGGTGTTAGCCATTTCCAATCTATGTGCTATGCCCTATATAAACATGCAGGAGGGGCGCCTGGGTGGCTCAGTCGGTTGAGCGTCTGACTTCTGCTCAGGTCATGCTCTCACAGTTCGTGGGTTTGAGCTCTGTGTCAGGCTCTATGCTGACAGCTCAGAGCCTGGAGCCTGCATCGGATTCTGTGCCTCCCTCTCTCTCTGCACCCCCACCCTCTGCTCACGCTCCGTCTCTCTCCCTCTCTCAAAAATAAATAAGCATTAAACATGCAGGAAAAGCAAACCCTAAGATGTTAGTAGTGGTCAACACTAGATGGTACAAACACATTGTTTGTCTGCACTTTCAAATTTTTTACAGTAAGGATGTGTTGGCTTTGTAACTTTTTAAAGGCAATAAAAATACCAAAATGAAGAGAAAAAGAGGTTTGCCCTACTTAAAGCCATTGGCAATTTCCTCCAACAACCAAGACGCAAAGAAACATCACTAGTATCTTCTGCATGTTTGAGTTCACAATGCCTAAAAAACCATCTAAAAGAGTAGCCCTCAAATTTTAATCAACAAACTGCAGGACAAAAAATTCAGTCAATTTCCATCCTACCTAATTTAGTGAATGAAACAGTACTGCTTTTGTTGAATTAACAACGCAGACATGACAAGCAAACAATGAGAAATTCCAGAAACAAATTATTTCCAGCATCCAGAAGTACATTATTTGGGCCCAGCCCACTGACCACTACCCATACATACCACAGCACCAAACAAGAAAGTGTTCCTGCAGAAGGCTCAGTCTCTCTCCTACTCCACCTTCCTCACATGATCCTCCAAATTACCGTATGTTTAGATACCTGCAAACCCTCTGCTGTGCCACACCTCCTCTGCCTTTGCCCATGCTGTCTCTTCTACTTGGAACACTCTCTTCTCACCTGGCCTAGTTAACTTTTCCAAGAAGTCTTCCAAAGTGACTCCCCTTTTCCTCACTACAACCCATGCTTCCACCTGGACTGAACCAAGTAGCCCTTCCCCATGCTTCCACGGTACCCAACGCACACCTCCCTCATGACGCTTACCACAATATACTTGGTCATCATTATTTGTAGACTTCATATTTGTGAATTCAGCTACTTGCTAAAACTTATTAGTAACACCAAAATCAATCCCCATGGGGTTTCCACAGACACTCGTGGACACACACAGAGTGGCAAAAAATTCAAGTTCCCTGATACACCTGTTCCCAGCTGAGGTCCAACAAGGTGACTCTCTGCCTTTTTGTTCAAGTTCTCATACTTTAAACAAGGGCCCTTTTCACAGTCTATCAGTGCCATGCCTTTCACATTTGTGTGCTTCTTGTTGGTGATTTCACTTTAAAATGGCCTCCAAGCATAGTGCTTGAAATGCTATCTAGTGTTCCTAAGTGCAAGAAGGCTGGGATGTGCCTTACAGAGAAAATGTGTGTATTTGTTCAGGCACAAGTTATAGTGCTGCTGGCCAGGAGTCACCAATATATATTAAATAAAGTGACTTTAAACAGAAACCTACATAAAACAAGATTATGTATTAATCACCTGATGAAATTCTTATAACCAGAGGCTCACAGAAACCTAATCCTGTTTTTCCTTTAGAAGCAATGGTTCAGTATTCACTAATTCAGTGTCTGTGGTGACTTTATAGCACATAACTACCGCAAATGACAATAACCAACTGTATGCTGAAACATTCTGTTTACATAGCCATGACTTCCAGCAGATCAGAAGCTGGCAAACGAGGCCCACAGGCCAAAGGCAGGCTGCCACCAGTCTTTGTAAATAAAGTTTTACTGGAACACAGCCATGCTCATTCAGTTAGGTACCGTCTATGGCTATTTTAGCACTACAACTGCAGAGGTGAGTAGCTGTAAAAGAGACCATAGGACCTGTAAAGCCTCAAATATTGACTATATGGTCTTTTACAGAAAAGGCTTGCTGACCCACGCACTAGACTGTAAACTCTTTGAGGTAGTAACAATGTTGTATTCATGTTTACAACCCTAGAACAGAGGCACAGCAGGACAGGTAAACTAACCTTCAGTCTGGTTAAACACTGGACCCAGAAGGCAGCCGTCTACTCCAAAAACTCAAGAATAACTGCAGTAAATTCTGGACTGGACATGAACAAGTCCTGGGGAGGTGGGGGGGGAACTATGCAAAGAAATAAAATAAATATTGGAATGTGACAGAAGGAACAGGAACAAAAGGAAAAAAAACAAGGCAAACAATATCATTTGGTGGATGAAATAGGATATGAGATTCAAATAAGGAAAGGCCAAATGATTGCTATTAGGAGCTACTGAAGTACAGTCCAGACTGAACCCCAAAACCATTCTGAAGGGCCAAAAGGAAGGAAGGCTTGTCAAGAGTTTGGCCAAATACACAATGACATTTCATTACCTAAAGCCATTTTCCACACATGGCACCAAACACGTTATACAGTAACCACAGTCAGCTGGGAAAAGGAAATCAAATCATGCCAAAACATGAGAACTCAATGAAGTTGGAGAGACAAACATCTGTTAACGACTCCCATTCTCACTTGCTCATTCTTCCCCAGTCAACAGACACAAGTTACATTGGATTCAAGATACAAACAGAGCAGTTCCCTGGCCTTTCAGTGTGAAAACGGGTCTCTGATGCTATAATCTCCTTAATTAACTCACTGTCTGCAACAACTTGTTTGCTAAGCAGTACCTTTTTCTGATTTCCAAAGGGACCTGAGGCATAGCAGAAGGCACACCTGCTAAATAAAGAATGCTTGGGACCCTTGTGACACTGAATTTGAGTAGCCTAGCTGTCAGGGGTAGAGTTTAAATAGAAGTCTCAATTAGTTTAAAAGGATGCCATTTACAGTTGAGGTTGGCAGTCCCTCCCCAGGTAGCATGTTCAACCCAAACCACATCTCAAGGCTAAAAACCAACAACCCACAAGCTAACCTCCTGCAGCCACTCAGAGAGAGATCCAAAACCTGTGCTTGGCAGAGAGAGAACAAACTAGTGGGGACTCTACTATCATTACTAACAACTACTTGAAACTACAAATTTTCTGTTTCTTATTCATGGATGTAAATTTTAGTAGTTTGTGCTAGAAATGGGAATTGTCAAAGGAGTAGTTCTTAGGCTAATCATCCAAAGAAGACAACTAAAATGAACAAGCAATGCTCAGCAAATATTTAAATTACACAGATAAGTTAAGCAAATGACACATACCTTCATAATGAAATATTCAGCCACACTAAGAACATACTAAGAAAAGATACTCTTGGACAAGTAGAAATAGAGTCTGTTTTGCTATAATCCTTGTTTTGAAAATATATGTTTGTTCCATTGTGATAAATGTGTTAGGGAACATTTTGAGTAGAACACAAATTTTGCATCTCCTTATGCATGATTCTGTTCATGAGAAACACCGGGTGAACATAGGAAACTACACTCAACTGAACCCAGCTACACAGGAATATAAAACACACACACACACGCTCACACGCTCACGCGCTCTCTCTCCAAATATCTCCCAGCTACTACAGTTCACCATGTGAACTCATAGAAGCTAAACCTACCCACATGTGATGTTATACCTACTCGTACAATTCCAAATAACCTTCCCTCCATCACTTCACAAGAATCCACAAGCTATCATCCTTCTCTCTAAAAAAGAGTGTAACGGGGGGCACCCAGGTGGCTCAGTTGGTTAAGCATGCGTCTTCAGCTTAGGTCTCACGGTTTGTGAGTTCGAGCCCCGTATCGGGTGAGCTTGAGCCCCGCTTCAGGATTCCCTCTCTGCCCCTCACTCACTCGCGCACTCTCTCTCTCACTCTCTCTCACCAAAAAAAAAAAAAAAAAAAAAAAAAAAAAAAAGTGGAACGGGAAGCTTTAGTCCTTCTGAAGCCCATTTCTGTAGGCAAAGTTCATTTCTTTTTCAAAATAGTATTTTTGTACTTCTAAATTTTTTCTAATGTTCATTTATTGAGACAGACACAGAGCATGAGTGGGGGAGGGGCAGAGAGAGAAGGAGACACAGAATCCGAAGCAGGGTCCAAGGCTCCAACCCGTCAGCACAGAGCCTGACACAGGGCTCAAACCCACGGACTGTGGACCACGAGATCATGACCTGAGCCGAAGTCTGATGCTCAACTGACTGAGCCACGCAGGCACCCTAGTATCTTTTTATTTCTTAATCAATGGATAATGTATAAAATTGCACAACTGCCTTATCAGGTTCATATCTTTTTTTTAATACATCACTGAGGAAGTTTTTGAGTATTGTGCCCCTATCCCCATCTTCCCCATAAGCTCTGTGGTTTTTACTGTGTGATTTTACATAGTACAGGGAATTTTAGGAAGTATGTTACATTATAACATTATAACAGAACCAACTGTATGTCCAGCTGATAATTTAAAAAAGCAAATTATAGATTAGTATATACAGATATCCCTTGCTTTTCAAAAGTTCATGCTGTATCACTTTATTTTTACGAAAGACCTACAATAGTACCACTTTTGCTAACTGAAAGAAATCCAAAGGGGATTTTGGCTTTTATAAAAAAGCTGAAAAGCGAAGCTAGCATTCAGCATTTGTCTTCAGAGGCAGCGCGTACCTCGAGTGGCACCACCAAGCTCCTTCTCTGGGAACTACACTCGTCACCTCAGCATCAGGCCACCAGAGCTCTGAACTGTGTCTGCCAGCATCTGTGCTTTGTCTGATCTATTCTGTGCATCCATTAGCAAGATGTGTCTTATGGTATCAGAACAGCCTAAAAGAGGGTATTTTGGAGGTCTGGGAACGTCGAAAAAATTTTCCATACAAATTAATGGCAACGGTTTCTCTGCTTTATGCCATTTCGGCTTACGAAACATTTCATAGTAATGCTCTATTTTCAGATAGCAGGGGACATGTGCAAAGAATAATCCCATTTTTGTTAAAAATATATTCTATGTGTCTACAGGTATGTGTGTACGTGTACACACTTATAAATGCTTGGAAAAAAGGTCTGGAAGGGCCTCCATCAAATAGTTAATAGTGGTGTCTCTGAAGGCAAGAATACAAGGGACTCTCATTTTAAACTTCATGGACACTGATGTAGATACAGTGGTATCCGTATTGGTATTACTTTTGCAATTAAAAAAAAAATCCCCTTTAAAAAAAATAAAAGAAATCTGTTCTAAGAGAAGTACTGAAAAGAGGATCATCACACAATCTGATTATGTCCCAGCTTAAAATCCTACTGCTTAAAATCCTTAATACCTGATATCCAAATTCCTCAGTATTTATGAAGGATCTGCTCCCCTCCACCGTCTCCAGCCTCATTCCTCAGTTTCTTCCATCATTTATATATTCAACTAAGATTTATTTAAACTCCTGTAAATGTGGGCACTGGGGATAAAGTAAGTGAACAAATAGATATGGACCTCTCACAGAGCCATGAATCCAGCAAGGGAAAGATTTTAACCAACAACAACAAAACTGTACCCAAAAGTACTTAATTAAAAATGTGGTTACAAAGGGGTAACATCCAGGCTCAGGGATCAGAAAAAGCTTCCCTGGAAAAGGGAAATGATATTTAGACTGAGAATTTAAGGATAAGAATGGGACTGATAGAGAAGAGCACTGCAGAAAGAGAGAATGTGTGATAGCCAAGGGTCAGAAAAGAACTTGGGCCCTTCACGAAGAAACCAGTACAACAGGGCTGGGGGTGGGGGGGCGGAAGAGAAGTATGGTGAGAAGGTATGGTCAGAAGTTGCAGGGGCCAAATCATGTGGGGCCCAGTATACTACAGTACAGATTTTGGACATGACTCCGAGAGCAAACAGAAACAACTGAAGACTTTCAATCAAAAATGTGTATCTGGAAGCTCACTTAGGTTACTATCTAAAAAAAGGCCTGGGGTGCCTGGTGGCTCATTCAGTTAAGCGTCCAACTCTTGATTTTGGCTCAGGTCATGATCTCATGGTCCATGGGATCAAGCCTCGCACTCACAGCACAGAGCCTGCTTGGAATTCTCTCTCTCTCTCTCTCTCTCTCTCTCTCTCTCTCTCTCCTATCTCTCTGCCCCTGACTCTTGCTTGCGCACACACATATGCACTCACTCAAAATAAATAAATAAATAAACATTAAAAAATAGTAAAATAAGGGGTACCTGGGTGGCTCAGTAGGTTAAGTGTCCGACTGTTGGTTTCAGCTCAGGTCATAATCTAATAGTTCATGGGTTTGAGCCCTACACTGGGCTCTCCTCTGACAGCGCAGAGCCTGCTTGGGATTCTCTCTCTCCTCTCTCTCTCTCTCTCTCTCCCTGCCTCTCCCTTGCTCGCTTTCAAAAAAAAAAAAAAAAAAATTCTAAAAAAAATTTTAATTAAAAAATAATAATAAAAGAAAAAAAGAAAAATAAATGTCAAAGGAGGACCAAGAATAAATGTGAAAAGACCATTAGGAACTTTTTCAAAAGTCTGTGGATTACCGATGAGAGCTTGGACTAGGATGGTGGTAGTGGAAATCGAGAAAAGTATATATATAGTATAGCCTTCGGCCATACTGCAGTTCCCAAGCCTCAGGTCTCAGAGAGGAAATGCCCTTCCATCATCCTTCAGCTGCAAAATGCCTAACCCTTCCGAAACCCTGCCCAAATTAGGTGCCCTGACCCTGTTCTTTTGTAGCCTCTCATGCTCCCCTTTATCATAGCACTTGGCACACTGCACTATAATCACATATGCATGTTTTTGTCTTCCCCACATGACTGAGTGCTCCCTGAGGTCAAAGATCATTTTTGGTTGTTTTTGGTTGTTTTAATCTCTATCTGTATCCCCAATGCCTAATCACTCAAATGTCTGTGACTAAATCCCCACTTCTTGTCAACTATAGGTTCCAAGGAATAGAGAGAACAAGCCAAGTTCTTGGGGCCTTCTCTAAAAAAGAAAATATGGGAAGCAGACTTAGGGTCTGAGAAAGCAGGTGAAAAAGGAAGGGAGGTTTTCTGGCTGGATAAACGAAGAGCTATGAAACTGCAGACTTCTTCCCCTGGTGCTGGCAGTCTCAAACTAAAAGCCCAACCTCACAGATGTAAATTTAAGAGAAATTAAGGAAAGTAATTACCCAAGAATAAGTAAGGTGAAAATACATAAACAACATGAATAGTTACGAAAGAAATGACCACTTCACTCCGCTAATATCTTTAATCATTTGAAATTTCTACTAAACTTACATTCATGTATTATTAGTAAAATTAAAAATAAAATAATTAATAAAACTTAATACACCTAATGACAGCCCATAAACTGAAAATGCCTTCTCTGAGATGCAAACAAGAATGAAAACATAAATGGGGCGCCTGGGTAGCTGAGTCGGTTGAGCGTCTGACTTCGGCTCAGGGCATGATCTCCGGGTTCATGAGTTCAAGCCCCACGTCGGGCTCTGTGCTGACAGCTCAGAGCCTGGAGCCTGCTTCAGATTCTGTGTCCCCCTCTCTCTCTGCCCCACCCCTGCTTGTGCTCTGTCTCTCTCTGTCTTTCAAAACTGAATAAACATTAAAAAAAAAAAGGAATAAAAACATAAACTTATAAACACAGTACTTAAAAATCAATGAAGCACAATGGGAGAGTGAGATCTATAGAGTATTAGTTACAACCTTAACCTTTACAAAGGATACTCCCCAACCTTGAGGCCAAGGTCAAAGAAAGCCATAAAATGCTTTCTCAAATTGCTGTTGCTTTCATTTTATTTATTTATTTATTTATTTATTTATTTATTTATTTAAACATTTATTTATTTAAACATTTACTTATTTATTTAAACATTTATTTATTTTTTTAGAGAGAGATACAGCACAAGCAGGGGAGGGGCAGAGAGAGAGGGAGACACAGAATCCAAAGCAGGCTCCAGGTTCCAGACTCTGAGCTGTCAGCACAGAGCCCGACAAAGGGCTCGAACCCACAAACTGTGAGATCGTGACCTGAGCCAAAGTGGGATGCTTAACCGACAGCCACCCAGGCACCCCGCTGCTTTCATTTTAAAGACAGACAGTGGAGCTAACCCAATAGAATGACTCCTCTCTTATTCATATAGGCTTCCAATTTGGGGCTGCAATATCCAAACTAGAAAAGGGCAACAGTGAGACAGTCTACCTTCAGTCTCCCCTGAAGCACCCCATGCAAATCATGGCACATAGCAAACTGGAAGTTTCATTCATAAGCAATGTCTACTTTCCAAGTCATGCAGAAAAGAGCTAAAGAAGGACATAAAAAGAGAAAATGGCAATTTTAAATGAAACCACAAAGAAGTCTTCCTATTCTACTACTTTTGATTCATTCTTAGCAGACAACAATGTCTCCAACTTCAAAGAGAAAAAAGTAAACATCTTTCTCCTCTAATACCCACAAACTTACCTGATCCCCAATTACCTGCCCCCTTCTCCCTCAAGCATAAGAAAGAAGGATCTCTCACCTTCAGTCAGGCTAATCTCTGCACTTGCGCTCCAGATTCTACTCCCTTCCAATCCTCTGCAAGGACGTCTCCCTGCCATCTATCTCCTTACTCTCTTAGACCTTCAGCCTATTTATCACTGTTTTCTCCTCAAGTGACTAAATCTACTCTCATGACTTCAATTCCATCTATAAGGGGATGCCTTCAAATATCTTCATCTCTAACTTAGAACACTCTCCCCACTTTTGATATGTTAGCCTTTAAATCTCTTTTCATCAGTGTCCTACAGAAATTCCAGCATGTCCAAAACTAAACTCACTGTTTTTCTCCTAAAACCAATTCTACCTCTATTCCCTATCTCAAGGAATAGACCAGTACTCACCTGGTTTCCAAGCCAGAAACACCTAAATAGGTATTACTTTTGACTTCCTCTTGTCCTTCAGCTCCCCATGTCCAATCAGGTCCTTTGGATTCTACCTCATTAATATATATCATATATCTGTTCACTTCTCCCCATCTCCAGAGCTATTTCCTGGTTCAGATCTTTTTCACATCTTACTTGGATTATTGTAGCAAACTCTCATTCTTATTTCTAAGAAGTAACTTGTCAGATACACATTTTAGAGATATAACTCTGGCTGCTTTGTGAAAAGTTTGGAGAAGGGTAAGATTAGAAGGGTAGATAGGAGAAGGGTAAGATCACACCATCATTCACTCCACTATGAATTTTACTCTCAAGGCACAATGAACCAGCCATTTGCAGTTTTCCAACTATGCTCTCTCTCTAGCTTCACAAAATCACAACAGAATTCGGAAGCATCATATTGGTGACTCCAAAGCCAAAGCAGCAAAAAATTCTCATCCTATGCTAAGTAAATCTTCCTCTAGAAAAACTAGTTTTACTAAATTCTACAGTGCCACATAGTGGTGAGAGAGGGAAGCATATAATAAAGTGAAAGAAGTGTAGCTGGAAGTGAGAGATGACATCAGAGAGCCTGAAGTGATTTACCTTCCCTGTGATTAATGGTAAATGTCTGTGCACTGATTCCCAGTTGCATGTACTGGGGCACCCATGTTTACTTAGTCTTGCTCATTAGATCACCCTCAGCAACTTACATCACTTGGGCTCAGGCTGCCCAGCCCATTCTCCTGCTCAGAATCCTTCCCAGATTCAGTGCCCTGGGAGGACCGAGGATGTGATGGGTGGATCCAGATCTCTAAGCGAGTGGTGTCATCTCCAACATGCCGGAAAGTAGACTTCTTTCCTTTCCGCCATTGGTCAGGGCTCAGTTCCAACTCCTCATGTTGCTTTTTTTCCATCTGTTCTGCCTGTACAATATACAAACACATAAGCTCAGACTCTCCTGGAATTCAGCTAATAAAAAGAGGCGCTCACCTCACCTGAGTTTGTTGCCCAAGGGCTATAAAAAGTAAAGACTTTGCTATAGTCCCAAAGTAGCAAAGTATCATCTGCTTTGTCTCATAGGCGTTATTAATTCCATAAACAAGATGCACACCCAAGGGCCCTGGAGAACTTTCCTAAACATGAGTTTGGTTCTGCATAGAGGCTGACTGACTCCAACAGCACAGCCCAACGGGACCCCTTGAGGCCATCATAAGTCATTCCCCTGAGGACACAGAGGCACTAAGAGAAACACATTCTGTTAGGAAGGAATGAGTCTGCCTGCATCCCCACTCACCTTTCGTTTGGTCTCTTCAAACAAGCTCATGAGACTCTCCTTGGCAGTCAGGATAGGGTTGCTGGCAGCTAAACTGCGCATATAGTAATAGACAGCATCAAGCTTCCTCCTCTGCAGAAAGAGGCCAAAGACATCGAGTCAACCAATTCTTTTTCTGACTCCAGCCTGAGTCAGCTGACCTAGAAAATTACTATCTCTCCCAGGCTGTGAGGAATTCCAATAAGAAAATCAGAATGCTATCCACGGAAGAAGCCATGGCAACTACATCAGAGAGCTCTTCTTGCACAGTACTGTATCTTATGAGCCAAGTGCTCACAAGGAGGAGAAAAAGAATGAAGAGCCTCATGAAATATAAAATCCAGTTACCTTTTGGTTTTAGAAAAAGACAAGGTTCAGCTCACTAATTAGTGTTTTAAAAATTATAAACAATGGCAACATCACTGATTAAATATAGTGAGACAAGTGACCATCACTTTATAGATTTTACCTCTAAGCCTAAGGACACTGCCCCACAGGCATGATTATTCCCATTTTAGAAATGAGGAAACGGAAGCTCAAGGAGATTGCTGTCCAACAACCTAAGTTGTCCAACAAGGTCTCCAAGCCAAATCCCAGGTAAGCCAATATATGAACCTTGGTCTGTCTCGTTCACGTTTTCACTATACCACACTGACTCTACTGAGGAAGGGAAATACAAACTACTATCCAATGAATTCAGCAAATAAATACTTCAAGTCAGTTTTACAACCAGTTAATAAGGAAAAGAAGTAAAACAGAGAGGCCAGAAAGGAGAAAAAAAAAAGAAAACACTGAAATAAAGGGAGAAGGAATGTCAAAAACCCTTTCTCTCTTCAAGTTCATATACACTTTTCCCCTTTTTTCTGTCTCAAAATGCATCTAGAATACTAACTTCTCTCTCTCCCCAGTAACTCATTCCTTAAAACTCGCATTTTAAACAAACAAACAAACAAACAAACAACAATAACAAAAAACCTTACATCTTGTATTCTGCTAGCATGGTTAAAGATACACATTCTAAGGTCAACTGCCTGAGTTTGAACTGGTCCTGCCATTTATTAGCTATAACTCAAAAGAAATCAACCTAGAGGTTTCCTTATCTGTAAAATGGAGATGTTTACACACATATGGCTCCCAAAAAGATTAAAATTCATATAATGCATACACTTTAACAGAATATCTGACATACTATTATAGTCAGTTCAATGGGGACTATTTGTTTTTTAAGATTTTATTTTTAAGTAATCTCTAGTATACCCAATGTGGGGCTCAAACTCACAACCCCTAGGTCAAGAGTTGCATGCTCTACTGACTGAGCCAGCCAGGTGTCTCCAATGGGGGCTATTTTTAATATTATTCTATTCCATACTAATCTCA
The DNA here is from genome assembly GCF_023721935.1 of Panthera uncia. Lineage (NCBI taxonomy): Eukaryota > Metazoa > Chordata > Mammalia > Carnivora > Felidae > Panthera > Panthera uncia. Next base: position 44,834,527 of record NC_064814.1, read on the forward strand.
GTCAATACTACTCACTTGATTTTAGGCTGTTTTGTCAATTCTACAATGATTTTTTCATATTTTAACATCTCTGAAATTGATTTACAATCAATATCTACCATTATATCTCATTTATAATAACTCACATATTCTTTCTTAGTGGTCCAGAAAATAACAGTGCATTTAACAATCAACACATCACATTTCATGAAGTCTAATTTGTATCACTGTCTACACACCTCACTTGTCTTTTCAATACTTTTTTTCAGATCATATCACATATTCATCATTCAGAGTACCTAGCAAAGCACTGTGCACAAGCATGTTCTCATTGAATTCTTAAGATTCACTGAAATACTGATAGAAGACACAGAAAACTGAGAAAGTGACACTAAAAGACAAGTAGGATAAAAGACAGACAGAAAAAGAGGGACAGAGGAAAAGAACTTGAAAGGACTACTAATTTAGGTCAGAGATTTATGAAAGAAAAATATACCAATTTAATCAGAATGGGGAAAAGCCATTGAGGGAATTCAGTAAAGCTGTAAGGCTAAGATCAATGCTCAAAAATCAATTATATTTCTATACATTAGTAATAAACAACCTTTAAGAGAAATTAAGAAAATAATTCCATTTACAATAGCATCAAAAAGAGTAACATACTTAGGAATGAATTTAATAACCAAGTGTAAACGTGTAAAACTTATATACTGAAGATTATAAAACGTGTCTGAAAGAAATTAAAGAAGACCTAAATAAATCAAAAACATCTGTGTAAATACTCCCCAAAGCAACTACACGGTCAACCTAATTCTTATGAAAATCCCAATGACTCTTTTTGCAGAAATGAAAAAACTGATCCTAAAATCCATATGGAATTACAAGAAACCCCAAATAGCAAAAATAATATTGAAAAAGAAGAATAAAGGTGGAAAACTCATCTATCCTGATTTCAAAACTGACCACAAAGCTACAGTAATTAAAAGAATGCTGGCGTTGCTGCATTAAGGGGGGACATATGGGTCCATGGAAGAGAACTAAGAGTCCAGAAATAAACCATGCACCAAATGATTTTGAACAAGAATTCCAAGACTAGGCAATAGGGAAAGAACATTCAACAAATGGTACTGGAACAATTGATATCTATATGCAAAAGACTGAAGTTGGACTCTATTTCACACCAACTACAAAAATTAATGAAAAATGGATCAAAGATCTAAATACAGAAGCCATAACTATAAAAACTCCTAGAAGAAAACATAGCTTAACTCTGAATTTGATAATAGTTTCAAAGCTATGACACAAAAGCACAAGCAACAAAAGAAAAGATAAATAAATTGGACTTCATCAAAATTTAAAACTTTTGGGCATCAGAAGACATTATCAAGAAAGTGAAAAGACAGGGGCACCAGGGTGGTTCAGTTGGTTAAGCATCTGACTCTTGACTCCAGCTCAGGTCATGATCTCACAGTTTGTGAGTTTGAGCCCCGCAATGGGCTCTGCACTGTCAGTGCAGAGCTTGCTTGTGATTCTTTCTCTCCCTCTCTTTCTGCCCCTCCCTTGCTCCTCTCTAAGTTTATAAACTTAAAAAAAAATTTTTTAAGAAAAAAATGGGCAAAGGATTTGAACAGACATTTCTCCAAATGGCCAGTAAGTACAGCTCAATAGCGTTAGTCATTAGGGAAATACAAATCAAAACCACAATGAGATACTACTTCAAAATCAATAGATTTGTAGGTTAGCAACAAACTGATTCTAAAGCTAATACAGAAAAGCAGATCCAGAATAGCCTACACAATACTGACAAAGAAGAACATGGTCAGAAGACCAAACTCCCTCACTTCAAGACTTAGTATAAAGCTACAATAATCAAGACAATGGTACTGCCCAAGAACAGCCAAATAGATCAATGGAATGTAATAGAAAACCCAGAAAGAGACCCACACAGTTATGGTCAGCTGATCTTTGACAGAGGAGGAAAGGCAATTCAATGGAGAAGGGATCACCTTTTCAACAAATGGAGTTGAAACAACTGGACATCCACATGCAAAACAATGGATCTTGCACAGACCTTAAAACTTTCATAACAATTAACTCAAAATGGATCACAGAACCTAGATGTAAAATGCAAAACTACACAAATCCTAGAAGATAACACAGGAGAAAATCTGAGTAACCTTGGGTTTGGTGAAGAGTTCTTAGATATTAAACCATAAGCACAATCCACAAAAGAAAAAGTTGATAAGATGGATTTCATTAAAATTTAAAACCTTATTCTGTGCTGAGAAAATGAAAAGATATGGGGCACCTGGGTGGCTCAGTCAGTTAAGCGTCCAGCTCTTGGTTTCAGCTCAAGTCATGATCTCATGGTTTGTGAGTTCAAGCCCCACGTCAGGCTCCATGCTGACAGTGCAGAGCCTGCTTGGGATTCTCTCTCTCTCTCTCTCTCTCTCTCTCTCTCTCTCCCTCTCTCTCTCTCTCTCTCTCTTTCTCTCTCTCTCTCTCTCTCTGTCCCTCCCCCGCTCACTCTCCCCGTCTCTCTCTCAAAAATAAACTTAAAAAAAATTTTTTAATTAAAAAATAAAAAGAAAGAAAATGAAAAGATAAACCACACACAGAGAAAACATTCGCAAAACACGTATCTGATAAGAGTGGTATTCAAAATATACTCTTGGGGGCACCTGGGTGGCTCAGTTGGTTAAGCATCTGACTTGGGCTCAGGTCATGATCTTTTGGTTCATGAGTTCGAGCCCGGCATCAGGCTCTGTGCTGACAGCTCAGAGCCTGGAGCCTGCTTTGGATTCTGTGTCTCCCTCTCTCTCTGCCCCTCCCCAACTCACACTCTGCCTCTCTTTCTCAAGAATAAATAAACATTAAAAAATTTTCAAAATAGGGGTGCCTGTGTGTCTCAGTCGGTTGAGCGTCCGACTTTGGCTCAGGTCATGACCTCACAGTTTGTGGGTTCGAGCCCTGCATCAGGCTCTGTGCTGACCAGTTGCTCAGAGCCTGGAGCCTGCATCAGATTCTGTGTCTCCTTCTCTCTCTGCCCCTCCCCTGCTCACGCTTTGTCTCACTCTGTTTCTCAAAAATAAATAAATGTAAAAAAAAAAAAAAAAAGAAGAAAAATTAAAAAAATTTCAAAATATACTCTTTAAATAATTTTTTTAATATTTATTTATTTTTGGGAGATAGACAGAGTGGGGGAGGGGGAGAGAGAGAGGGAGACACAGAATCCAAAGTAGGCTCCAGGCTCTGAGCCTGTCAGCACAGAGCCCAACGTGGGGCTTGAACCCACAAAGCACGGGATCATGACCTGGGCTGAAGTCAGACGCTCAACCGACTGAGCCACCCAGTCACCCCGAAAATATACTTTTAAAACTTAACAGTAAGAAAAAAAAAACCCAATTTAAAAATGGGCGAAAGATCAACACACCTCACAAAAAGATGCACACAGATGGCAAATAAGCATACGAAAAGATGCTCCACATCATGTATCATTAGGGAATTGCAAAGTAAAACAAGATGATAACACTACACACCCATCAGAATGACCAAAATCCAAAACACTGATAACACTAAATGCTTATGAGGATGCAGAGCAACGGGAACTCTCACCCACGGCCAGCGGGAATGCAAAATGGCACAGCCACTTCAGAAGACAATTTGGCAGTTTCTTCCAAAACTACATCCGCTCTTACCATACAATCCAGCAATCACACCCTTTGGTATTTACTCAAATGAAATGAAAACTTATGTCCACACAAAGCCCTGCACACAAACATTTATAGCATTTTTATTCATAATTACCAAAACTCGTAAGCAACCAAGATCTCTTTCCATAGGGGAATGGATAAACCAACTGCGGTACATCCATACAATGGAGTACTATTACTCAACAATAAAAAGAAAAGAGCTATCAAGCCACAAAAATAAACCTAAATGCATATTACCAAGTGAAAGAGGCAAAGCTGAAAAGGCTACATACTGTATGGTTCCAATTATATGACATTCAAGAAAAAGCAAAACTACAGAGACAGTAAAAATTAAGATTGCTAGAGGTTCAGGGAGTGAGGGGGGATGAACAGGTGGAAGGTGGAACACAGGGTATTTTTAGGACAGTGAACTTACTCTGTATGACACTACAATGATGGATACATGTCATTACAGATTTGTTCAAATCCACAAAATGTACACAAAATAAAAAAGTGAACCCTAATGTACACTATGGACTTTAGTTAGTGATAACGTATCAATGCTGTCTCATCAATTGTAAACAAATGTATTACACTAATGCAAGATGTTAATGACTGGGAAAATGGAGGAGAGGAGAGTTGAGGGAATATATAGGAACTCTGTACTTTCTGCTTACTTCTCTGCAAACCTAAAACTGACCAAAAAATTTAAAAAATAAGAAACAAATATTAAAGAGATATCCCTTCACACTCACTAGGCTGGTCATAATCAAAAAAATGAAAAATAACAAATGTTGGTGAGAACATGGAGGAACTGGAACCCTTGTACATTGCTGGTAGGAATGTAAAATGGTGCAGCCTCTATGAAGAAGTTTGGTGGTCCCTTAAAAAGTTAAACACAGAATTACCATACAACCCAGCAATTCCACTCCTAGCTTGTTTCTTTGTTTTTTTGTTTTGTTTTGTTTTTTTGTTTTTTTAGAGAGTGGGAAAGAGAGAGAGAAAGCACATGGGCAGGGGAAGAGCAGAAGGAAAGGAAAAAAGAGAGAATCCCAAGCAGGCTCTGCACTGTCAGCTCAACATGGGGCTCGAACCCATGAACCATGAGATCATGACCTGAGCCGAAACCAACAGTCACACGCTTAACTGACTGAGGCACCCAGGTGCTCCTCCACTCCTAGGTATAGACCCAAAAGAACTGAAAACAGATATTCAAACAAATACCTGTACTTGACAAAGCACTATTCACAATAGGTGAAAGTTGAAAACAACCAAAACGTCCATCAACTAATGAATAAGTATGGTATATTGATGCAAAGAGAGTATTACTTGGTCATACAAATGAAGTGCTGAGACATCCTACAACATAAATGAACCTCAAAAACTTTATGGTAAATGAAAGAAGCCAGATATAAAAGGTCACATACTATGATTCCATTTACATGAAACATTCAATAGATAGATCCTGAGACAGAAATAAACTAATGATTGCCAGAGGCTGAGAGGTGGAAGGAATGGAGAGTAATGGGTATGGGGTTTCCTTTTGGGGTGAAGAAAATGTCTTGGAACTAGACAGAGTTGATGGTTGCACAATACTGTTAATGTACTAAAGACAATAAAAAGTGAGTGAAGATACTCAATAGATTTTGAAGGAAGTGTATCTGTAAACCACGTTATTTAATCAATAATTTCAATCCATAATTAAGCAGTAGGAATTTTTTGGAATCTTTTGTAGAGTAAAGGGGAATAAAAATTTTTAATTCAAAAAAAATGTTTTGAATTCAAACATTGTTTATTTGGGCAATGAATTTTACAGAATTATGAAAACGCTACCTGCTAAATGACATGTTAGCTACTTTACACTTAAATCTTTGATACCTACCATTGACCTTCCCCCCCTTCAATTCAGCTTCCTTACTAGGGGCCATTATCAGCTCCCAAGACTCTCTGTTAGAGGTACATTTAGAGAAGTCTGGTAAGATCTAGGAAGATACGATTTGGAACTAAGTGCTTCTGCTAAAGGGGCTCCTTAGGGTGGAAAGCTAAGAGGAATATCCGGGGAAAAGAAGGATCTGACTACTTAAGGATAGGAGAGGACTTTAAGGAAAAGTGAAAAGGATTCTTATTTTCCTTCTGGAAATGAGTAACCTTATTCAACAGGACAGCGAAGGGAAGCAACAAGATTAAGATTCAGAGCAGAAGCCTTGGTCAAAAACAGAGAGTGGTGTTTGGCTGGGGCATGAGCACTCCCTTAGGAACTGAAGGGCGATGAAAGTGGATCAAGCACAGATTCAACCAAAGTAAGGATCACTGACAACTTACCTCTGAAAGGAACAAAAGGAAGGTGAGGATGGGAGGCAGCAAAGGATATTCTTTGGGTTTAGTGTTCAGATGAATTCCAGCTCCAGGAGCTGATACTATCAAAATCCATTCTTTCTAAGATACTGCCTGGAAACACTTCCCCTGTCCATAAGATTGCTTACCGTGTACACTGCCAGCAGAGCCAACTGGTTATAGGGGCGCCCATTCTTGGGAGCAATATGCTGGGCCTTTAGGTACCAACTGGAATAGAAAAACAGTAAAAAATGCTAGCTCCACATCAACTCTTTCCATTTCATCACTTGACAGCCCTTACTGCTTAAGACATAGCTGGAGTGTTAGATGTAACACTGGAGTGGTAAAGCCTGGTAACAGAGACCAATAGGGACAACTGTAGGACTTCCATATGGGAGGCAGCTCAGGTGGCCCATTGCTCTTAATAGGGCTTAGCCTAACGCCACAAGGAAAGAGAAGCAATGAACAAGAGGCAAAAGTACCTGCGTGCTTTCCCGTAGTTTGCTGTGTCATTGGCTTGTTCCCGATACCTAGCGATATCTCCTTGGCAAATCATACACCGCTGGGCACTGATCAAAGCATATTTTACCTTCAGAAAAAATGATCAGTTAGTAGTGTACCCAAGAGACTGTAACTTCAACCCCAAAGGACAGGGATGGGATCAAAGTGACAAGAGCAGCATTAATAAGGCACTAGTAGTCCTGAACAAAGTAAAAATTTTCAGTCTAAACTTGGCTACTAAAAAACAGCCAACAACATGATGCAAAATTTAATGAGAAAGAATGGCAGAAACAAGAGGGTGTCATTCTTATTTCAAGTCCCAAGTAAATAGAAGAAAACATTTTGAAACTAGGAGTCAGGAAACCTGTCAGAGTTGTGTGATTTTACATAGGTCTTTGGGACTGTTTGGAGGACTCAAGTTTCTTCATCTGAATGTAGAAATACATATTCCACAAGGTAAGTGGAGAGAATAAGTGTTAAATACTCCATAAATTATAAAGTGATATACAAATAGTAAGATAACTATTTATTCTTTTATTTTCCTGTCCTCTCTCTCCTCAAACTATTATTATCACTGTACTGTGTTACTGCCTTACACTCACTTTGCAAAAAACAGTAATATCCCCTAGAACTAATAATATAGTTACCCTTTACCAAACACCTACAACATAGTTGTAGTTCTCTCTCCCTCTCCGTGTATGTTTTCTCACTAATGGGCTTGGAATCTGTCACTCAGAAAACAAGAGTTTTCTCAATCCCAAGACATATGTCCAACCAAAAAACCTAAGGAGCATCACTTTGTAACATACAATTCCACTCCACTTCACCACACACAAGAAATTAACACATCACGAGTAAAGAACAAAGCTTCAAGAAGAGGTAGATTCTGATGCCTTAGCAAGGCTCATCCACGAGCTCAATAACTAGCTGCAGCACATCAGCCTCCTAATACATAACAAATGCGTGCCTCAGCAAAGTTACATACCACTACATGTCACATACCTTCAGAGTCCTCACTATTCGGCACATTCTATGAATGAACACCAAGAACCCTCGGTAGTTAACTGATAAAACACCAAAAAAACCAATTCTGTTTCCATACTGTAGCACTCTGCCATCTCAGCGGGGGCGGGGGGGGGGGGGGAGAAATGGTCTTTTTGGCGTTTTCTCGGTGAGCTACACAGGGTTCTTCGTGTTTCTTTATAACTCGTCA
>NC_064814.1:44842345-45035677 GCF_023721935.1 Panthera uncia
CCGCTCGCCGCGCCGCGGCCGGGCGCGTGGGGGGGGGGGGGGGGGGGGGGGGGGGGGTGTGGGGGGGGGGACCAAATTCCAGCAAAGGCTCTCCTTAGGATGAAGTCCCAGACGATCGAGCTTCTGTTCATCTCTTCAACACCACTTCCCGCCTCTCTCTGGGCCTCAGTCAGATTAGACTTCTCTCAGTTTTCCTAACACACCATGCTCTTTCCCACTTCAGGACCTGCATATATACTACTTCCTCTCCAGAGAATGTTCTAGCATCTTCACATACACCTTCATCTGGCTAACAACCCAGGTCTTCAGCCCCAGCTTAAGCGCAACTTCCTCAGTCTTCTAGGATCCTCTAAAGCCCTTTACATTAGACCCGCACCATACATCCTCTGCCGAAGTCACTGCATCTGTAATTACTAATCCAACGTCCGTACTCACCCCTAATCAAACTCTAAACTCCAGGAGCTGGGATCATGGCTTTCTTGTTCCACAATGAATCATGTGTGCCTAGAAAGGCACATGGCATGTAGGAAGATCTCAACAAATACTTGTTGATTAATGACAGAGTTTGTACACAGCAATCATCAGAAGAAATAGAAAAGCAAGAGGAAGTCTCTGCTCCATAATTCATATGCCTTTCTCTAATGAGTCTTTAACCTCTTCCTTTCTTTTGGCTCTTTCCTCCCAATATACAAATACGCTTAAGCCTCTTCCAGGTTAAAGACAAACTTCTCTTGACACTGTGTTCTCCTTTCACTACTATCTTCCCTCCTTGCCTCTGCAGCCAAGATTCTTAAAAGAATGGTCTATATTCCTCCCTTTGTTGTTATCTACTGTCCCACCTCTTATTCACTATACTCTGGCTTCCATCCTCTCCAACGAAAATAAATTGTAATAAAGTCATCCAATGGACACTTTTAGTAATCTTAACATTCAATGACTCTACAGCACTTTACCAATTTTATCTACTACCACCTAGAAATTTGATCCGCCCCTATTCTCTGGCTGACTGGCCAATATATCCCAGCATCCCAACTTCTCCTTCAACTATCACTTATACATTGATGACTTCTGAATCTGTATCACATGCTTAGCTCTTTCTCCTGAGCTTCAAACAGACCAGAATACTTCTTTGTGCATTTTTAAGTTCTCCCACTTAAACACAGCCAAAACTGAACTATTAACCTCTTCCTTCCCAGCCACTCTCCTAGGCCACAAACTGGAAAATGATCTACACTCTTTATGCCTCCTGTCTCATCACTCACATCAAATTGCCAGCGAGTTAATTATATTTCCCTTAGATCTTTCCAATTTGTTTCCTCTTTTCCACCTCCATTACTTCTACCTTAGTTCAGGCCCACAACCTGACTCTCCTACCTCCATTCTTGCCCAAACTCATCCATTTGCCAGAGTGACTGGTTCTAAGAAGAAATCCATTTACTGAAGTTCAATCAATGGTTCCTCACCGCTTTCCAAAATGAAGTCCAAACTCTTCACTATGGCATACAAAAGTCTTTGATCTATCCCTTTCTACTTCATTTGCTTTACCTCCTACAACAGCCCGACTCCACATTACAAAAACCAGCATACTGAACTTCTTGCACTTTCTAACAAGGCCTAATTCTCTCTTGCTGTACCTTGTACTGCCCCTTCCACTCCCGGTCATGTTTCAAGACTTGAGAGTCTCTCAGAAGTTTTCCTTGACCCCACGAGTCTGAATTAGAGCCACTCCACTCTGTGCCCCTTCAACACTGTATATATAACATTACATTAGTACGTACTTATTACATTATAATTGTTGGTTTAATCAGTCTGTTCCCCCGTTGGACTGTATCTTTCATTCTGTATCCTCAACACCCAGCACAGTGCTTAGCACATAACTAACACTGGATAAATGCTTACTAAATGGATGAATACATTTAAGATATAGAAGCTGGCTTACTGTCTTGCGTAATGGCTTGCTGCGAATGGCAAGACCATCCATGTAGTCCTCCAGTTTGAACTTGTAAGTAACCTGCAGCTTCTGAAGCAAACTATCAAAGAAGTCACTACCCTATAAAGACAAAAAATAAGAAACAGCTGAATCAGGCTGTTCTGATCCAATCTACCCACCAGGAACTGGGTTAGGTAACCTGTCCACAGTTCTGCTAATGTTTAATCATCCCATGTAAATAGAGGCACACACAGTATTTACTGGTCACCAACTAAACACAAGACAAATCCATAGCATAAGCCCCTCCATGGTTTTAAAAATATGAAAGAACAGGGGCGCCTGGGTGGCGCAGTCGGTTAAGCGTCCGACTTCAGCCAGGTCACGATCTCGCGGTCTGTGAGTTCGAGCCCCGCGTCAGGCTCTGGGCTGATGGCTCGGAGCCTGGACCCTGTTTCCGATTCTGTGTCTCCCTCTCTCTCTGCCCCCCCCCCCCTCTCCCTCTGTCTCTCTCTCTCCCAAAAAAAAAAAAAAAAAAAAAAAAAAAAAAAAAACGTTGAAAAAAAAAAAAAAAAAAAATATGAAAGAACACACACACACACACACACACAGACACACACACACACGCTTTCTCTCCCAACAGCCACCCGCCCTCCAAACAAGACATTCAGAAAATTTCCAAGCTCAGAACTAACTCCAACTGCCAGTTAGTTATGATCCCAAGGAAGCAACAGGGTAGGGTAGGCCTAAACCCATGAAAAGAGCATAAAGTATTTCGTCAATGTTCCGCCATAAATCATATTTCCGGTGATAAAAACCCATCACAACTACAGAATGCTGAAGCCTTTATCCTGAGGGCAAAAAGATGATGGTTTACCTCATCCAAGAGCTCCAAAAGTCTGTTCCGAATCTGCTCTGGGTTCTCAACATTCGGATCCTTGAGAAGCTGCCTGAACTTCTCAATCACCTGATAGAAAGCATTCTTCCACAGGATCTGATCCACATTCTGATTATCAGAGAACTCAATATCTAATAGGATACAGCGCTCATATAGCTGCAGCAGTTCAGCTCTGGAATAAAATACATGCAACTTCTAGCTCCAAATACACCACAGGAAAGGCTAGACCCAAGATTTGAGCTTCTTGCAAATTAAACACCTTCCTTGGCAGGAAATCCAAAATGCCACCAGGTACAGTACTCATTTGACTTTCCACTCTGCAGCAGAATGTCATTCTAAAGACAGTTATGTCTAGGAAAGTAGTTTTTCCCCATATGCCTCTACCTAAATTTAACAGCTGAAATAAGATCTCCACCACAAGTTATATGCTGTTCACTTCTTGGCATTCTGGAAAGTCTTTCCTTTTCCATTTCCAGATTCCATGTTCTCTTAAAGATTTTTTTTTTCTTAAAGAAAAAGTGGGAAGCATAATCATCTCTAAGACTAGAAACTGCCCCTTCCATATACAACTCACCCAGTGACCTGCCTAAAAAGTTTCTACCTTCCTCAGCCACAGGAGCCCATATGCCTCCAGCTTATCTCCATTCCCCTCTAGCCGGGATGGAACACACCATACCTGAGCTGAGCCATCTTCTCCAGGCCCTCCGGACTGATGCGGTCCCTGGAGAGCAGGTTGCTGAGCTGCAGTTCCTGGTTGTCAGCCACCCGGAGAAGCCTATGCAGCTCCTGCTGCTGCATGTTCCTCATGTGCTGTTCCATCTCCTCAGGACTCATGGTGCTGGCAGGAAGAGGGCCACAAACATACTGTCCTGCTGGAGTCGGGTAGCCCGGGTAGTAAGGCCCAGGGTACACACCATTCGTAGGGCCCACTGGGTACTGCAGAGGGCTATAGCCTGTATAAGGATACTGGGAGGCAGGACCTGGTGTCCGGGGGTAATAATAGGGGTTGTCAGAGTTTTGAAACTTATAGTAAGATGCTTGGGCCTGGCGGGAGTCACCCCAAGAAGTAGGGCTGACTTCATCATCAGTGTCCAAGAAATGTAGTTGGGGCGTCTGGCTCTTTAGAGCAGGTTTCTGATCAGGATTGTTTGGGTCCCATAATCGTCGAGTGGTGCCCCCTCGGCCCCAACTCCGAGATCCCTTACTACCAGATCCAAATAAAAGCCGAGGTCCCAAAGGTGCAGATTCTGGAGAACCGGCTGAATTGACAGATAGGGTGGTATGGGCAGGCAGAATCAGAATGCCTCGTCCCCGACCCCGAAGTTCTTGCTTCAGGTTTTTGGACTCTTGCTTCTCAGAGCCTTTGCCCCAACTGCTCAAGCCTTTGTCAGGCTTTATCCTATCCACATCCTCCCTGGATGATCTCACCATGGGGGAATCTTTGTTCATGGTTTCTGCATCAAAAGTGACATGAAGTGTGCCTCGGTTTTCTTTCCCGTTGCTTTTCTGCTCTCCCTCCCCCCGGCCAGACCAGCTTCTTTCTAAATGTTTCTTCCTTTCCGAGCTCCTCCTGGGTCCATCAGACTCATCAATTCTGTCCTCGTCTAAAGAATCAGTGGAGGACATAGATACTTGCTTCTTCAGTCGTGGTCTCTCCTTGGTCCGATCCTGTCGGCGGCGACGACATCCGTTATCAGTCAGGCCAGCCCCCTCAGCACTGTTGTTGCTGCCAGCTGAGCTGGTACTGCAAGTGCGGTATCGGTTCCTCCGTTTGTCTGAGCGGGAGTAGCGCTTTGCAGAACCTGGCTTCCCCTGTGCCGGGTCATCATTCACTTTCTTTATCCCCTCCCCCTTTTCAATCCTCCTTCCTTTTTCTCCCTTTGCAACCCTTACTCTGTCACCATTGAGGCTCTTTTCTGCCTCATCTTTATCTGGTTTATTCACAACCTCCTCTTTCACATTTCCCCTATATTCATCTTCTTCTACTCTCAGTTGTTCTACCTGGTTGAGGATTTCTTCCTCACCCACCCTGCTAGTTGATTCTTTGGTAACAGTCTGCAAACGCCTTCCAGGCTGGTAGATCTGCATGTCAGGTTTCTTTGTTCTCTTGATAATTCTTAGACTTCGATCCTCTTGTCCAGAAGTCCTAGGAAAGGACTCCTGTGCCCGAGTATTTTCTGGATCTACAGGACCATTTTGGTGTTGATTATCCAGTTCCTTGCAGACATCTTTAATGAGCTGTGTACCATTTCCAACAGCAGAACAATCTCTGTCATTAACAATTTCATCCTTAAATTCATCACCCCCAGAAGGTTCCTTGATTTTAGGTTTGTTCCTTAGCCGGGAAAGACCAGGCTTATAGATTTCCAGATCTGGGCGCCTGTTATCTTTGCGCTGCCTGGGCTCCTTCATGTTTTCTGCAATGTTGGAGAGAGTGTTGGGGAGGAACAGGTAGAAGAAAAGAATAAAAGGGGAGGGAAGGGAAAAAAAAACACTGTCATTCCGGTCAAGTAACAGAAAAGCCTAGCAAGAATTACACATGAAAATGTTAATATTGGTGGACATGAAAGGAAATTTCTAAAGAAGCAGAAATTCTACTAGATGTACAATATTTACTCAGCAACTGGCAAGGCTAAGAACTTCATTATGTTGGAGCTACCTACACTTGGGTTAGGGAAACAGGAAAAAAAAAAATCATACTCTTTTGTGTTACCCAAGTCATATCCAGATCCCCAAGACCCCAAACTACCTCACTGCCAGAATAAAAGATCTCTGATCACTTAAGCATCAGACTGTTCTCTGCTATGGAGCCCTTGGATCCATCTGAATCTTTTCTTCTAGTGCCTGCAACATTTTTCCAGGGTGGCTAAGTCCTTTTTAACATAGGAGTAGTTTATGGGAAAGGAGAAAAAGAGGGGTATGCATAACAATCCACAGTTCTGGACATCTCTGAAGAAAAAATTTGCAACTCCAGTCTCTGAACTTGGCCAGGACAATCCTCTTCTTTTAGGATACCAATTGCCCAAACATGTACCTCCTGTTGAAGCAAACAGGAAGCAGTTCCTTTCACATTCTTCAACTGCACTCATGCTTACCAACTCTCTAACAGCAGCTAGCAGTCATTCTAAGGAAATACTGCTTAGACTATCATCATTAGAATACTGGGACTAACTGCTACTATGATGTGGAATATGAGAAGGAAAAAGTTCCATAAAGGAGCTTTCTCTGGAGGATAACGGAAGTATTGTCACATGCTCGCAAAATACCCAGGTCTGCAGCACTCAAGAATAACAGTACAGGACTTTAGAAACTACTCTCCAGGCTCCAAAAACTTAATGAATGACAGATAGGCAAGTATCTATTTTTTGTATCTGTCACTTTATCTATTAAGGGGAGAGATTACTACAAATAGACACTAAACTTTTCAATGGGAAACTGACAGGAATTAGTGAGATTACAGAGAACTCAAAACAGAATGCTATATAAAATCCCCATATTGTTCTATAAACATCAATGCAAACAAGCCCATAACAGGGATAGGGAACATCCTCCAGCATTTAATCTCATGGGTATAACAAAGCAGAAAGAAACAAAAACCCCTGAAGTGTAAGATATTGCTACAGTATTTTCAAAAGTTTAAAACACTACTTCATCAAGTACAGATAAAGGTAAAGCGGTTTACCTCCAGAATAACTCACCCTCAGCAGCCTTTGTAACTTAGGTGAGAGGTGGGGAAGAGGAATGAGAAGAGCTACTACTACTTTTCAGAGCAGAGGGAGAAAACGACCTGAATAATCCCATTCAGGTGACCAACGAAAACCAATTTCACGGACTGTGGCCACAAGCATGAGAAGCACAACTCTAACACAACTCCACTGCCTAACAAACGAGAGATGAGATACTAGAATCTTCCTTGGAGCTTTCCTGTTATGGATGGAGACTTTAATTTGCAAGATGGGCATTCTCTCTGATAAAAACTGCTCCTACATATGCCAAGGGCAAACCAGAGTAGAGTCAGCTCTCTACTGGAGGTCCTGGATCCCTCCAGCGGCGCAGCCTTCCTTGGGGGAAAAAGTTCAACAAGGAAGTCCCAAGCTTTCTCCTCGATTTCCCCAGTTCCTTCTCTCCAACTCTAAAGAGATGACAGGGCAGGCATGCAGATGATTTCCTCTAGGAACGATACACCCTGGGGCCTCCACCAGACCCTGGCGCCCACTCCTCTCCGCATCTCCTGACGGCTGGGAAATCCAGACTGGTCTGAGAAGGCTGGGGCATTGGGGAACAGTCACCTTCGCGGTGAGAAAGGGGGCGGAGGCAGGAACTCAGGTCGAGCTCTCCCGAAAGGGGCCGGAGCTGGCGGAGCCGGACTCCACACCGGCCTCCGGGATGGTGGGGCGGCCAGGGGACCGCCCTCGGCCCCCGCCCCCACTGCCGGGGGAAGGGGCGGGGGCTCCGGAGCGCCGCGGACAGAGCAGGGAGGAGGCAGAGGAGGAGAGGGAGGCGGGGCGGGCAGGCCCAGCCCAGGAGCTGGGCGGCGCGACTCACCTCTGCTCCCGGCCTGCGGAGCCAGAGCGGCCAGGATCCCTCGCAGCTCCGACGCCGAGATCCGGACACGCTCCAACCCCTCCGCCATCTTCGCGGCTGCTGCTACAGCTGCAGCCACTCCGCCACCGCCGCGCGCAGCCAGGAAACCACGACGGACGGGCGGTGCGCGCGCTTACCCACCTCCCACCCGTGTCCCCGCCCCCTCCCGCCCTCCTCCCCTAACGACGGTGGCCGCACAGGGAGGAAAAGCTCTGAACGCCAGTTCAGCCACTCCAGAGGGCTGGGGAGGCGGGCGCTGCGCGTGCGCAGAGGTGTGGTCGGGAAGGTGAGCTGAGGCTGGAATTGGAAGCGCCGCGCCTGTGAGGTGAGGAGAGGCCAGACCGGGCCAAACCAGGCCAGGCCAGGCCAGGCGGGCGTTCGTGGCAGCGGCTGCTGTTGCAGCTGTGGTGGCCATCGAGGACACTGGGACTTTGGGCTGGCGGAGACACCCACAATCCGGCCTCCAGTCATCCTAGGCCAGGGTCTCCCGCCACAGGCCTGGACTAGCACCCCAGTCTTTTACTTGGGGACCTTAAGCTCTTGTAAGAGCAGTTATTATCTGCACCCCACCCTCCTTTTTTGTAGATGAGAAAACTGAATCCTAGAGAACCGTAGCAAATTGCCCAGGGTGACACAATGGTTAGCTACCAGAGTATCAGTCTTTTCATTTATGTCTTTTCCTTTATGGCAGACTACCTCCCCGAGACCCCTGACTTTTTTTCCTCCTGACTTTTTAAAAATACAGTATAGTTGGCTTCTGCTAAGGGAAGGGATTGTGTGGAAGTAAATCGAGGTATTGTAAGTTGATTTGGGAAGTTCTGTATCATTGTGGATTCTTGGGAAAATTAGGTGACTTCCCTGGTTCTGTGGTTGTGGTTGTTGTTTTGCTTTGTTTTTGTTTTTTGGGGTTTTTGTTTTGTTTTGTTTTTTTCATCTTTAAAATGTAACTGGATCAGAAGACTGGTACTTTAACTTCTTGTTCCTGAGCCCCTATTCAGAACTGTGGTGAAACTCCCTCCACCTGTCGCTCTTTACCAGTCCCACACAGTCTATTGGACCTCTACACCATCAAAGAATAGTTACAAATTCTTATTCCTTAGACTGGGCCTAAAAGATTTGAACAATCTCTGATAGAACTAATTCAGTCCCTATTATGTGACACAGATTTAGCCATCAGAAGGTTAAGCAGGTGGAGAAAGGTAAAAGATATGTGAAGAGATTCAATGATTCAAAAGAAGGAAATTGATTTGAGTGGTCAGAGCAAATGGCAATCTTTAAAACAGGAACAAAATAAGAAAAAAATATTAAAACCTAGCCATTTTAACATTGGAGTTAGGACATTGCATCAATTTTTTTCAAAAAATGGAAAACCAATCTGAACAATACTTTCTTAGGAAAAACATGATTGCCAAAATAATGCAACAGTGTACCGCAGACGAGATATGCCAAAAGTTTAAACAACTCAAGAGAATTTACCAGAACTCAGAAGGGAAGTATAACATAAAACCATGAGAAACAAGAATAGAAGACATGGAGAATGGATCCAGAAAACTAATAATAAATACAAGTTCCGGAAGGTCATAACGGAACTGACTGAGAAGGATCAGTTATCAAAGAAATAATAGAAGAAAATTTGCTAAGTTGATGAAAAAATTTGAATTTAAGACTTAAATTTAGCCCTCAGATTTAAAGCATTCATGAAATACCAAGGTAAAAATAAATGAACAATCATAGTTAGACCTGTATTACAATGAAAGCTTCTGAGTTTAAAAAATTCAAATGTGTTTGACATGTAACAGTCAAGATGTATAATTTTTAAAAAATTTTAAGCTAGTTGCAGAACAATATA
This sequence comes from Panthera uncia, assembly GCF_023721935.1. Taxonomy (NCBI): domain Eukaryota; kingdom Metazoa; phylum Chordata; class Mammalia; order Carnivora; family Felidae; genus Panthera; species Panthera uncia. The sequence goes on from NC_064814.1 coordinate 44,851,604, forward strand.
TAGAGTATGGTTTTATCGGGTTGCAGCAAAAAAATTTTTTTCATATGTATATTTCTCTATAAATACATCCAAAAAAGGTATGGAACTATGTACATAACAAAACTTTTTAATTATAGTGGTTGTCTTTGTAGAAGAGAGTAGATTTAATGGGAGAGATTGAAACATCTTTATAATTCTATGTTTTTAATTCTTATAGTAGGAATTTGGTCACATATGGGTAATCCAAAAAACAAAACACATTTGGATAATGGGAAAGGGAGGAATTCAATTTCTAAAACCAAAAATTTTACAGGTCACGTTTGCTGAGCACAAAGTAGTAAAACTAGAAGTAAATAACCACAAATTAAGCAAAATTCTAGCTACTTAGAATTTTCTTAAAACATAAATTTTAAATAATTTCTAGGCCAAAAAAATAAAGCTAAGAGTGTGGATTCTTTAAAAATTAAAATTAATGAAAACATTGCATAGCAAAATATATCATTAAAGCAGTACTCAGAGGAAAATTTATAGCCTGAGTGCTTTTATTACTAATTAAAATTGTTTTTTAATGTTTATTTATTTTTGAGAGAGACAGAATGCGAGCAGGGGAGGGGCAGAGAGAGAGAGAGAGAGAGGGAAACAGAATATGAATTAGGCTCCAGGCTCTGAGCTGTCAGCACAGAGCCCTACAAGGAGGGGCTGGAACTCCTGAGCTGCGAGATCACAACCTGTGCTGAAGTTGGACGTTTAACTGAGCTACCCAGGCGCCCCTTACTAATTTTAAAAGAATGCAATCCAGTAAATGCCCTACTGGGTATTTACCCAAAAAATACAAAAAGACTAATTCAAAAGGGATACATGCACCCCCCTGTGTTTATTGCAGCATTATTTACAATCACCAAACTATGGAAGCAGCCCAAGTGTCCATCGACAGATGGAGAAGAAAGATGTGATATTGTGTGTGTGCGTGTGTGTGTGTGTATACACACACATATATATGTGTATGTATATGTGTGTAAATACATAATAGAATATTATTCAGCCATAAAGAATGAAATCTTGCCATTTGCAACAACATAGTTGGAGCTAGAGAGTATAAGGCTAAATGAAATAAGTCAGTCAGAGAAAGACAAATAACATTTCATTTATATGTGGAATTCAAGAAACTAATGAGCAAATGGGAAAAAAAAAGAGGCCAAGCAGACTCATAACTGTAGAGAACATACTGATGGTTACTAGAGGGGAGGTGGGTGGGAGAATGGGTGAAATAGGTGATGAAGAAAGATTAAGGAGTATACTTATACTGATGAGCAGAGTAATGTATAGAATTGTTGAATCGCTATATTGTACACCTGAAACTAATATAATGCTATGTTAATTATACTGAAATTAAAATTAAAAACTTCATTTAAATAAAAAATTTTAAGAACTTAAAAAGATTTTTAAAGAACAATAATATGCTAAGCATAAACAAGACTAGAAAATGGAAGAAATAAAGATGAAATCAGAGATTAAAAGAAAAAGAATAGCACTTGATAAATAAATGGAAGAGCTCATTCTTCAGAAATAAAACAGACATTAAAAATAGACACATTTCCAGGTGCCTGTGTGGCTCAGTCGTTTAAGTGTCCTACTCTTGATTTTGGCTCAGGTCATGATCTCACAGTTCGTGAGTTCAAGTCCTGCATCGGGCTCCTCGCTCACAGTGCAAAGCCTGCTTGAGATTCTCTCTCTCTCCCTCTCTCTGTTCTGTCTCTGCTCCTTGTTCTCTCTTTCTCTCTCTCAAAATAAATAAATAAACTTAAAAAAAAATAGACACACTTCAGGAGCATCTGGCTGACTCAGTCGGTAGAACATGCAACTCTTGATCTCGGGATTGTTTCTTCACCAGTCTTGTATCAGTAAATTATGCCATCATCTAAGTCAAAACCCAGGAGTTACCCTTAATACCTACCCCTCCCCCACTCCCCACATTTAATCCAATATCAGGACATGTCTCTTTTATCTCTGCAGTGGACAGCTATGGAATTAATTACCCCAACATTCTCACCTTTTCTCTTGAAAAGTGCTCCCCCCCCTCCCATTCTCACTTGGAAGTACCTTTTCTTTTTGTCTTTCCTTTTTTTCTTATTTCATTTGCTATTTTTCCCTCAGGTGCAGAGATTTGAGGCAATCATGCTATTCGTCCACCTTGTCATCAACAAGTCCTTTCTCATTTTATCTTTTTTCCCTTCAAACCAGTTACTTATGTTCCTTCCCTCCCTTCTTAGGTAGCCAGTCTGATGTGTTTGATACATGTCTTTGGATATACATGTATCTTTGAATAGTATAGTTTCATGTGCGTGTCTTAAATGTGCATAATTGATACTGTGTCATAGAAATCATTGTTTCTTCTTCGTGTTTCTGTAAACACTTCTGACTGTTGCATAGTATTATCTTAAATGACTTCACATCCTTGACTGCTGGTCCTGGGCCAAGATGTGGCAATCAGAATCCTTACCCAGAATTTTTGAACTGAAACTAAGGAAAAAATCCCTTTCCAGTGTGGAAACCATAAAATGTAAAACACAGGAGCTGTCAGCAGCCAAATGTCCTGCCATGTGGAACCAGCTGGTCTGCAATGAAAAAGAATGAAGCCAACATGCAGAAAACAGCAGACGTGAGAAACAATGAGAAAGTCCTGGAAAAATCTCAAGTCCCTGGTTCCAGTTGTTCCTGAAGCTCCATATTCCTGCCCTTCCCATGTTTCAACTCTTCTTGGATTCCGTGAGCCAGTAAATGCTGTCACCTCCACCTTGTGCCTAAGCCAATTCATATTGGGATTCTGTGACTTGCAACCAAGAGTCCTAATTATAATCTCCAAAATGTATCTCTTTTGTGTGTGTGTGTGTGGTTTTTTTTAACTGTGGTAAAGTACACATTACATGAAATACACCATCGTAACCATTTCTAAGTGTACAGTTCAGTAGTGTTAAGTGCATTGACATTGTTGTGCAACCAATCTCCAGAACTCTTTTTATCTTGCAAAACTGAAACTATATCCATTTAACGACAACTTCCAATTCCCCCCAGCCTCTGGCAACCACCATTTTAGTTTCTGTGCATCTGACTACTCTAGGTACCTCATATAAATGTAATCATATATTTGTTTGTGACTGGCTTATTTCACTTAGCATAATATCCCAAAATTCATCCATGTAACATGTCAGAATTTCCTTCCTTTTTAAGGCTGAATGATATTCCATTGTATGTATATGCCACATGTTGTTTACTCATTCATCTGTTGATAGATACTTAGGTTGCTCCCACCTTTTGACTATTATGAATCCTACTGCTCCTAACATAAGTATACAAATACATCTTTGAAACACTCTTTGAATTCTTTTGGGTATATACCCAGAAGAGGAATTGCTGGATCATATGATAATTCTGTTTAACTTTTTGAGTAACTACCATACTGTTTTTCATAGCAGCTGCACCATTTTATATTTCCACCAACAGCAACAGTACACTAAAGCTCCAGTGTCTCCATATCCTGCCCAATGCTTGTTAGTTTGTATTTTAATAGTAATCATCCTAATAGGTGTAAAGTGGTATCTCATTGTGATTTTCATCTGAATTTCCCTAGTGATTAGTGATGTTGAGCAACTTTTCATGTGCTTGTGGCCATTTCTATATCTTCTTTGGAGAAATGTCCATTCAAGTCCTTTTCCCATTTTAAAATCAGATTTGTCTTTCCAAAATACATCTTGAATGATTATTTTTTCTACCCTCACTTTCACCATCCAAGCACCTGTGGATTTTCATGTAGACAACAGTACTTCCTAAATGGACTGATTCCAATCTTCTTTCTTTCCTTTTCATTCACCACAATGGAGCCAGAGTGAATTTCTGAAAATACAAATTCTGACATGTCACTTACCTGCTCAGAATTATCCAAAGGCATTCTGTTGCTCTTCAGAAAAAAATCCACGAGCCATGGTCACTTATGATGTAGACCTTGCCACCTTCACTCTTTCTTTCTTATCACACTCCCCTTTGATCACTATTTTCAGATACATTGGCCTTCTTTTAGTTTCTGGAATATGCCAAGTTATTTTCCTCCTTGAAGCCTTCACACATATTCCCTCCACCTGAGACAATTTTCCCTCTACTCTGCCCATTCACTTTATGGGTCATAACTTAAATTTCACTTCCCCATACAGGACCTTCCTTAATCTCCTTCATCCTTGATCTACATAACTTCCCATTATAGTAGTATCCTATCATAACACACTTCCCTAATACCACCTATCAATATTTGTAAATATCTCTCCACTAGATTATAAGTTTTAAGAGCAATGACAAGTCTATTTTTCTAACACTGTATCCCCAGATCAAATATCTGACACAGAGAGGTGCTCAATATTTGATTGGATGAATAAATGAATACCAGATAGGAAAAATGCTTAGAAATATTAGTATGTTCAACGTTATACTAACCCATTTGAAATTTTAAATTAGATGATTCCCCCCCAAAAAATATAAATTACTGAAATTCAGGAGAAAGCAGCAAATCCAGATAAACCAATTAGCTGTGAAGTTACTGAAAAAGTTACCAGAGGTATGCTTACAAGGTAAAGACAAATCATCTTTATTTACAGATAGCATGGTCGTTTGGAGAATAAACTATAAAACTATTATATCTAACAAGGTAATCAAAGTATCCTATTACATGATAAATATACAGAAATTATTACCTTTCATATATATCATCAGTAAGCAATCAAAAAAATATTTAAAAATACCTTATTTCAAAAGCAACAAAAATATTTTGTACTTAAGCATAAATTTAATCAGATCTACACAGGACATAAATAATGAAAATCTTACTTAGAAACCTAAAACAAAGGCTTTACTAAATTGAAGGACACCCATGCTCATGGATAGGAAGACTCAGTATTTTTATTTAAAAAAAATTTTTTTTAATATTTATTTATTTTTGAAAGAGACAGAGCATGAGTGAGGGAGGGGCAGAGAGAGACATAGAATCTGAAGCACGCTCCAGGCTCCAAGCCAACAGCACTGAGCCCGACACAGGGCTAGAACCCATGAACCGTGAGATCATGACCTGAGCCAAAGTCAGACACTTAACCCACTGAGCCACCCAGGCACCCCAAGACTCAGTATTTTTAAATGCCAATTATGCCCCCACTTCATTTGCATATTCTTAAAAAATGTTTATTTTTGAGACAGCATGTGCGAGTGAGGGAGGGGCAGAGAGCGAGGGAGACAGAATCCCAAGCAAGCTCTACCCTGTCAGTGCAGAGCCTAACGCAGGGCTCCAACTCAAACTGTGAGATCATTACCCAAGCCCAAATCAAGAGTTGGTCGCTTAAGCGACTGAGCCATTCAGATACCCTTCATTTGTATACCTTAAACTGGATTTTCTGGCAACCTTGATAAAGGATTTTGAAAGTTTATGGAAGAGGGGCGCCTGGGTGGCTCAGTCGGTTAAGCATCCGACTTCGGCTCAGGTCATGATCTCGTGGTCCGTGAGTTCGAGCCCCACGTCGGACTCTGTGCTGACAGCTCAGAGCCTGGAGCCTGTTTCAGATTCTGTGTCTCCCTCTCTCTGACCCTCCCCCGTTCATGCTCTGTCTCTCTCTGTCTCAAAAATAAAAAAAGAAAGTTTACGGAAGAAATGTGTGAGAAAAGCCATTTTTTTTTCTTTGAGAGGGAGAGAGCCCACATGTGCACAAGCAGGGGAGGGGCAGAGAGAGAGCACAAGCAAGCTTTGTGCTGTCTACTTAGAGCCCCCAACTGGAGGCTCTATCTCCATGACCTGAGCTGAAATCAAGAGTCAGAGGTTTGGGGTGCCTGGGTGGCTCAGTCAGTTAAGCATCTGACTTTGGCTCAGATCATGATCTCACAGTTCATGGGTTCAAGCCCCGCATTGGACTCCCTGCTGTCAACGCAGAGCCTGCTTCAGATCTTCTGTTCTCTTCTCCCTCTGCCCCTCCCCGTCACATGCTGTCTCCCCAAAATAAATAAATATTAAAAAAAGAAAGGTCAGAGGTTTAACCAGAAAAGCCAATACATTTTGGCATAATCATGGAAGAACGTATTAATACAGTGAACTGGAGAAAGAATTGGCAGTCTGATTAGTGGAACAAAATACAAAGTCCAGGAAAGCTCCCAAGTGTTAACAGAAATTTAATCTTTGATAAACATGGCATTTCAGAGGAAATTGGGTAAGTGGTGTGTTAGGGTCACAAGAGAATGTAGCCAATAAATATATACAGAAAAAGAGTTCAATCACTAACAAATATAAATTCAAACTACTAGACATATTTCATTAAATTGACAGACTAAGGGGCACCTTGGTGGCTCAGTCGATTAAGTGTCCAGCTCTTGATTTCAGCTGTCACGGTTTGTGGGTTTGAGCCATGTGCAGGGCTCTGTGCTGACAGCATGGTGCCTGCTTAGGATTCTCTCTCTCCCTTTCTCTCTGCCCCTCCCCTGCTTTCTCTCTCCCCCAAAAATAAATTTTAAAAATTGACAGATTAAAAATGACACAACTGGGTGAAGAAGGGCATTCCTTAGAAACTGCTGTTGGGAATGTAAACTGATACAATCTACAACTCCTCTGGAAGTCAGTTTGGCAATGGGTATCAAATGTCTTATAAGTGTGCATGCCTTCTGATGCAAAATACATTTGGCACACTCTACCCAAAACACAAATACAGACAAAAAGATCTTGCAACAGGTCTCTTTGTTACATTAATATAGACCCCCCCCCTCAAAAAAACTTTAACTATGGTATTTATGTGAAAAGAAGTAGCCATCTAAAATGTTGTATATCTATTGATAAGCAAAGATTCACATATTATCTCAGAAAAAGCAAGCTAGGGGCATCTGGCTGGCTCAGAGTATAGGACTTTTGATTTCAAGATCATGAATTCAAGCCCCACGCTGGGTATAGAGGTTAAAAATAAAATCTTAAAAAAAAAAAAAAAGAATAGAAAAAAGAGGGGCACCTGGGTGGCCCAGTTGGTTAAATATCTATCTGGACTCTTGGTTTCAGCTCAGGTCATCATCTTACGGTTCGTGCCTGCATCAGGCTCTGCACTGACATCATGGAGCCTGCTTTGGATTCTCTCTCCCCCTCTCTCTGCCCCTCCCCACTCACTCTCTCAAATAAATGAACATTAAAAAAAAAAAAAGTGAAAAAGAAAAGGCAAGTTATCAAATCTGTCAAAAAAGTTTTGTTTGTATAGGTGTGTGGGCCTGGAAAGATAAATCCCAGAAGTTAGATAGCAATTGTCTTTGAGGAGGAAACAGATCGAATTCTGTTTTTTACACTGAACATGCACTGCTTTTGTTAATAAGGAAAAATAAAAAGAAACTACATGTTTAAATGCTACAATAAAAATAGTGAAAAATGGAAGCATAAGTTATTGAAAACAGTAACTAAAGAAACTTTAAAGAAATTGAGCCAACTGGAATAGGGGTAAACAAAATGTTATCTATGATTTTAGCTGTCATATAATGTATGTATATTGAAAAAACAGGAGTTGGAAAATGAACATAATTTATCAAAATGGTAAGATTGCAAGCAACTTTTATCCTTCTTAAATATTTTTTAAATAAAAATTTATAGCATTTTGAACACAGTTCATTCAAACTTCACAATTATGAAAATGTAGAGACCAAGGACAGTGCCAAGAAACGGATGGTGTGTATGAGGGGTGAGCTTTAAGCCTTCAAAAATCACCACCAATTATTTCCTATAAAGCTTCACCAGAAAACAACAAAAATAAATAAATAAAACCTTAACACATTTACTAAGAAAGTCGGCTTCAATGCCATTTGCAACTACGTGGCTGGAACTAGAAGGTATTATGCTAAGCGAAATTAGAGAAAGAGAAATATCGTATCACTTCACTCATATGAGGAACTTAAAATACAAAACCGGTGAACACAAAAATAATATAAAAACAGGGAGGGGGACAAAACATAAGACACTCTTAAATATAGAGAACAAACTGAGGGCTATGGGTGGAGGGAAGGGCTAAGTGGGTAAGAGGTATTAAGGAAGACACTTGTTGGGATGAGCACTGGGTATTATACATAGGGGATGAATCACTGGAATCTACTCCTGAAATCATTATCGCACTAACTTGGATGTAAATTAAAAAATAAACTAAAAATAATTAAAAATAAATAAAGTCAGATAATGTAGAAAAATATTTTTAAAAAATAAAAGAAAGTCAGTCAGCTTCAAGACAAGTTTTCTATAGAGATTCTGGAGCCCCAGTACTGGAAACAGTTCCATTAACATCACAGGCCCCAGGTATATTTTCCTGTGTTGTACATTTTCTTTTTTCCTCCCTCTTTTTGAGATTTTTTTTAAGAGTAACTTAAGGCTCACAGCAAGACTGATGGGAAATTAGAGACTTCCTATATATCCCATGTCCCCCACAAAAGCAGAGCCCCTCCCCCCCATTACCAACATCCCCCACCAGAGTGGTGGTGTTACAATTGAACCTGTATTACCCATCATTACCACCCAAAGTCCATGGTTTACACTATGGTTCACTCTTGCTGTTACACATTCTATGGGTCTGTAAGCCATTTTCAAAATCTTCTCATTAAACACAGTCTCAGGCTTTAACTTCTTTTTGATTCCTGGATTTCAGAACCATGTGTGCTCAGTACTGCATCTCCTTTGCTGATGTTGAGAAAGCTCGTGTCAACATTCAAGATTTTATCCACCTCACACCAGTGCTAACAAGCTTCATTTTGAATCAAGTAACAGGGCGCAATCTTTTCTTCAAATGTGAACTCTTCCAGAAAACTGGATCTTTTAAGGTAACAATCCCTTTTGCTAGTGTATCATTATCTTCTCAAACCCCTTTCGCATATACATTTATTTGATCCTCCTGACCACCCAGTAAAACAGGTAGAACTATTTTTCTAGCTGAAGAAAAAGGGTTGTAAAAATTTTCCTTTGATCAAGTCCTGGTTACTTAGCATCAGTGTTGACAAGCCACTTGAACATTTACTTAATCTCAAATTTTCTTTATTTTTTTTTAATGTTTATTTTTGAGAGAGAAGAAAGAGCATGACCAGGGGAGGGGCAGAAAGAGAGGGAGACGCAGAATCCGAAGCAGGCTCCAGGCTCTAAACTATCAGCACCAAGTCCCATGTGGGGCTTGAACCCACATATCTGGAGATCATGACCTGAGCCAAAGTCAGATGCTTAACCGACTGAGCTACCCAGGCTCCCCAATCTCAAATTTTCTTATAATTGGGGTAATCATATATTTTACTGTCCAAACTAGAGCATATTTGAGAAGGGGTAACTCGGGATTAAACCCAGACAACAGACATTAACCTGGATTATTGCAAGGCAAAATGGGCAAGTGTGATCACTGTGTATATAACCTAGTTTAGGCATTCGCTATATGTCAGCTTGTTATTCCTTGATACCTTATTGTGAATATAAAAGATCTAAACCCGGCTAAACCTTCACACAATAAGATCTTTTTCTATAAAATATGTCAGAGCCTTCCCTTTGCATAAAAGATAGACTTTTGGGGGCATCTGGCTGGCTCAGTCAGAAGAGCATGCAACTAACTCGATCTGGGGGTTGTGAGATTGAGCCCCATGGGTGTAGAGATTAAATTTTTAAAAACTTAAAAAAATTTTTTTAAAAAGTTAAACTTCTGTGTTGATTCGCTACTATAATTTCTGACAGTTGAGCTTCTTGAAGATCCTTTCAGGTAAAAATCTGAAAGCCGCATTTAGCCCTATGCCTGACAGGTATTAGTACCCATTAAGTGGTAGCTTTAGGACCTTTTTCCCCACCCATGAATGAGCACTTTTATGTTAAACAAAACACTATTCTCTTTTGCCCTTTGCTTCTGCTATGGTTTTATTTTTTATTTATTAGACATCAAACACTTATTTTCACTTACTAGGAAGATATATATACACATACACACATATATATAGTAGGTCTTGTGCTATTATCCACACTTACAAGGGAAGACAAGCTAGTCAACAAACAGGTTAATGACAAGTAATGTAAGACAGATACAAATAAAACGCCATGGATTGAAATGCCTAATTCTGCCTGGGAGATCAAGGAAGTTGAACCAAATGCTGTTTGATCCAAGTCTCACAGGTGAGCACTTTTAGCCAGATCAAGGAATGAAGGAAAAGAACTAGACTTAGGGGTACCAGCATGCTGAGAGGTACGGGGGTATGAGCTAACCTGGTAGGAGGGAAACTGGAAGCAATTTAAGATGGCTAGAACAGTGACAAAAGCAGGAAATATGTTTTAGAAAGACCACAACTTCCAAGGAATCTGTACTTCTTACAAAATAGCCAGTCAATGAAAAAAGGTAACATTTGTTTTTAAAAGGTCACTTTCAGGGGCACCTGGGTGGCTCAATCAGTTGCTCAACGACTCCTGATCTCAGCTCATGTCATGATTCCAGGGTCGTGGGATCGAGACGCTCATCGGGCTCAGTGCTAGGTGTGGAGCCTGCCTGGAATTCTCTCTCCGCCCCCTCTCCCTTGCCCCTCTCACCTGTTCAAGCTCTCTGAAAATTAAAAACAAAAAAACAAAAAACTAATTTTAAAAAGGTCAATTTCATAATCTAGTGGAAATATTAGAGAATGAGCCTTGGAGGATCAGTTGAGGTTTGATACAATGCAAGTTGAGAAATGAAGCTTCACCTTCACCAAGGTAGTGGCAAAGACACATGAGATATTTCTGAGGTAGAATCAGTGAGATTTCGTGATGGAATGGATGTGTGGTGTTAGGAAGAGAAAACTCATGAAAGCTCTTTGGTGTTTTGAAAAGAAACTTTTCCATCAAATCCATGGATTCACCATCCTTTTCCAGATTCGTGGTGCCCTTAATGCAATCAAAGGCTTGATTCCTGCCATCTCAGAAGAGAAGCCCAAAGCTGTAGTTACTCACAGCAGTGGAAACCATGGCCAGGCTCTTGCTTATGCTGCCAAATTGGAAGGTACTTGATTAACTTCTCAGGGTACTGGGTAGGATCATCAGATAAGAGTGGAAAAGTATTCTTACTCCCAGTGAGATTGGTGATAATTGTGGGAAGGATATTTCCAAGTTCCTATCTGATTATATAAGCAAACTGACAGAAGTTTCTATTCTAAATTCTGATTTGTACTAACTAAACATGGTTCTCTCTCCCAGGGATTCCTGCTTACATTGTGGTGCCCCAAACAGCTCCCAACTGTAAAAAATTGGCAATACAAGCCTATGGAGCCTCCATAGTATACAGTGAACACAGTGATGAGGTAAAGAAGAGGGCAGTGCTCAGTGTCACCTTGACTGTCAAATGAAACTTCTCATCCTAGCTTACTGGCTATTCTGTCTCCTAGGTTTCCTCTTCATCTCTCAATGTTAACATGCCCAACTTTTTCTCTATACTCACTCAGGTGACATCATTAATCTCCCGAGTTTAAAATATCACTTTTACTCTTTAACTCCAGTCCTGATCTTTGCCCTTAACCCAGACTTGTATATCCAACAATTACCTGATACTCCCACTTGGAATGTCTTAATAGGCATCTCAAATGTACTCTAAAACCAAACTCCTGGGGAAGCTGGGTGGCTCGGTCAGTTAAGTGTCTGACTCTTGATTTCGGCTCAAGTGATCTTGCGGTTCATGAGTTTGACCCCTGCTCTGTGCTGACAGCGAGGAGCCTGCTTGGGATTCCTTGTCTCCCGTCTCCCTCTCTCTGTCCCTCCCGTTCACTCTCTCTCTCTCTCAAAAATAAACATTAAAAAAAAAAAAAAAAATTCCTGAACTTCCTCCCCAAAACTGCTCCTCTTCCAGTCTTCTCTATCTCAATAAATGATAACTTGTATCCTTCTAGGTGTTCAAAGTAAATGAAGTCATCTTTGAGAACTCTCCCACACCCTACATCCAAATCTTAGTCCTACTTTCAAATCATTTCCATTATCCAACTACTTCTAACAGCCTCTACCATCAACACCCTGATTCAAACCAACATCAGTTCTCAACTAGATACAGTATCCTAACTGGTTTCTCTACTTCTTCCACCCTTGCCCCACTAGTCTGTTTTCTAGAGACCAAGCAGAACTATCCATTTAATAAGTTAGAACTTGTCTCTTGTCAGCTGAAAATCCTCCAGTGGTTTCTCTCACACACAGTAGTAACCAAAATTCACACAATTATCTAACACCTGGATGAAATGGCCCATTCCAATCATATCTGACATCATCTCCCACTATTACTGTCCCCCAAACACTCCACACCAACCAAACTAACTTATTAGCCTTTTCTCAGAAAGGCCAAGTACTTCTGCTTTGTAGTCTTTGCATTTGCTATTACTCTCTTCCTGGAATATTCTGGAGATTCACAAGACTTGTTCAAACCTATTAAAATGTCACATGACCAGAGGCCCTTCCTGAGCACCCTATCGAAAACAAACTTACTTTTCTCCATAGCATTTAGACATACCATATATTTACTTATATGCACCCCTTCCCACCATATTGGAACATAAATCCACTGAGCACAATGATCATTTTGTTCATGGTTATATCCCCAGTGCCCAAAAATAGTCTGAAATAAGGATGGCCAATAAAATGTTAAATGACTGAATCTAACTTGTTGGGAACTCTATTCAGTATAAATGGAGTGAGCTACATTAATGTACTCTTTCAGTCCAGAGAAAATGTTACAAGAAGAATTTTGGAAGAAACAGAAGGCATCATGGTACATCCCAACCAGGAGCCTGCAGTGATAGCTGGGCAAGGGACGATTGCCATGGAAGTGCTAAACCAGGTGAGAGCTGTTAATTCTTGTTTAACCACTGGTAAAGCTGATATCTGGCTGTAGTCTATTTTACGTATATATAAAACTGGTTATTGATAGACCTATTTATACTTTACGTTCTTTTCACTAAAGATACCCTTGATAGATGCACTGGTGGTTCCTGTAGGAGGAGGAGGAATGGTTGCTGGAATAGCAATTACAGTTAAGGTAAGAAAACAGCTTCCGGGGGTGGCTCGGTGCTCAGTTGGTTCAACATCCAACTTCCGCTCAGGTCATGATCTCACAGTTCATGAGTTTGAACCCCACACTGGGCTCTATGCTGACAGTTTAGAGCCTGGAGTCTGCTTCAGATTCTGTGTCTCCCTCTCCCACTGCCCTCCCTGCTCACGCTCTGTCTCTGTCTCTCAAAAATAAATAAACCTTAAAAAAAAAAAAAAAAAAGAAAAAGAAAAATAGCTTCAAAAAAAAAACAAAGAAAGAAAATAGCTTCTGGAGGACTCCCCACTTCAGGCATAGCAAATTTTATTTTACATCATACTACACTATGGATACTTGGTTCAACATTCCTCCCAATTGCTATTCCTTCCCATCATCCCATGGCACTTGAAATGGAAGGCTCTTCTCTGCCTCACTACCTTGTTCTTAATCCATAACAACTGGACAGCACAAAAGCAGTTACAATGAGTGACACCCTCACAGTCCTTTCCCTGAATTCCACCTCAACAACCCACTATCCAGGGGCTACTCTTTCCCCAAGTTATCAATGGAACCAGATATGATCTAAGCAACTTAAGGCCAGTATTGGGGATACAATTTAAAATGCTTAAAGGTCTATTTTCATTACATCAATCAAAGGAAAGGCTCTTACTTAACAGAAATGTGTTACCTATGTTGCCTATTTTACTGCACGCATGCAAAGAAAATGCTGTGGCTAGTTGTAAAATATCTAATATTCCTCTTCCCAGGCTCTGAGACCTAGCGTGAAGGTATATGCTGCTGAACCCTTGAATGCAGATGACTGCTACCAGTCCAAGCTGAAAGGGGAACTGACCCCCAATCCCTATCCTCCAGAAACCATAGCAGATGGTGTCAAATCCAGCATTGGCTTAAACACCTGGCCTATTATAAGAGACCTCGTGGATGATGTCTTCACGGTCACAGAGGATGAAATTAAGGTGAGGCTCCAATAGAAAAGGAAAATACAAAACAATGGATCAATTTCTTAGGCAAAAGAATCTTCTCCTGTTTTAAGCAGAAACTGACTCCCTGGGGACTTGACTAGATGACTTCATGACATGTGGGAGGGTGCCCCAGATGTATTAGACAATCCTCTCAACAAAAGCAGAGTAAGGATGGGAAAAAAGCCCTGCCCTTCCCTGGCAAGCATATACATATGGCCAAGAAGAAAATTCAGACTGGGCATATAACCCCATCTGGCCTTTAACTGTAAAGGCCAACCAACGAGGCTCTTTCTCCTTCTCCCATTTCACTAATTCTTACTCCTTTTCATACCAACAGTATGCAACCCAGCTGGTGTGGGAGAGGATGAAACTGCTTATTGAACCTACAGCTGGTGTTGGAGTGGCCGCTGTGCTGTCTCAGCATTTTCAAACAGTTTCCCCAGAAGTGAAGAACATTTGTATTGTACTCAGTGGCGGAAATGTAGACTTAACCTCCCTAACTTGGGTGAAGCAGGCTGAAAGGCCAGCTCCTTACCAATCTGTTTCTGTTTAGTTTATGCAAAAGAGATGGGATTCAGTGTCTTGAGATACTTGGAAATTTTGTTTCCTGGTTACTTTAACTTCCTATCTTCCCCTCTTAAACAGCTTTCAAAATCCTACTGGAAAGTGGATGTTTCAGTAATAGTTTTGTTTTGTTTACTAAGTAAGTAGCAAGAGAAAAACATCCATAGTTTACTGAGACACCTTATCAGGGCCAAGAAAAGCCTTTTGCAAAAACTGGCAGCAGACCTCTAGGCTAAAGTAGAAAACAAACATTGTCCAATTACAACCTGTAGGATCCCATCCCTAGAGTGCTAACTAGCAGCAATGAGACAGAATCCCAGTGAATCCATTACTCCATATCCACCTCAGGCACTGTTGAAGAGATCTCACTTTTCATCCACGGTACTGGTTCTGGTACATATGGATCATAAGTCCATTTGGGGAAAACTCGTTTATAGAGGTTCATCAGTACTGTGTCCTGAGATTTTAGCTTCCCATCAAAACTGCACTTCATGTGGCCATGAGTACCTAGAAAGAAAACAGAGCAAGTTGGTCAAATTAAAATAGAAAATGTTAAAGCAGTAGTCTTCTAACCCAACAGTCATTTAGTAGCACTGGAGAAACCTAGACAAGGTACCAAATCCCACATTCTCTTACCTAAAGGCTCCTTGATGTGTCCCCTGTGGCCCCACTTTGTTCTCAGTTCCACTGGTTTAAACCACAACACATCCTCTTAGAAAGAAACAAAGAGAAGACCAAGATGAAACATGTACCCACAAAGGGTAAACTCAACCCTCACCCCACAAAGGCAATCTGATCCCATCCTTCACACCCACCTCTGTTGAAGAACATGTAGCGCACTACTGCCATCTTAGTAAAAATTTTGAAAGGATGACCACTCAAAACAACTCTCTTGATGACCATTCTGTCTGGATCCACTGACAACA
Source organism: Panthera uncia (assembly GCF_023721935.1). Classification (NCBI taxonomy): domain Eukaryota; kingdom Metazoa; phylum Chordata; class Mammalia; order Carnivora; family Felidae; genus Panthera; species Panthera uncia. The sequence continues at coordinate 44,867,084 of NC_064814.1, forward strand.
GATGGCCTGTGGCAATGAGGCTGTGCATTCCTAAGGAGCAAAAGCAGAGCAACAGGAGTCTACAAGCCAAAGCCTTCACTGATTGCCCCCGTCCACTTAAAGACCCAAACAAGATCTTTTCAGAGAAACCTTAAAGTAAGGATATATTATGCTGCCCTCCTGGGTCCATGCAAAGATCATTAAATGATATTCCCTCTACGCCTGTTGTGAGAACCTATCCTAAATACAGCAGTCTGAGCAGCACCTATCAATTGGCTACGGTTTATAAGCAAGATAAAGTTCCGTTTGTCATCCTTGTCTCAGACCCAGTCTGAGGCTGAGATTGGGGTATTTTGAAAACTATTATTATGTTCTTCATACCATATGACTCTCAAATCTAAATACAGGAAATAGTTTTAAACCTATTAAGGACCTACAGGTCTGTTCACCTCTGTGAACTTAACTTACCATTGCTATTCTGTTTAAAAAGCAGTACAGATGCAGGAGGAAACGTGATTGGGCCATATACTGTCGCTACCAAGGCCACATCAGCAGTCAGGAATCTCTGAAATTTATGTTTATCCGCTGCCATAATAAGGGTTAAAAAATAAAAAGTAAAAACATTTTGAGAAGCCATAGGTAATCCAGAAGCCTGTGAAAAGCTGTATCATTGCAACTCAAATCTAAGGCAACTTATGTTTCTTTGCCCCACTAGTTCTCAAAATATTTTCCTACCTCAATACAACTGTAAGATACAACTCAGTCCTTCACAGTAATTTTTCAACAGGGAGGCAGAATCTTGGAGCTTGGACTATATTTGGGGTTTGAAAAAGTTCTCCAGGTGATTCTGACACTCATTATCCCTACCTTGTTTGGGAAGCAATGCTTTACAGAAAATACCTCCACTAAATCAAAAGCCTGTAGTCATGAGCAAGAATTGGCAAATATTTTCTATAAAGGGCAACATAGTATTTTAGGCCTATGGCCATACAGTCTTTCTGTTCCAACTACTACTCAGCTATGCCACTATAGCAAAAAAACAGCCACAGACAACACATGAGAAAAAAAGGGGAAAAAAGAAGGAAAAAAAACCCCAACAACCCACAATTGTGTTCCAACAAAATTTTATTTAACAAAAACAAGCAGTGGGGCAGATCTGGCCTAAGGGCCATACTTAGCTGATCTCTGATCTTGAGGACTACCTGAGCTTCTGCTTTTATCTTCAATGAAACGCTCCCTCCTGCTTAATACTGAATTTACAGAGAAATAAAATATTTTAAGGGAAAGAGAAGATAATTCCTCATTTAGATAGCATAGCTAATTAACATATGGCTAGTAAGAACAGAAATTATCCAGAGTACCCATTAATACTGCCTTCATCATCTTCCTCCAGCCACTGCTGAAAGCTGAGTGTGTGTGGTAATGTTCAGAAGCCTCCAAATATCTTCCCACTCCTAATGTATAGGAGTCCAATCATTTTTGCCATAAAAGTGTCCCTGGTCACCACTCTTCAACATCTTATCCCAACATCTCAGAAGCCACATACTTGTTTTACCCAACTGTGGACCACCCCTATCCTCCACCCACACTGCCACCGGCCATCGGATGCCAAGGGTTCTACACTTTGTGACACCATTTTATAGAGCCACCAACTCCCATTCAAAACCACTTTGGAACAAATACTCATGGCAGAGAAGCCTCAGCACCACACAGAGGTTGCATCACTGGGATGCTTCAGACAGGTTCAGACATTGTGAATAAAAACATCATTGGCTCCTAGACCAGAGTAGTGAAAATACCCTTAACCCAGAAACCCAGAGTTTGAAATTGTGTATTGTACACACCCGCACTAAGAATCAATAGTCCCCCAAAAGACATTAAGATGGACAAGAACCCAGAAGCTTCCCCACTGCTTTACCTGCAGTGTGCTGAGAGAACAAAGGTGAGGCTCGGAAGCGCCTGAACCCACAGTGGAAGATCAGCTCCTCCTTAGCTTTCACAGGCTCAGTGTTGCCAGGGTGCCGGCTCACCACCATATTCAGTACTGACATCTGGGAACCACATAAGAAAAACAGACCTTCCTATCTAGAATAGAGCAGCCTAAACTGAAAGAAGACAAACTAAACTAGCAGATCCAAATTCGCTCTAATACTCATTTACAGTAAGTAAGATTTACTTTTTACCTTTACCAACAACTGGCATTCAAGTTACATATAGGCTGGTTTTTGGGGCTTTCACGTAGCCTTCTGTGTTAGCTAACCTTCCCGTGTCTAACAATGCAGAAGCTCAACATCTGCCACAAACGCAGTGCCTTCAAGTCACTCAACTCACCACACACCTCAAAACTACTCATTCAAGACGGTTACCTCCCAAACTCTTCCACTGACCAAAGGCCAGAGCTCTCGCATACACGCAATACACACGAGTACTGGCCATCAAGAAAGAGACCTACGCGTGGCCCAACCACTCCTTCCCGCACCCCCCCCCCGCCCCCCACTTAAGGCTGCCAACCCTTGGTTAAAATCTAATCTGACAGAGAAGTCTCAGAACACAGAGTGCATCACTGAGATGCTTCAGACAGGTTCAGACATGTTGTGTAACACCATCATTGACTTCACCATCATATTCTCTGATTCTTCATCCTAAGGCAGATTGTTTACATCCCAATGAGTAAAATGTCGGTCACATAAAATTTCAGACTATCATACAAAACTGGTTGGAAAGTTTCTTAAGTCCCCATTTCCCACAAAATACTAACTCACCTTCTGTTCATGAGGTAGTAAAGAAAATACAATCAAGGGTGCCCCTCGCTTAAAGTATTCAACCACTGAGACAGGGACTTCAGAGACATGAAGTGTGACATACCAGCCAACCTGCCAAAAAGAAAGTAGAAAATAATTATTTACCCTTAAGGTCTCGACAATGATGAAGCATTTCTCCAAATATGTTAGAAGTCTCTTAAACTACCCTAAAGCCCACCCTCACCCTTTAAAACTGCCTTTCACAGATGCCTCAACTACCCAGATTAAACTTTTCAGTTAACATCTGATACTTCTTTGTTCTCAATATCACTCTCACCAGTGACTCAGTGGCTCCTCTAATTCAGCTACGGGCAGCACAAAACTAAATAAGGTACTCATGCCAAGAGAAGGAATAAAGGAGAGGGCACCTTGGCAAACGGCAAATTACAGGGATGGACAAAGTAAGGCAGATACCTCAGCTCCTTCGACCTCTTTTTCCTCAATTTCTTTAAAAATGCGTTTCCTAGTATTAGTAAAATTCTGAAACTGAAAGATCCGAGCATAATCTTGAGGAAGGTTTTCCTTAGGATCCCATGGAGATGTCCGGAAGCTCTTGAGGCCTCTGTATTTCTGAAATCTAGATAAAGAAGATTTTAAAAAATAGTCAAATTTATATGGTGCTACTTTTTCACTCAAGTCACTTCTAAAATGGCTAAGACTCTAACTTAAAAAAATTCTCCCACTATCTCTCAAAATAATCTAACAGCCTAAAACCACACTCCAAAACAACTCATAACAAGTATTTCAGAACCAAACCCCAGCCCCTCACTGACAAAGGACAAAGTACTTAGAGTGGCTCCTTCAGGGAGTGGCTCTTTAACCTGGCAAACAAGGTCCCTGACAAAAATATTACATCCCTAATATCCAATGTAAACCCTCTGGCTTTAATCAGACTCATCTCCAGGGAAGACATCATCTACGTCTTCACGCTTTTATTCTTGCCCAAACTCCCTCAAATCTCCAAAATGTTTTATACTTTCAGTATTAGCTCCTATAGGAAGCACTTGCCGATTAACCTTAGTATTTCCCCTTCGTTAAAGTACTGTGACATTGTTAGTCTGCACCACACAGTCTGGAACTTGATTACATATTATTGTTTCTGTATGTATGTCTTACCTTCCCATATAGAATGTTAGCCCTTCAGAAACGGGGACAATGTGTTGTGTTTTTTTTTTTTATCACACTGACACACTTCTGAGCCACATGAATTTTAAATAAAAACACTGATTTTAGACTTGTTGACTAACCGAATTCTTGCAGCCACGTCACGGGGGGTATCTACTTCATCTGGAAACATCTCTTGCAGTCTTTCTTGTTTATATTTCTCCAACATTTTTTCTTCAGCCTCTTCATCCACATTCTCATCATACAGATCATCATGCACAGACTCTCCTATAGTCATAGTTTCACATTCTTCCTCCTCTTCCTTTTCACTGCTCTCATTCTATAGAATAAAGATTACAGTTTCACACCCGTCTGTACCCTAAAGACCATTAAACTATAAGTAAATTAGTTTTACTAGACACCTAGTCAAAATCAGTATCAATTCTAATAGAGATTAAGTTATAAAAGAAAGTCTCACTTCTGGCAGCTCTAAGTCATTCCTAGGAAACTGATCACACACAACCCTCAAGGTCAGGATTGCACTTTGCCTTGCATTTGGGGCTGTACGCAGAAGTGGCCTAAGGATTCATATCTTTACCTGAGATTCCTCTTCAATAAAATCCTCATGTTCTGTATCATCATATTCATCTTCCCCACCACTTTCACCATCCTCATCCAAAATCCATTCAGCTTGGTAACTGGATGTCCCTTTGGGAACCTTCTTTACCACCTTGGAACTTTCCTTCAAGCAGTCTGTAGAAGCCCAGATGAGTTAAGTTAAATTATATACCTCTGGGAACCTGGGTGGCTCAGTCAGGTGAGCATCTGACTCTTGATTTTGGCTCAGGTCATGATCCCACGGTTGTGAGATTGAGCCCTGCGTCGGGTTCAGCACTAAACACAGAGACTGCCTAAGTTTCTCTCTCTTGCCCTTTTCCCCTCCACCCCTCTTGCGCACTCTCTTAAAAAAGTATACACATACATATGCTTATTTATACACACACACACGTGTATATACATACGTACACATACACACCTTTCCCCTATTACTCCCGTATTCTCACCTAGGCAAGATGATACCAGACATTGCTACCAACACCAGAAACTCTAGCAGACACTATGAGTAGAACAGACTACTTCCAAATTTAATTCAGCTGCCTCAGAACTAGCAACACTTACACAGCCCAATAAGCTTTGCAACAAATCAAAGTTGTTTATCTGTTTATGAGAAAACAACAACAACACAAATAATTTTGAAAAATGGAGCAAAGCTATGTCCAATGTTTGCTTGGTGCAAACATACAGCCTTTAGAGATAGAGGGGAAAACTAACCTCCAAATACATCTCATCGCACCCTACCCTGTGAGCAGCTAGAGAAAATGCACAATTCTAGGCCATATGAAATACAAACAAGTTTGCCAATACCAACCATTTGCCTCATTCAGTTCCTCCTCTGTGGGCCAGGTTTGCTCCCCCTCCATTGGATCTGGGATAACCTCTGTTTGCAAAGATTCTTGTCTTTCAGGATCTGCCTTCATTAGGACCTTAAGGTCTTCCTCCATATCAACCACAGTATCCACAGCACAAATCTGAAAACCAGAATAGTTGACACCAAACGTTACCCAAAATCTACTAAATCTAACATGGTAACCAGAAAGATTCAGAAATAACACAGTCCTCAAAATAAATAAATAAAATAAAATAAAAACAGAATGAAACAGTGAGCCCAACTGGTCAAATCTTTCAATCATTTCAATTTCCTAGCATTTTAAGTCCATACCTCTACTTGCTTTTGAGGCCTTTCATAATCTGCTCTCACTCCTACGCATTTATTACCTACCTTACTCCCATCAAGCTGATTTCTTCAAAGAAACTATCTGATCTATCCCTGGGACTAAATTCATGTTGTCTCTATCTTCTTCGACAGTTTCATCTCTCTTCATCCCATAAGTCATATTCATACATCTCAACACCTGGCTCAAGTCTGAGCTCTTCTGTGAAGCCTGCTAGTCTACTTTCTCAACTTACACAGCAGGTCTCTATCCCTCAACCACACTTTTTCAATCTTTGATGTTTGCCATTTTTTCTGACGTAATTAGGCTGTCCAAGGAAAGAGATTGCATCTTGTGTCTTTTATACACTCAAAGACAATTGCTATGTGAGGTACCTATAAAGTGCTGAATACAGGATATCAACATATTCAGTTGACTACTGTCTTACTTCAAACTAGCAGTCACCTCCAGAGGCTAGTATAGTTGTCTAAGAGTGCAGACTACCTTCTCTGTTATTCACATCCTACACCAGTTTACACATAAATCTACAAGTCGTTTAAAAAACACTTAATGTTTACTTATTTTGAGAGAGAGAGAAGGAGAGAGAGAGAGAGAGAGAGAGACAGAGAATGAGTGGGGAAGGGGCAAAGATAGAGGGAGAGAGAGAAAATCCCAAGCTAGCTCTGTGCCATCAGCGTTGAGCCTGACACAGGGCTCGAGCTCACAAATCGTGAGATCGTGAGCTGAGCCGAAATCAAGAGTCAGATGCTTAAGTGACTGAGCCACCCACGCACCCCTACAATACAGTTTTTAAGAACATCACTCTTACCTCCATTGCAGCTCCAGAGTCCTGTGATTTGACCACTCTAGGATTTAAAAGGAAAGGGTCTATAGGAGCATCTATCTGTTTCATCTGGAAATCACCCTGTCCAATGATATGCAGCAAGCTATTTACATTCAGAGTCTGTCCACGAATATAGCCTGAGATTTTCAAGGTGCCCACCAAGTTATTTTCTTCACTAGGCACAAAGTCAGCAGCATGAGCAAACATGTAGGCCCGTCGATCTCGAAAGGCAAGATGTCGTTGCTTTTGGTTAGCCAACTGCCTGAGCAGCATCTGTGCCTCCTGTTGTGTGTCTAACAGGAGAAATTTGTCATCAGGAAAGCGCTTCTCCACTGCTTTATTTAGCTTCTTTCTGGCATCTATTTGTTTCCTTGGTGGGAGGCCAGAAATCCCCTGGACAGCTAGTGCTGTGAGCAAGAGAGAAAGGGCTTTGTTACTTACTTTACCACGTGTAAATCCCCACCGTAGCTCACAAACAAGCTAACAGTTCAGTTGTGAGACCAGAGATCACTGAGAAACTGAACACTCAACTACCCTAAAAAATTTTCATAGTGAAACCAAAGTTCATACTCTTCTTCCTCTGGGCAAAGAGTAGTCCAGAAATAAAAAGCAGCTTGATAGGTAATTTCTAAATGATGGACCAACTTAAGCCATAGATGTATAACTCGCCACCAGCCAAATACAACCCACCAGTTGTATTCCTGTATCAAGTGTCAGACAGAGTGCCTGAAAAATTATAGATGCATAATAAATGCTAATTCACTCCCCCCCCCCCTTACCTCTAATACTCCTAACTCACTTACTATAGGTAGGAAGGCCCTGGGCAAAAAGGCAGGAAAGGCAGTAATCCCCAGTGCTGTCCCAGCCTTCTAGTGGATCAAGGAGAAAAAGGATGGTATCTGCCACTTTAGCCATGTCTAACACAGCGTGCAGATCCCCTGGAGATAGAAGACAAAGTTAGTGGGAAGAGGTGTTTGGCACCAACACATCATACTAAAAGAATATTACTACTACTCAAAATACAACAATAGAAAACACTGTTGTATGCTCCAACCTGGCCTTGCAGATGTGAAATACCACCGATGTTTCAAGCGGGGGCATAACAGCACAAAGCTATGGGTGCTTCCCCACTCATTCAAGTGTACTGTTCCAGTGTCCTTATCCTGAAGCAGCCTAAAGGCCTCTGGCAAGGAAATCCTGTCATGCAGAGGCACTACCAGCACCTGATGAGGAGGACCATCCTTGCTGCCGAGCTGTCTTTTCTCTGCCAGAACCTGAGAATGGAAAGATCAATGTTTCAGTACTTCATTTCAGTATTGCATTTCCCACAGTATGGACGCCCCTTCCTCACCCCCACTCCCCACTCTCAGTCCACCGCATCTTTCTTGTAAAAGGCACGTAGGCCGGGAGAGTGGGCAGAAGCTTGCACCAAAACAAAGAATGTCCTAGCATGAATCTAGATCTGCATGCCTGACATGTGCTCGAGAATTATTTTTCCATCCCCGGCCCCTTCCCAGGGTCACATTTTTCAGTTCGAGGCATTACCGCCTAGAACAGCTGTGAAACCACACCACTCCCCAATCCCTGCTCCTCTCACCGCCTCCTTCTTCTGCTTTCGGAGCTGGCTGGCGCGATGCCTCTGGTCTACTCTGCTGAGCTCTTTTCTCACTTTCCTGCTTAGGACCTTCAGTGCTAGACGGCCTAGAAGATTAAAAAGGGCTCTTATGCAAGGTACCAGAGAGTCGAGAAAGGGGACCCTCTCCGCCCATCTTAGAGCCTTTGCGCGCGGTCCAGGCCGGAGGTAGGAACTGCACACAAAGAAAAGCAGCTAACATCTAAAGTAACCCTCCTTCCTCCAACCCTATCTTCTCACCCTTGCCGTCCCGCTGCGCGGATCCCCGACCCCGATGCCGCCCGCCTTTATGAGCTTTATTCTGTTGCTTAAGAGGGCCAGAACGGTGGGCCGCCATGCCGCCGCTCACGTGTACCTAGTCAGCACTACTTCCCGGCCGGACGGAGCGCTTCCGGCCCCCTCCTTGCCCCTCCCTTCCCGTGGCGGGGCGGGGCTCACCGCGTCCTCTCGCGAGAGTCCTTCCAACCAGGCTCAGAAATGACTCTGGCGTCTCAGCAAAACCGCGGAGTAAACTTTTCTCACGCGGCGGTCTACGGCTGGGGGGTTTAAAAAGCTGGATGTAGACTCGAGGTTTAGCCTCTCAGTCCCAGAGGGCTTTTTTTGCTACCTGTATTTTCATTTTTTGCGCAATCTAGTTGCATCACCTTAGGCAGCTGTTGAAGTTTTTCCATTCGTGTGGAAGAGGGCTAAGCCCTTCCTGTCACCTAGATTTGTGCACATCGCTCCTCAGTTTGCAGCAGCAGATGTTACCACTTTGAGCAATCCTTTCTTCCTCTTATGGGCTGCTGAGGTCTAGAAGGAAAATCGCGTGGAAGGCTCCGTACAAGATCCCGCTGATCACCGTTATCCCAACCCGCGCCCCCCGCTCCAACAGAGCTGAAGGCAGGACGGTACCAGACAGGGAGAACTGGCCTTGACAGACGAGCCCTCACAGGCAACTCAGCCTCTTCAATCTCGGGGTGACTGTGCTCCAGCTCCTCTTCCCACAAGTCTTGCAACTGAGGGCCACCGGCTGGCAGGGGGATTTAGAGGAATGATGGAGCTCTGGCCTTTGAGCCAGGAGACTAACGCTAGTTTCCTAGAGAGCCAGACTCGAGGAGCGAATGGCCCGGCCCTTCCCGTCGGGAAAACGAGTGGGTAGAAATCAGGGAGCGTCTAGCTGGGTTGAGGCCAGCTCCGATGCGAGTGACTTTCCCTCAGCCACCGGGTCCAGGGCGCGCCAGCTACCGCGCGCAGTGCGGCGCGGAACTGGCTGCGGGAGCTCACAATGAGGGTTCGCGCCCTCGGGGCGGGAGCGGGCGCGTTGCCATGACAGCGGCCAGCTAGGCGCGCGCCCGGGGGCCCACCGCCCCCGGGCGCGCGCAGCCTCACCCCAGCCCCGACCCCCCCCCGTCGCTGAGCGCAACCCCCCCCCGCCCCCGACAGTGGGAAGGGGCCGGGCCAGCCTCCTGACGTCTGTGCGGGGCTCGGAAGATGGCTGCGGAGCCCAGCACGGGGCAGTGGCTGCGGCGGTGGTGGCGGCGGGCGGGGAGCGCGGCGGACGGGGGCTCCGCCTTGCGCGTGGGGCGCTGAGCGGAGAGGCGCGGAGGAGGCGTGGGCGCACGGGGGGCTTGGGGGACAGCTCGGCGTTGCCTCTCTGCCACCCGCCACACCATGGGCAGCGCGGAGGACGCAGTCAAAGAGAAACTGCTGTGGAACGTAAAAAAGGAGGTAAAGTAGGAGCAAAGACCCCCGGAGACTCACGTCCCTGCCCGCGCTGCCCGGCGAGGGGACGCGGAAAGGTCCGTACCCCCCACCCCACCCCCCGGCACCAGCGCCCGCGGGCCTGGGCCGGGCGGGGGCGGGGTCCTGGACTGGCTGCGGCTACCGGCTCTCTCCCGGATCTGGGGCAGCACCCCTCCGTCCGAGGAGGCAGGCCGGCGCTCCGGCGCTTGTTTGCTCCGCGATCCCGCAGTTCCCCGCCCTGTGACGGCAACAGCGCTGGGAGACCAAGGTCGGGGGAGGGGTGGTGGCGATTTCTGGAGAAGTGGTGCTGCCCTTTCATTGCCCAAGCCGAATGGGCAGGGGCGGGGCCCCGCGAGGGCCTCAGCGCTAAACGCGTGGTTTGGGGGCTTAGCTCTGGTTTGCCCTACACCCAAGATTCAGGGATCCCTCTGGGAACTGAATCGCGGCTGCAGGAGGTTCGTCGCACACCTCGCTGCTTTTCCACGCCCACCTCCCTACCCAGAGACCATGGGGGGGGGGGGGAGGTTGAGAATGCTTTTTTTAAGACTCAAGATTTTTTTCCCCGTTTAAGGATTCCCGCCCCACCCCAAACGTCAGAAAGAGAAAAAAGCTCTCCCCTCTACTAACGTCCTTTACCTTGACCCTGCCCTAAAGCCCATTTCAGTTTCATCGTGTTGGGTGGGGGGGGGGGGGGGGGGGGGGGGGGGGGCGGGTACCCATATGAATGACTCACCGCACATGAGAGCTGGAGAGCTCAAACCTGCAGTATGGATTAGAATGGATTAGGCCTCGGGAACCATGAACTCCTTGCAACTACCTTTGTGGCTGTCTTCTACCAGATGTGCAAACTCCATGAGGGCAGGAAACCAGTCTGTTTTGTCCACTATTCTGTATCCAGGACCTGGCACACAGTAGACATTCAATGAGTATTTGGTAAATAAATCTACTGATTTTAGAGACTGCAAGATCTGTAGGGATGTGTAACCTTGGAATACTCTGGACCTAACTCTGTGTGACTTGAAGAAGTTACTTAACCTGAGTCTTATTTTATTCATCTCTGAAAGAAGGATGATGATATGTATCTCATATATTAAAGTTTGTCATAATGGTTCCTTTACCTCTTCCTAGAATTTCAGGATTGGAGAAGACTATGTGTTCTCATAAACTCCTGGAAGGCCCTAGATGGTTCTCCTGCATTAACTGTGGCCTGGCTACTGTGCCCTACCTAACATTTATTTGTGCCTTTCCCTCTTGTTGGCAAAGTAGTCAAAGTCCTCACCTTTCCAGCTGTGTGTGAGAAGCTGCCTCACCACTTTTGTGTGAAGTGGCCAAGAAAGCATTTTAGGTCAGGAGTACATCAAATCAGCATTTCAACTAAACCCTGGTCTCCCCAAGCAAAAGGGCAATCCCACGTCATAGTGATTATCCTCGGGAAACAAGCAGTCTAGTGACAGAGGCTCGTATGAACAGTATAAACAAGAAGAAAAAAGTAGCCATACCTAAACCATGGATGGATGTGCTAGGATTGTTGCTGTGCTCCAAATTTAGAGTTGGTCAGGGACGTAGGAAAGATTTCTGATACCATGATTCTTTTTTTCAATACTTAGAAGGCTTTTTATACTGCTCTAAGAATGATTCCTAAACAAATATGAGAAATGCCCAGAATATGCCACAGCTATGTATATTACCTGACAAAGTTTAACCTGCTCTGAATTCTTAGTTCCCTTCTCCCTTTAGCACTTGAATTAGGGAGAAATATATCCTTCCTCTTCCGCAAGTAGAGGAAGTGGGGATAATTGTAGGCAAGGCTGGACTTTCAATACAGAATTTCTGATATAATTCTAGAGTCATCTGTATGTCCTTCTAACCCCCAAATCTGCCCCACCGGCCTGTTTCAGATGCCCGCAGGTCTTTAAACTGTGACTTTATGCTCTGTTTAATACAAACACCGCTTGGCAAGTAACCTAGGAAGCTTTTAACAATTTAGAGTGCAGGATCAATCTGATTCCCCTCTACCTAACTGCTAACTGTGAGCAGTTTCAATAGGGAGAAGCCTCCAGGTCCTCCCTACCTCCTCTGCAGGCTTTAGAAGCTTTACCACTCTCCAAACTGTACAGTCCTCAGCGAGGGTCTTGGGAGCAAGGGCAGCATCGGAACACTGTATCCCTTGTCCAAAGAATGACAAAGACACACTCTGCCCGGAGCTTCATATAAGATTTTACAGTGGGGGTGAGGTAATCCATCTCTCTAATCTCCAGTATTAGTATCTGTTTCTTGGCAAATTCCGCCAGGACATCAAAAGTGCTTGACTTCGATGTTGGGAGCAACTAAAACCTCATACATTGCTGATGGGAGTGTAAATTGGTACAACCACTTTGGAGAGCTATTTGGCAAAATCTAGTGAAGTGGAATATACATATCATATCAGAAATTCCTTGTCTGGAAATATAAATGCAAAAAATGAGCACCTATGTTTACTAAAAAACATATTTTTAATGTTCATAGTAGCGCTATTCATGACAGACCCAAATTGGAAACTACCTACGTACAGTTCATTGTGTGTTAACATAATGGAGAATGAACAATCCACAAGTACATACAATGTGAACACATAACCTATAAAGAAATCCAGTCACAAAACACTACACACAGTGATTTCATCTATCAACAGTATGAAAACCCATAAAGAGACTCTATGCTGTTAGAAGTCAGGATAGCACATGTCCCTGAGGAGAGTAGTGAGTGGAAGGAAACATGACAGTGGGAGGTGTTCAGGGGTGCTGGTCACATGTTCTGTCTCTTCATCTGGATGCTGGTTTCACAGGTGGATTCAGCTTGTGAAAATCCATCAGGCTGTGTAATTATGACATATACCCTTTTCTGTAGTTTTATGTACATCAATAAAAAGTTGTGTGTATGTGCTTTTTAAAAAGGGCTTTCTTAAAGACAGATGTAACTGCTCATCTTACAAGGTATTTGGAAACTTTTATATCTATGTAGGAACCCAAAACATCAGGGTTCTATCTAGACAGAAAGAAGGCTGGGCTTGCAAGCATGTGGAGAGTGTCTCTGAGGCCTGGGTGAACGTTGAAGAAGATGGAGTAAATGAGGGGCAGGTTGTTTATCTACAGCCTATAATGAGCTAGTTTGTTCCTAACAGGCAGCGTGTCTGTCCAAAAGCTCTTCTCCAGCTAAGTACACATGAGCAAATGGCATCCTGTCCGTCTTCTCCACAGTAAGGCACTTCCTCCTGGACTGGAACATCTGCACTGATTGCTTGGTGGATGACATCTCTCTTCCTGGTTGCCTTTCCAAGAAGACACTTGGCTTCCCCACCTCTCCCGTCCCTATTTACTATCTAATCTGCAAGTAGAGTAGGAGATAGACCAGGAGAGCGGAGCCAAGCTATTTACTTGCCCACAACCCTTTGATCAGAAAAATCAGTAAGATGCTGCCCGTTTGTCCACAGGTGAAGCAAATCATGGAGGAAGCTGTTACCAGGAAGTTTGTGCATGAAGATAGCAGCCACATCATTGCTCTGTGTGGTGAGTGACTGGGGGCAGTGGGAAGAGGGTTTAGAACTGAGGACACTGTCCTGGGGCCAGGGAAAGAGGAGTGCTCAGGTTTAGTAGTTTTCAAATGTGGCTACAAATTAGAATCAGCTGTGAAGTACTTGTGCTGTCCCTGGGCCCTGTCCCCAACCTACTGAATTAGGATCTCCAGGGCCAAAGGATTTGTATATGTATTTAGTTCCTTTGGTCTTTAGTATGCATGTGAGTCACCCAAAGAACTTGTTAAAACACAGATTCCTGGGTCCCAACCCTGGAATTTCTGATTCTGATAGGTCTGGGGTGGGCCTGAGAATTGGCATTTCTGACAAGTTCACACATGGTTCTGAGCTGCTGGTCCAGGGACCACGCCTTGAGAACCACTGACCTAGGTGATTCTGGTCTGGGAACTGCTGCTCTGGTTTATGTTTAACTTTGGGGAAGGGTTTGTGTTTCGGAATGCTTTCTGTGCCACATCTACTTTCTTTTTTATTTAAAAAAAAGTTTTTTAACCTTTATTTATTTTTGAGAGAAAGAGACAGAACGTGAGGGGGAGAGGGACAGAGAGAGAGGGAGACACAGAACCCGAAGCAGGCTCCAGGCTCTGAGCTGTCAGCACAGAGCCCAATGCGGGCTCCAACTCACAAACTGCGAGATCATGACCTGAGATGAAGTCGGACGCTCAACCAACTGAGCCACCCAGGCGCCCCTCAACTTTCTAACTAATCCCACTTGTGTTGCTCTGGCATTCTCAGTTCTCCAGACCCTGGACTGGGGGCAAAACAGCATGAGCTACAACAGGAGGGAAACCCAAAGCTTTCCCACCTTAAAAGGGAGAACGTTGGTAATAAACCATCACTTCCTCCTCTCCTGAAGACTTCTGCCTTTACAGAGGCAAGCTAGTCTCTATACACAATAGAGTTTTCTTGGATTTCCAGGACTTTTATCTTCCTTTCAACTCCCTTTCTTTTTTTTTTTTTTTTTAATTTTTTTTTTAACGTTTATTTTTGAGACAGAGAGAGACAGAGCATGAACGGGGGAGGGTCAGAGAGAGGGAGACGCAGAATCTGAAACAGGCTCCAGGCTCTGAGCTGTCAGCACAGTGCCTGATGCGGGGCTTGAACTCACGGACCGCGAGATCATGACCCGAGCTGAAGTCGGCCGCTTAACCGACTGAGCCACCCAGGCGCCCCTCAACTCCCTTTCTAAAGAACAGTTTGCCATCTCTGTGTTGTTTTCCTTGGCTTCTGAGATTGGTGTTGGGAATTTGTGAAGAGAGGCTGTGTGTTTCGGAGTGAAAGGAGCAGACAGTAGCATGGTGAGGCATATAAAGCTGCCTACCATCAGTCCAGCAACAAATGCTGTGGGTCCACCATGTGCTAGATCCTGTTTCCGCATAGGGAAACAGCAGTCACAAGATGGACAGAGTCTCTGCCCCAAGGGCTTACATTCTTTGGGGACAGAAGACACGTGCACACATAAATATATCCTGTATGATAAAGGTGTGGAGAAAATAAAAGCCGAGAGATAAGGGAGAGCTATCGGGAAGAGATGGCCTGTGGACCCAGCCTGAGTGACACACTGATGCAAGTGAATCTTGGTGCTCTGCTAAGTTATCTTGGACAAGTTTCTTAACTTCCGTCACCCTTAGTTTGCTCTCCTAAAAAAGGGTGGTGATTCCTACCTCAAGGAATTTTTGGAGGGATTGAGATGATGCATGAGAACATTTCTAGCATTGGAAGAGCTCAGGAAATGTCTGTCTTTCCTTCTCCTTTGGATGTTGAGGATGAAACTAGGTTTGCAGGATTTCAGTTCCCAACACCTCCCTTTGGGTGTTTCCTGGTTCTTTGAGATATGTTATGATTCTCAGGGTTACAAGGAACAATCTAATCTCACCTTTCTCAGGCAGAACCTATGTTAGGGGAGAAGCATGGTAGTCTTTCAGTAAGTGGCTTTGAAGAATATTAGACCCCTACTCCTTTCCACCTGTGTTGTGTGCTCCTAACATTAGCCACTATTTGTTGTTGTCACCAGAAGGGCTTTGCTGGTGGCCCAATTATGCATGGCTTAATTCCTTATCCAGAGCACATTCAACAAACACAGAAAACAGAACAAAATAGCGCAAACAGCTTGTGCATGGGCGCCACACGTGGGTGGCCAAGGGGGAATAGGGGAAAGAGAGGCAGAGAGAAAAGTTGTGGGTATCTCACATTCAGGCCAATTGGGATGAGAAGAAACTGTCAGCTCTCCTGTGATCATTGCAGAGGCCCCCAGGAAGCAATGGAGCTTTCGCTTTGCTTTTGTCTCTTGCCTAGAAGCCTCCCCACCCCCCCCACCTCACCCCCCTCCCCGGGCTCTTCCCAGCAGGCAGGGATATTACCCTCAAAAGGAATGCTGCTTCTCCTTTCAGCCAGTTTTGGTTACTGAAACAGCAAGGGTCTATGAAATAAACCCAAGTCTCCAGGATTGTAAAGTCAGCCCAGGAGCAAGAGGAGCCCCGTTCTGCTGGATCTCAGGAGGTGCTTTAGGTCTGCTAGCGCAAACTTAAATAATGTCTACAGTCAGATGGAAAAGGTCTACACAAGAAGCTGTCTGGGTGTGACGCTGCAGGCAGTAGTGGTGGGGACTGGGGTGGACTGAATATTGCTTGCCACTATTCAGCTCCTGCAGGAATGCCAGCCCAGGCTTGCCATGGCCTTTGTTTTTTTCTTAAGAGAAGACAGAAGTCTGGGTTTTTATATGAAATTTCCCAATTTTTATTTTTTTAATGTTTATTTATTTATCTTTGAGAGAAAGAGAAACACAAGTGGGGGTGGTGCAGTGAGAGAGGAAGACACAGGATCCAAAGCAGGCTCCAGACTCTGAGCTGTTACTGCAGAGCCCAATGTGGGGCTTGAATTCATGAAACATGAGATCATGACCTGAGCCAAAGTTGGTTGCCTAACCAACTGAGCTACCCAGGCACCCCTGAAATTCCCCAATTTTTAAAGGCTAATAACTAATTCCCATTAAAAAAATTTTTTTAATGTTTATTTCTTTTTGAGAGACAGAGCGTGAGTGGGAGAAGGGCAGAGAGACACACACACACACACACACACACACACATACACACACACACACACACACAGAATCCCAAGCAGGCTCCAGACTCTGAGCTGTCAGCACAGAGCCCGACGCAGGGTTCGAAGCCACGAACTGTGAGATCATGACCTGAGCCGAAGTCAGACATTTAACCGACTGAGCCACCCAGGTGCCCCAACTATTTCCCATTTTTATATACTTTATGTTTATTTATTTATTTTGAGAGAGAGAAAAAGCACGTGTGAGGGAGGGACAGAAAGAGAGGGACACAGAGAGAGTCCCAAGCAGGCTCCACACTGCCAGCATGGAGCCCGATGTGGGCCTTGAACCCACAAACCTTGAGATCATGACCCGAACTGAAGCCAGACGCTTAACCAACTGAGCCACCCAAGTGCCCCAACTAATTCCCATTTTTAAAAAATCTGTGGGCCAAACAAAAGGCATCTCTGAGCCTCTGCCAGTCGGCTGCCCCTGCCTTGGGCTCGGTGCATACACTGAGGAGAATGCTAGCAGTAGGGGCTGTCAAGCTAAGTATAAAGCTGTATAAAGCTAAGTCAAGCCCACAGGGAAAAGGAATCCTTAGGCTTCGTCAAAATTGGTATTCGGTGGTGAGGTAAATCCCAGTTTGGGTTCAAAATAAGATACGTTTAAAGCAGTGATTATCAAACTTTTTTCCTGTCTGCAAGCCGTTTACATGCATCACACAGTAGGATCGTAATCAGGGATTCTTGGGAAGAGGCAGGGAAGAATAGGTAAGTATTGATGGAAAACTCCACCCCTCTGGCATTTTGGAGATTCTAATATGTCGGTCTCCTTCACCCCTGGGCAAATGCTCTGAAATGAATTTCTGGTCTAAAGTAGATCCAGTCTTATACTGATTGGGTTGTGCTATTGTCCTGGCCTTGTCCAGAATCCAGCTTTGTTCTGGAAGGAATTGGAGTGCAGGGAAGATGAGGAGAGAGGTGAGCAGAGCAGAGGCTGTGGAGGCTGGATCAACCACAGAATGGCCACATTTCCTGGAGTTTGGACAGTACTGGGGCCCTGGGCCCCTCTACTCTGCCCTGGCCCCTCTGTTCTCGGCAGAGGAGGGCAA
Organism: Panthera uncia; assembly: GCF_023721935.1. Classification (NCBI taxonomy): domain Eukaryota; kingdom Metazoa; phylum Chordata; class Mammalia; order Carnivora; family Felidae; genus Panthera; species Panthera uncia. The sequence goes on from NC_064814.1 coordinate 44,884,664, forward strand.
GGCCTCGGCAAGATGAGCTCCTCTGAGCTTCCTTAGAATAGAGACATTTGAACTGGAAACAGAATCTTCCTGGAGAGCCTTAGAAAGGGAATTGAATAATCCCTGAGTTGAGTCCTGACCCTGGGCAAACCCAGGAAAGTTGCAGCAGACCCCTGTTCCTATTATCCACAGGAGGAGGGAGACTCCCAGGACTGGTAAGAAATGTGTCTTGCGTGTGCGCGTGTGTGTGTTGTGGTTGTTCCTAAACCTGTTTGTCCAGAAGCTGGTCAGGCTCCTATAGGTAGAAACCTTGTGAGGAAATCTTGTGTGGAAGCTTTGCTGGCAACCCCTGGTTGGCAGGGAGTGGTTCTCTGTGTGCTGTTCTCCAACCACAGAGTACGGCTGTCAGAGGATCAGGCCTATGTGACTGCCCACTCCCACAGGCAGAGGCTGAGGCTTGGAGAGTAAGCCCAAACCCACCACTGGTACCACCTTTTTGTCTTTAAAAAGTCTTGTCAAGTTTGCATTTTGTTCCATGATAGGGTCTTTGAAACTTTTATTATTATTATTTTTAAGTTTATTTATTTTGAGAAAGAGAGAGAGCATGCATTGCGAGGGAGTGGACAGAGAGAGAGAATCCCAAGCAGGCTTCGTGTCCATCAGTGAGGAGCCTGACATGGGGCTCGATCCCATGAACCACAAGATCATGATCTGAGCCAAAATCAAGAGTTAGATGCTTAATCGACTGAGCCACCTAGGCGCCCCTGAAATTTTTATTTAAATGTAAAGACTTTTGAATCAAATTAATTCTCCTTGTTTTCCCTGTGGCTTCTTAAACCTCCAGGTATAGTCTGATATCTCCTGCCACCCCCTCTCCCCAAGGGCAAGGTGCTTTTAACTTTTGTTTGTGGGAAACTCAAGGTTAAAGTAAACAAACTGTCCCAGCTTTAGCCTTTCAACTTTGCATTCAAAATAATAATACACATGCTTTAAGAGAACTCATTCGCTCTCTTCCTGAAGTAATTCAGGCATCAACCCTGGACCACCAGAGAAGCCACCATTTCTCTGGACCTGCCCTTCCTTCATGTCTGGGTGTGGCTGCCTCCACAGTATTTCTGTGTGCTCTATTCTGATTGGGTGCTGAGTTTGGATTTTAAAGTTTGGTGGGTAGAGCAGGTTTACAGAGAGGTTCCTGGCACAGCAGGTTCTCAGACTCTCAATGTCTCCTCTCCCCAGAAGGCATTGGGATCAGAGCCCAGGGGGAAGTCAGCCCTGCCCCTCAGTCTCCCGGTTCCTGGCTCTCCCCACACCGGTCTTTAGATCCTCAACCTGAGGGTTGTTGCTTCAGGCTAAAGATGAGCTGTAAATGGGAGACAGGGGTGGGGCCTATGGAGCTGGGAACGCATCAGGGCTTTATTAACCACCCGCTCCCTGTTGCTAAGCAGCTTTCGTTAGCCTGGAAGGTCGGCTGTGGCTGCGGTGAGCTCCTCTGGGGAATGGCAAGGAGATGCTAATGAGCTGGGTGAGAAACAGGTGCTGTGGAAAGATTGCGTTTCACCTGAGATGTTGCAGCCCGAGATACTTTCAGCACATTCTGAGATTCAGGCTCCAGGCAGTTTTTAGTCTGTCTCTTTTCAGTGAAAGGGATTCCTTTTCTCTTCTTCCCACCCATACTGAATCAACAGCTCACTCTCAGGATATCTGCCTTCTGCCTTCCACCTGGAACAATCCAGTAGGAAGGAAGGCCCTCTGGGGAAGTGGCTCCTCTCACCCTGTCTTGGAGCAAAGCTGAGGGCATATGGTGGTGATCAGTAGCTGAGACACTAAGTGTGTGACCATGGCCACAGCAGCCCCAAAGAACTCTGAACCTACCCTGGAAGATTGGTGTAAGGACTAAAGGAGTGACACAGGTAAAGCACACAGCATGGAGCCAGTAGGTGCTCAATAAATGTTGCCATCACCACCACAATGACCCGCAGCAACTTTCTTCTTTGTACTTGAAAGTGATCCTACAGGGAGCAGGGATGGGTAAAATTGGTGAAGGGGATTAAGAGTATGCTTACCATCCTGAGCACTGAGTAATGTTGAATCATTGTGTTGCACACCTGAAACTAAAATACATTACACTTGAATTAAAAAAAAAAAAAAAAAGTGATGCCTGGGTGGCTCAGTCGGTTAAGCATCCAACTCTTGATCTTTGCTCTGGTTATGATCTCATAGTTTGTGGGTTCGAGTCTCAAGTCTGGCTGTGTCCTGGCAGTGCAGAGCATGCTTGGGATTCTCTCTCTGCTCCTCTCCCATTTGTTCTCTCTGTCTCTTTTTCTCTCTCAAAATAAATAAACTTAAAAAAAAATTGACCCTAAAACCTTCCCCATCAAGTCTCCTAGAACCTTCTCCAGGATTCCATCTGAGAATCCATGATTCTGTGAGGAATATCTAGATAATTAGAGAAATTTGAACTCTAGGAACTCAATCAGGGAACCTTTATAATATTAGGAAATTTTTATTAATCTTGTAGGTACAATCAAGGTATTATATACATCTTTTTCAAAGAGTCATCTTTTACAGATACCTACTGAAATATTTATAGATAAAAATATATAATATTTAAAATTCACTTCAAAATAATCTGGGGATAAGTGAAAAAGTGGTTGGAGGTGATACAGCTGAAACAAGATGGGTCATGACTTGACCATTGTTTGGGTTAGGTGATGGGTACATGGGGTTAATTCTTTCGTCCTCTTTACTTTTGTATATGTTTGGAATTTTCCATAATGATTATTTTTTAATGTTTATTTATTTTTGAGAGAGAGAGAGAGCACATGAGCAGGACAGATAGAGGGGGCAGAGGATCCTAAGTGGCTCTGTGCTCACAGCAGAGAGCCTGATGCAGGGCTCGAACTCATGAACCATGAAATCATGACCTGAGCTGTAGTCAGATGCTTAACCCACTAAGCTACCCAGGTGCCCCATAATGATTTTTTTAAAGGAGGAGGGGTGCCTCGGTGGCTCAGTCAGTTGGTTGAGCGTCTGACTCTTGATATCAGCTCAGGTTTTGATCTCAGGGTCGTGAGTTTAAGCCTTGTGTTGGGCTCCATGCTGGGCGTGAAGGGCATGAAGCCTACTTAAAAAAAAAGAAAAGAAAAGAAAAGAAAGTTGAAAAACCAGGGGGAGCGGATGGGAAGAGGAAGAGATAAAGTGAGTATAGACAACTGTCCTGAGAAATTTTACATAAAGGGGACTAGCTAAATGGTTCCATACCTGAATGGGGATATAGGACCAAGGGAGGTGGTATTGGTTGTAGGTGGTTTTTTTTTTTTTATGTTTATGTACAAATGGGTAGTATCTAATAGGGAAATATTAAAGATACAGGGAAGAGAAGTGATGTTTGTTTGAATGATGTCCTTGAGAGGTAAAAGGGGCTGGAACCCAGTGTGTAGGTGGACAACCCAGTGTGTAGGTGGCCTTAGGAACATAGCCAGACCATCTGGAGGGACAGAAGAGAAGGCAGGGGATGGGCATGAGGTGCAGGGAAGAAAGCACCAATGTTCATGATCACCTTCAGTGTACTCGAGAAGAAAGCAAGGAGCCTTTTGCACCTCTGCATAGCCTGTGGCTTGTAGTCACTCAAAACCTACTGAGATGGGACCTGTTCTTTTCCCTAATTGCTGCTGAAGCCCAGAGAGATTTAGTGGTTTGGACCAAGTCAAATAGATAGGGAAAGGAGCCAGAGTTTGAACCCACATGTGTCTTGCTCCAAAGCCTGTGCTGCCCAGGAATGGGTGTATCTGTGTAACCTACCTAGGAGAGGAGCCTTGTGGTGTGAGGTATTGAGGAACAGTTGGCCCTTATGGAGATGTAGCTCACGGCACCAAACAGTGGACTCATGGTGGCCAGAGATACTCCGGGAGACAGTGAACCCCTTGCTGAACTGAGTGAGGCCAACGCTGGCCTGGTCCGTGGGAAGCCATTGTGAGCACTATACACTCAGATTCTGCCCTGCATCTCCATCAGGGCAAAGAAGAAAGGTGTATGTGTTAGGAATTTCATTTCCCTCACCTGCTGCTTTCTAGAATATCAGAGCAGTGCCTTCTCCTCCTAATGAAAGTCTGGAGGGGAGAGTTGCTTTCTTGTTTCAGGGCGTTGAACAAGGCTGACTGCCCTCAAAAGCTAAGCAAACAGTCAGCGTCACTAATGCAGGCTGAGAGAAAATGTACTCTAGTTACCATAGAAATGCTCATTCCAGGTAGAAGCAACTGTTACAAATCCCTGGGTGAAATAGCCAGCCAGGGAAGTGGGAAGGAGAGCGGTGGATGATGCCTTGCCTCTCCTTTTTGCTCTTCCCACTTCATCTGCTACATACAATACACTGACTTCTCCCATTAGCAGTTGGAAGAAGTTCCTACTTAAATTTTTTTTTTAATGTTTATTTATTTTTGAGAAAGAGTGAGTGTGAGTGGGGGAGGGGGAGGGACAGAGAGAGAGGGAGACACAGAATCCGAAGCAGGCTCCAGGCTCTGAGCTGTCAGCACAGTGCCCGATGCAGGGCTCGAACTCACCAGCTATGAGATCATGACCTTAACCAAAGTCAGACGCTCAACCGACTGAGTCACCCAGGCACCCCTAACGTTTATTTATTTCCGAGAGAGAGAGAGAGAGAGAGAGAGAGAGAGAGAGAGAATGCGAGAGTGCATGCGTGCAAGCAAGGAAGAGGCAGAGAGGGGGAGAGGGGGAGAGAGGATCTGAAGCTGACTTTGCACTGACAACAGTAAGCCCGATGTGAGGCTTGAACTCACAAACTACGAGATCATGACCTGAGCTGAAGTTTGGATGCTCAACTGACTGAGCCACCCAGGTGCCCCAGAAGTTCCTATTTTAAAAAAGGCTGCCCATCCCTTCCATTCCTTTATCTGCAGGGAGGCTGCTCCTCTCCTGGCCGTCTTGATTCCACCATCCAAGGCATTCATCTTTTAAAATTTCTACTCTTGGGGAAAAAATTGAAAAATAAATTAAAATTATAAATAAACAAACAAATAAGTACATAAAAATTCTGCTCTTGAAGCGCCTGTCTGGCTCAGTCGGTGGAGCATTAAACTCTTGAGTTCAGTTGTGAGTGTGAGCCCCACGTTGGGCATAGATTACTGTTATTTATTTTTATTTTTTATTAAAAAAATGTTTTTAATGTTTATTTTTGAGAGAGAGAGTGGGGGAGGGGCAGAGAGAGAGGGAGATGGTGCAAAGCCCAACGTGAGGCTCGAGCCCACAAACCGTGAGGTCATGACCTGAGCCAAAGTCAGACACTCAACCGACTGAGCCACCCAGGTGCCCCTAGAGATTACTTTTATTTTTTTTTTTTAATTATTATTTTTTTTAACGTTTATTTATTTCTGAGACAGAGAGAGACAGAGCATGAATGGGGGAGGGTCAGAGAGAGAGGGAGACACAGAATCTGAAACAGGCTCCAGGCTCCGAGCTGTCAGCACAGAGCCCGACGCGGGGCTCGAACCCACGGACCGCGAGATCATGACCTGAGCCGAAGTCGGCCGCCCAACCGACTGAGCCACCCAGGCGCCCCTAGAGATTACTTTTAAAAAGTTGTTTTAAATAAAAATAATAATAAAAAAATAAAAATAAAAATTCTGCTCTAAGTAGTATCCTCAAAACTCCAGGACCCAAAGCAGCCACCTGTCTAGCTGCTCCACCCTGTACTTTCCTCGCTTAGGTTCTCTATGGCAACTACGACCGAACTCCCCCGTTTCACAGATGGCAGACGGCAGAGGTGGGGGAGCAGGAGTTACTTTCCACACCTGCTCCTCCCATTACCATCCCTTCTTGGCTCGGTGCCTTGGGCTTAGCCTTCCTGTTAGGCTGTGCTAACTCTGGATATAGTGTCCCTATATCTCAGCCAACTGGCCTAGTTCTCTGAAGGCCATTCAGTGGCTCCCCCTATTACCAGGCCTCTGGGCTGCTGAGCACAACTTTCAACATAGGTATGTATGTGATAGCCAGGGTTGCTGCTGAGGCTCCCTAGGCTGGCTGAGGACCCTTCAACAATCACTGCTGTGTGTGCTGCACAGCCATAGTTTTAGTCCATTTAAAAAAATTTTTTAAATGTTTTATTTATTTTCAGTGGGAGGTGGAGAGAGAATCTCAAGCAGGCTCTGTGCTGTTAGCACAAAGCCTGATGATGCGGGCTTGAACTCACAAACCATGAGATCGCAACCCGAGCCAAAATCAAGAGTCGGACGCTCAACCAACTGAGCCACCTAAGCACCCCAGTTTTAGTCCATTCTTGTGACATCTCAGCTTGTGCTAGCCCACTGAATTGTTTCTCTGGTCCTTGCCCAGCTCAGATCACTTGTGGCTTCCCTAAGCAGAGCCCAGGTATTCCTGTGGGGGTGGGGAACCAAGCCAATTGGGAGGAATGCTGCGGGAACTGGTGAAGGACTGGGTGCCCATGGACACACCCAGCCTTTCTGAGTTTTGTGAGTTTTGATTCGCATCCAGGCTAGAAAAAGTCTCTAACATCGTCTCATGATAGAATCGTGGTATCTGGGTTGGATGGTCACCTGTAAAATCGTTATTATTCTGAATTGGTAACGTGTTACCTGGTTCAAAAATCAAAACTGTACAGGTGTGCCTGGGTGGCTCAGTCAGTTGGGTGTCTGACTTTGGCTTAGGTCATGATCTCATGGTTTGTGAGTTCAAGCCCCACGTCAGGCTCTGTGCTGACAGCTCGGAGCCTGGAGGATGCTTTGGAGTCTGTGTCTCCTTCTCTCTCTGCCCCTCCCCAATTTGTGCTCTGTGTCTCTATGTCTCTCAAAAAATAAATAAATGTAAAAAAAAATTTTTTTTTATCAAAACTGTACCGAAGAGATACAGTGAAAAGTTTACTCCTTTTCCTGCCGCCATTTACCCACTTTCCCTCCACTTACCTGTTCCCACACAGGTAACCACTACCACTTTTGTTTCTTATATATCCTTCCAGAGTTTTTTATCCTAATAAAAGAAATTATATTCTTTGTTTACTGCCCACATACCCTTTTTGTAATGAAAAGGTATCCAGTCATAGTGTTCTGCATCTTGCTTTAGGAGACTTTTCATTGTTAGCTCCTAGAAAACATCCTCATTCTTTTGCAAAGTTGTTTAATAATCTGTTGTATGAATGCCCCATGTATACTTAACCTGTCCACATTGATGGACATGAGGATAGTTTCCAGTCTTTTGCTGTTGTAACTTAAGTACTCTTGCAGTTATATCTGTAAGCTAGATTCTCAGAAGAAGGTCAGAGGTTATTTGCAATGGTGATAGACAGTGCCACCCTACCTCCACCGGAGTGGTGCCAGTCAGCTCTCCTCCCAGTAAGGTCTGAGAAGATTTAGTAACTTCCTGGGTCCCTGCCATCTCTATCTACCCATGTCTTCTCTGTTCTAAATTGGACTCCTGGGAATGGTTAAATTGGTATGTAAGGAGTTGTGGGAGGGGCCCTTTAGGATTCTGTTAGCACTTGGGCTCTCCAGCCCATTTAGCCTTTGTTAAGCCCCATAACTTAATAGACTTTATTGGCACATCAGAGGCTGGTGAGGGAAAGTTCCAGGGCTAGCCTGGGCTTGTAATTCCCAGCTTTTCCCTTGGTAGATGGTACCAGACCTTTTGGGAGAGGAAATGTCCACAGCAAAGTTCTTGCAGTTCCCTGGGCCTTCTTGTCAGTCGTATGGGATGACAGAGTAGAGAGGGCACCATGACTCCAAAGTTCCAAGAGCAAGGTGAGGGGTGAGAGGGTTATGCTTGTTGAATCATGTCTGTTTCTCTGTTTCAATTCATTTACCCAAACCTTTCCACCCCAACCAATGACCAAAACCAGTGTTGATTTTTATTAATTAGTACACTGAGCTGGATATTGTCAGGGATATCTCACCCCTCTTCTGGCGGATCCAGAGTGGCTGTGGGTGGTATCAGGACCCAGTGGGACAGGGGCTCCTGAGCCTTCACTTAGGAGGAGGAGAGGTTCAGCTGACTTGGTGCTTGAGCCATGATTGGCATCTCCTGCCACAGGCCTCCACCCTAGGGAATGGTCATGGTGGCAGTCTGGGACAGAAAGCTGAATAAGGAGCTGGAGTTCTGCTTGGTGCTCTGGGCTTTGAGTCAGGAGAGGAGAGACATGGGCCTCTGGCTGGTTTCTGCTGGGAAAGGGTGCTTGACAGTCTGTGAGAGGCCCTCTCTGGAGACTGAGGGCAGCAGGAGAATTGGGCCTTGTGGCTGATGGCTCTGCAACCGAGTTCTGAGTGGTGTTGCACTGTACATTGTGGGGCAGGGAGAGTATTCTTGCATCTCTGAGTTTCGGCCAGTGGAACCATCTGTGGTTCAGTGCAACCCAAGTCTTAGAGCAGGGATTCTAGAACTTTTGGGGGTCATGTATTCCTTTTAGAAGCTAAAAATCTTGGATCCTTTATCCAGACAAAGAGCACTCACCTAGTCATACTGGAGCACACCAACAATTTTGTATGCAATATTTGGGGGTCTTTGGAAGGCCCAGAAGCCCACCCACAAACCCTCAATTCTCGATCATTGTTAGTGTTACTATCATCATATTACTATCTTGCCTATATGCTGCACACAGTATTTTTCATTGTGCGTGCTGACTTTCTGCGGTGGACAGCCCTGTGGGAATGGGAAAGAACAAGTGTAGTTTGAACAGCCACTGGCCAAGGAGCCCATGGAACTGGATTAGGATATACCTGGCATAGAGGATCATTTACTTTGCTTGGAAAGTAGAGAGTTGAGAGGGATTTCTCCTTCCCCAGACATTGCCTGGCATCTTGCCTGCGTTTCACAGAAGGAACGTATGGGCTGTGGGGTGAGCAGGAGGGTACTAGGTGTGATGTTTGGGCTTCTCTACCTGCAGTAATTGCTGAGGAATGCCTCCGCTCACCCCAGAGAGCCCTAATGCCTGTGTTCAGAGGCTGCCTGAGAGGGTGGGTGAGGCCAGGCGGGATGGGAGTGCTGCTCCCCGCCGTTCCCAGGCTCCCCAGCCTGGCTGCATTTGCAGTCTCCTGGGGAAGGTGGGAAGGCTAATGTCTCATTATGCCAGCAATTAGTCACATCACTGAGGCACATGATTCCTTGCAGGACTGGTGCCACCAGCTGCCACTCTGGCCGTGTTCAGTGCCGCTTCTCTCCAGAGCACTCTGAATGGGGCATACAATCCCGGGAAACGGTCACCACTTTCCTACAGGCGCTGCAGCCCCAGGACCAAGAGACTGGGACTCACTCACCTGTATACCACAGGGCCACACAGGACCTCCAGAGACCAAGGGGACAGCCATGGAGTAGAGTATGTGGACACTTAAGCAGAGATTCCCTCACATGCCCCATACAAGTAAATATGTAGATACGTCTGCATACACATGTGCACATACATGTATGAACGTGCTGTGAAGGAAAGGCTGTGCCTTGTAAAATAAAGTCCTCTGAGGCCCAACCAGGGAAGAGCCCAGAAGGGAACAAGTAGGAGGAGGGTCCTGCTTTGTTTCCACTCCCTTGGGGTGTTCTCACTGGGTCTGGCCTGCAGGTTGGTCCCAGGGACTCTCTCCAACTTCTTGACTTCAGTACAGGAGCAGGCCAGACAAAGCCCTTATAGCACAGCAGTGACTGCCTTCCAGTTACTAAAAATGAAGACGAAAACCAGGTGAGAGCCCAGGGTCACTGGTCGTTTCCTAAGCTCAGGCTTCATATTCTAACAGCACTAGTCACAGTCGACTTGAGGGGCTTCAGTTCCCCTGTTCCTGAGAGAATAGCATCTCTACCCACCTCTGGACAGCCTGCGGCCCTCTCTCTAATGTGCCCTCTCCCCTTTCTGCCAGGGAGAGGTCTTGTAAAAACCCAGCCCTTGCAGCTTAACTGTGGAATAGGATCTTGCCAAAAGGGGCTGAGGGCTCAGGCACCGACAAGGATCGAGTGCCTCCCGTGTGCCAGACTCGTGCAAGGGCTTTATGCCCTTCATCTCATGTAATGTTTCACGCCAATCCTAAGTAGCCCCATTTCACAGATGACAGTGGGCTCAGAGCATTATCACCCACGTTTCCCAGGGGTAGCAAGTGGCCATGCTAAGCTCCAGACCCTGTTCTGACCCCCCCTCCAGCACAGCACTTGTCAATCCATGCAGAAAGAGCACCTGTGACATGAGGGGAGCCCTCCTCACACCTGTGGCACCCCCAACATACCTGGAGAAGGTGAAGGGGGCTGGGCTAGGATTTGGGGTCCTGGGTCATGGTCCTGGCTCTGCCACTGTGTGACTACAGTCAAATCCCTTCCCCTTTCTAGGGCTTTCCCTCCTTGATAATGGCCAAGCACCACCCCCTCACATACTAATATTTGTAGGCTCTACACATACCAGGGCAACTCCCCGCCCTTTCCCACCAAGCCCTTCCTACAGGATACAGATGGAGAGAATAAAACTAGCCCCTAAAAACATGAATGAGTGAAGGGAAATCCTCCCAGCATGGGAAATAGAAACCTCTCACTCTTGGCTGCAGGGCTCATCAATAATTCAGGGGCTGATGTTGGGTCTGATCTCTGCAGTGGCCTCATCAATATTTCAGCTCCTTCCCAGAGCTCTGTTCCTTAGCAACCACATCATCCATGCTTTCCAGGAGGGCTGCTGGGCTTTGTGCTCCCCGCAGTCCCTGTTGTATAGGTGCAGTCCGTGCTTGCCCTCGTGGGCAGGGGAGGAGCCACTGGGACTGGCAGCTTTGGGCCTCACAGTCCCAGGGGCGATGCTGCATATAGGAGGCATGTACACACCAGGCGAGGGACAGGGAGAGGGACGGTATGGCATGTCAGCCCCTGCAGGTCCACCCTGGCCAGGGGCAGAGAGACTGGGAGGGGAATTTTGGAAGGCGGTCAGGGTATGTCTCCATGGCTTGCCTTAGACTGAAACCCCTCCCCCTCATCCCTGCATGGGTCAGAGCCCGCCCTTGCCCCTCTGCTCTCCATAGGTATGAGGAAGAGGAGTGTTTCTCCCTTTCCCCCTCTCACCTGGGCTCAGGTGCTCGTTCCCTTTGTGGCTCAGGTGCAGTGGAGGCTTGCCTGCTACATCAGCTGAGACGACGTGCTGCCGGCTTCCTGCGCAGTGACAAGATGGCAGCCCTGTTCACCAAGGTGGGGAAGACATGCCCAGTGGCTGGGGAGATTTGCCACAAGGTACAGGAGCTACAGCAACAAGTAGAGGGCAGGTGAGCCCCAGGCCAGCTCCTCCCATCCCTCCCTTCTGCTTTTTGCACTTGGCATTTGCTACTTCCCAGGTTGGCTTCCTGGGCTCATCTCTTGCCGGGCCCCTTGGGTGAAAGACCAGACTAAGGGTGGGGGTTGGCTCCTTTTAGACACAATGCCCTGTCCCCCACTTCAACCCCTCATTTTAGCCCTCTGGGTTCTTGTGGCACCAAACTCTGCTCCCAGTGCCACCAGTCCAGGGCCTACCCCCAAGCCCTCACACTTTCTTTGCAGGAAACCCTCAGCGGGCAACCAGGATGCCCTGCGGAGACAGGGCTCTGCCAGCGGGAAGGCCCCGGCTCTCAGCCTACAGGCCTTAAAACACATATGGGTACGCACAGCGCTCATCGAGAAAGTGTTGGACAGGGTCATGCAGTACCTCGTGGAAAACTGCAGGTGACTGCCCCATCCCCCAGGCAGCCCCTCCTTGGGGCCCACCTCCTGAGCAGCCCTGCACCCCTACGCCTCAGCAGGCTTGATTGTTCACAATAGTCTATAGGCTTGCCCCGTCTTCCCCTCTACCACCCCAAAGGGTGCTACACCAGGCACCCCACCTGGGTAGACCACACCAGGCACCCCACAAAGAGCTCAGTCCTTATGTACTCACTTCTTAGTGATTCACATGAATGTGGTCTTTGTGGAGATGTCCCTGCTTGGTAAGCATGACTGCCCTGGAATGAGTCCTGCTGTCTGTCTCTCCCCCTGGCAGCAAGTACTACGAGAAGGAAGCGTTACTGGCAGATCCTGTATTTGGCCCCATCTTGGCCTCTCTTCTAGGTGAGCCTAAGAGCAGAGAGGCTGGTGCTGGGCTAGTGGGGGCTGAGGGACAGGTGCTGAAGGGGCACCGTGTGAGCTGACTGTCCCTGTCTTCACAGTGGGACCTTGTGCCTTGGAGTACACCAAGCTCAAGACTGCTGATCACTACTGGACTGACCCCTCTGCTGATGAGCTAGTCCAGAGGCACCGTATCCGGGGTCCCCCTAATCGCCAGGACTCCCCTGCAAAGCGCCCAGCCCTAGGAGTAGGTATCCCTCTCCCCACCCCTCATACTTATCCAGGCTATGCCCATGAGCCTGTATGGAAGGGCAGTTTGGCCTCCATATTCTTTGCAGACGCAATCTGGCCCTTGGAGATGCACCAAGGTGTGTTACCTCAGGAGAGCCTTTTATCCACACTGGCACATATAAATGCCAGGAGCACACCAATGGTCCATGGCTGGAGAGAAGAGGGTGGCCAAGAGCAGACCCAGGACAGAGTGGACCCCTGGGTCAGCTAGAGGGTCTGTGTGGAATCTTAACATTCCCTGAGGCTGATTCCCAGGGCTGGGGGCTGAGCCGTGCCTTTCTGCACAGATTCGGAAGCGGCACTCAAGTGGCAATGCATCAGAGGACAGGCTAGCTGCCTGTGCCCGCGAGTATGTGGAGTCCCTGCACCAGAATTCAAGAACACGGTTGCTCTACGGCAAGAACAACGTACTAGTGCAGCCAGTAAGAAAACTTTAATGCCCACCCCTCCTCTCCCTCTCCTGAAGGCCCCAGGATTGGAACCTTCCAGTCACGTTTGTCCTGTTCTTCAGGGGTTTGACTAGCAAGAAGGGGGAGAAAGGGCCCTGCCCCCCACTTCAGTTTCACAAGCCTTGTGCCCAGCCGTGAGTTGGCAGGAGGCAGGAATGTCATCTGCCCTGGCTAACTGAGAACCAGGCTATCCAAAAGTGGGAATGGCAGCCAGAAGACAGGACGAACAGGATGGCTGGCCCAGGATGTACCTGGCATCCAGGAGACTAACAAGACAGAACCAGTAGCAGTACCAGGCCAGCCAGGGAGAGGAGGTGCCCACATCTACATGTCACTTGTGTTCTTCCCTACTTCCTCCTGGCCTCCATTCCAGGATCCTGTGACTATGCTAGATCAGCCTCCCCAGCTCCCCAGCTCCCTCCAGCTCCCTGCCTGGAGCTTATTTCCCATAGGCCTCCCCTGGGAGCCTCGACCCCTTATAACCTCTCCCTTCTGCTGTGTCTCCTCCCCCTAGAAGGAGGACATGGAGGCTGTCCCTGGCTACCTCTCCCTGCACCAGTCCGCAGAGAGCCTAACTCTGAAATGGACCCCCAACCAACTCATGAACGGGACTCTGGGGGACTCCGAGCTGGAGAAAAGGTGGGGGCTCTGGGACTCCCTCCCAGAAGCCAGGGAAGGGTTGGGGGGGGGGCCTGCCTGGGGGGAAAGGTGGGTGGACATACTCAGCTTACTCTGGGAGGCAGGTCTCTCTCCTTATCCTGATGCCAAGAACTGCAGGAATAGGTTGCCTGGAGAGAGCTCTCTAAGATCAAGCCAGGCCTGGCATGAAGAGGTTTGCCTGAGCCAAGCTCTAGGCAGCTGAGACTGCCGGGCTCTGTGCCATGACAGCACGGGGCCCAGAGGGACATGGCTGGCTGAGGTCACTTCTCGGCTATGGTCCTCCTGTCTTCAGGGTAGTTTCACAGGTATTGGTGGTGGGAGATGAAAAAAGCGGGATGACAGGTCTTGGGACACAGTGACACCAATCTGGTTCATTTCCAGCGTTTACTGGGACTATGCCCTGGTTGTGCCCTTCAGTCAGATTGTCTGCATCCACTGCCACCAGCAAAGTGAGCCTCCCTTGTCCTGGGTACAGGGTTGAGGGGAAAGAGACTGCCTTCTCCCAGCCACATGCTGTGCATGGCCCATTGGATATCCTGTCCTCCTCCTGTCATCCCCGTGCTTCACCTAACCGGGAGGCCTGGCTGACTGGGCTGTGGTGATGGCCAAGAGGTCTCAGGGAGGCCCAGGCTCACTCGCCCACGTACACCCCACAGAGAGCGGCGGCACACTCGTGCTGGTGAGCCAGGATGGCATCCAGAGGCCGCCACTGCACTTCCCACAGGGAGGACACCTGCTGTCCTTTCTGTCCTGCCTGGAGAATGGACTTCTGCCCCGAGGACAGCTGGAGCCCCCGCTCTGGACCCAGCAGGGGAAGGTACCTCAGGGCTTGGAACACTCTGGAGTAAAGGGATGTGTGAGGGGGGTTCTCTGCTCACCTTCCTTCCTTTCTCCAGGAAAGCCTCTCCAATTTAGAGGCTGCCTCGGGTGGGACCTTGGATCAGACTCTGCTCTGCACAGGCTGACCACCCACCCTTCCCTCCGCAGGGGAAAGTGTTCCCCAAGCTACGGAAACGCAGCAGCGTGCGGACTGTGGATGTGGAGGAGATGGGCACCGGGAGGGCCACAGACTACGTGTTCCGGATCATTTACCCCGGCCACAGGCACGAGCACAGTGAGTATCCCAGGCCTCATCCGTGGAGGAAGGGAGAAAGATGCTCAGGGAGGTAGGGGAGTACAGTGAGACCCAGGAGGGGCTACAGGCAGGGTCCACTCACTGACCAGGCCAGGTTGAGAGGAGGGGTTCATTACTCAGCCTCTCCCCAGACCATCCCCTGCACATCATCCCTCTGAGAAGCTACCTGTCTCTTCCCCTAGCTGTCTTCCTCCGCCTCGTTACCCCAAGATTCTTGGCTCAGCCGATATTGTACAGTATCCTCTTAGCCTTTCCTTCCCTGCCCCAAGGAAAAAAAAATGTGGTGAGACCAGAAATAGAAGATGGAGAACTCCACATTCCTCCTTTGCCCACAACCTGACCTCTACAAGGCAGCCTGGGTGCAGAATCAGTGCTTCTTTATGGACGGTGCAAATTGTTCACTGACTCCTCCAGAGCCAGAGCCCTTCTCAAACTAGCTACTGATGAGAGGAGCTTTAACTGGAGTAGGGATGCGCATCTGAAGAAGGTGAAACTTGGAGCTGCCTGGGGGACCTTGGGGACTTGGGGGCTGAAAAGGTAGCTTGGCGCTCATGGGTCCTGCCCTGCCTGCGCACCTTTGGGCCCATGGGGCCTGTGCATAGGTATCTGGTGACACCAGAGTTTCTTTTCTGGTCTGAGTGCTGGTACGCCCTATAGGCCAGACTCGCCAATCTTGGGGATAAGGTCAGAGAATTTACCAGTGTGGAGCATTTACTGCCAGCTGGACCACCTGCTCCCTAAATTTCCCAACTTGTGCCAATGAGTTGTGAGCAAGTTGTTTCTGTATTAGTGGACAGATTACTCAGACTGCTAACACACAGCCATGGCACAACCAGCCCCAACAGGCTTGAAGGGTACAAGACAGGGGGATTCCCCTTCCAGAGGTACCTAACTAGGAGTCATGTCTTGTGTCAGAATGTGTTTGCAAACCTGGCATTTAATCTTGGGCTGTTGCTCGGCTTAGATTACTTAGTCTCCGCTTCCCCTCTTTAAGCCTTGGCATTTCCCAATTCTGGTCACTTTGCTTCAAGGACTGCTTCCCCAAAGGGCAAGCCAGGGCCCCAGGAGCTGAAACCCAGCCGAGTGACTCAGGCTCCTCAAGAGCAGCTCAGGGCAAACCTTGGAGAAGTTTGGATTTACAGTCTGAAGAGGGGGTTTGGGTAATCTTCAAATTTGGTCTAGCCTGACCGTGATGCGAGCTAAAGAATGATCAGGATCCATCTGCCGACAGTCATACCCAGCCTTGGCCAGGGCTGGGGAGCTCCTGAGCCGCCTGCCTGTCCCAACTGGTCCCTGTCTTTCACTACCCTTGCTCCCCCATCAGTTCTGTCTTCTGTTCTTCCTAGAGAGGGTCTCCAGTGGAGCTCTGGAGCTGCCGCTTTCCCTCACTTTCTTCCATACTCTCCCCAATAAATGGTCCAGAGAGCTTTCCATCCCACATCCCCTTCTCCGTGCCAGGCAGGTTCCAGGTGACCCAGACTCTGCTCCCTCCCCCTAAGGAGGGAGTCTGGTCCCTCCTGCCTGGACCAGGGTCCTCACGCCTCTGCCTCTCTCGCTGTTCTCTTTGAGCAGTCACTATTAACTACCACCACCTAGCGGCCAGCCGCGCGGCCTCGGTGGACGATGATGAGGAAGAGGAGGATAAACTGCACGCGATGCTCTCAATGATCTGCTCGCGGAACCTCACAGCTCCCAATCCGATGAAAGGTTTTTATCCCTGCCCCTCTCCTGCCCTGCCCCGCCCCACCCCCTGGCCCACCTGCCACCCACCGCAGGGGCTCGGACGGCAGTGTTGGCATTATGGGACTGGTACCCAGGGCGGTCCCCCATCAGGAGGCAGGTCAGGGAGGGTGGAAAGAGGTGCCGTTAAAAAGAGGGGATGGTACAAAGAGCAGGTGGCTCTGGGCTCCCCACTTGGTGTAGTGTAAGGAGAGGGCTTCATGCCTGAGAGGGAGGATCGTCTGCTAGGAAGGTCTTGACTATTGGGAGCCCTGAATGGCTCTCCGAGCACTGTTCCCACTCCTGGGGGTCATGCTGGCAAACCTGAGGCAGTGTCTCTTTGTGCCCTGCTGGCAGGGAAGGCTGGACCCTCCGCCCTGGACCTCTGGTCCCTGACTTGACAAAACAGGATAGGGGCACCAGGCCCCTTCTTGGGGGGGGAGGGGGGGTGGAGGCTGGATAGCTCACATGAATGAGTCCTGTGGCTCAGGTTGAGGTGGCTGGAGCCACCACGGGAAGGGACCCAGGGGTGGGTTTACCCAGCAGGGCTGAGGGCTCCGGCAGGTACTGCCTGGTGCTTCAGCATGAAATCTGGAAATAAATGTGCCAGGGATATAAGATAGGTGTTTCCTGCCTTCACAGAGCCCGGAATCCACAGGTACAGAGGTCCCTTCGTTGTAAATGACACAGCACAGTGCCCATGGCCCCTCAGCATTTGTTCCTCTGTGTACCACCCATCTTTCTTAGCACAGAGCTAGGCTGGTAGAGAGGGAATCCTGCTCTTTTTTTAGAAAGTGACTGGCCAGGGGATCTGAGAAGGCTAGGCCGGGATGCTCAAGGGAAAATTGGTTACGAAGGGCCAGCTCTCTCGGAGTTTAGGGGAACTTCCCCGTCCCCACCCATTCCCATGCCACAGAATTCATTTCTTCTCCCCTTCCCCTTCCCTACAGATTGTATCTAAGAATATGTGACACCCCAGCCATGGGTCTCCCCCCTTCCTGGGAAACCAAGTCCATGGCCTAGCACACATTTAGCACACCCTTAGCACAGCCCTACCAGCTGCCCCTACCCACCACATGCCTGCCCTTGCGCCTCCCTCCCAGCCCTCCTGGTAGGACCCACAGACCAGCCCGGGCAGGAGTGCAGGGGAGCCAGACAGACTGCCGTCTGGCCCCTTGCAAACCTGGGCTTGGGGCTGATGCTTATTTGTGGGATAATGGACTTTGAGCAGTTTGGGAAGGCTGAGTCAAGAAGGACAGGGACCCCCAGGAACTGATATCAGGCTTAGGCTGGGGGTCCCAGCAGAGGCCCTGTCCTGGCAGACTTGGCACCAGGAAGCCTGTCCCCGACTAGTCTTAGGGCCTCCAGGGTCAGAGAAGCCTCCATGTACATGGGGACCCGAGGCCTCAGGGCTTGTCGGGGCTTCCTCTTGGGGAACTCAGGAGCCAGACCAACCCAGTAGGCAGCCCCTGGGCCCCCAGTACTTGGGAAAGGGGAGGAGGCATGAGAGGAGAACTGGCAGGTGGTTGGGGATTTGACGTGGGAGCCCCCACCTCCACCCCAGTCCATAATGACAACACTGTTGAGTCCGTTCTACTAGCCGTTGCTTCTCAGGCCTGCGACATGCTTGACTTGTGCATGTGATTCAAGTGGCGGGTGTCCAGACTCTCCTCCCTCTCCCCCACCTCTCCTCCTTTTCCTGCTGCCTCCCCACAGAGCAGAGATGCTGTTCACTCTAATTCTGCTCCAGGCCAGGCACCTTTCACTCGGAGTCTTAGGGGCTGTGGGGTTCAACCACCCTGATTGTTTTTGCTTCAAACTTTCCTCATGCTCAGAGGAGAGAGTCAGAGTCAAAGCTGGCCCAGCAGACCCCTCCCCCCACCCAATGTCCAGCCTGCTGCCCCTCACCCAGTCACTCCAGAGCTCCAGCTGTCTGCACTGGGTTAATTCAGAGATGTGGTGTTCAATGCTGGCTGGTTCAGCTCCTTCCTGGAGAATTAAGGTGAAGAGCATTGACCCAGGAGTCTTGCCTTGGTTGGGCCCTACTTTCTGGGCATGAGCTTGTTTCCCTGTGTGCCCCCCCCTTCATCCTCTGCACCTGTGGCGCCCCCACCTTCCCGCCTGTTGCCTGCTGCCTGCCTGGCTGGGCCCGCTCCTGCCCCCCTCCCACGACCGGCCTCTCTCCTGCCTGCTGCAGGGGCATGAGCTGGGTTCCTGCCCCACCCCACCTGCATTTATCCCCTCCCTCTTCCCACTTTTGGGCATGGCTTGCAACTCCTCACTCCCAGAGCCGCAGCCCCTCTACACCAAATATGTTCCCTTAATTTGCCTCCTGGTGGAGCTGAAGGGCCAAATATCTACAAAAATCCCAGCTGTGGGTCTGGGAAGAGAGCCTCAGGCCAAGACAGGGCATCCTTTGAGGGGAGTGGAGAGGGCTCAGCTCAGCCCTCCCCACCAAAGCACACCCAGAGCTGGAGTCTGGCTCCTGCAAAAACCAGTCCTAGGTCTGCTCCAGACTCCTGGCAGGGCCAGGGCCCAGGCTGTGATTCGTAGGAAAAAAAGCTACTTGAAAAGTCTCTTCACATGTCTCTCTTTCCTCCTCTTCCCTCTTCTGTGCTCTCCCCCTCCCTCCTGGCGTCATCTCCTGGTCCTTACACTTTCTGCCCTCACTTTGCTTCATCTTTGTGACTCACTGGACCTGCCAGAGACCCCCTATGAGCGGTATTCTGCCCCACTCAGGCCCTGGGAGCTCTGAAGGGTCTTGAGTTCTGATTCAGACCAGCTGAGCTGGCCCAGTCTGCTGGCTGTGTAGATGCGTCCAAGGAACCATCTTCTGAGGCTGCACCTGGCACATTCTTCTGGACAGTGGAACTGTGTGCCCAGCCACCACCTCCTCAGTGGCCTGGCAGCCCCGGGAATTTTGCTCTTCCTGCCGGCTTACCTGTGTATTTGGAGGAGGCCACCATGCTAAATTCAGGCAAGGCGAGGATGGAGAACTCAGGAAGAACCCATGTGAGCTGGCAGCGGGGCACCTGGCCTGGAGGGGAGCACTGCTCCTCCTTAACCACAAGATCTAGAACCCTCGGAGGGGTGAGGTCTGGGGACCAGGACAAGTGGCTCCGGGATCCTTAGGAGCTTTGATCAGGGGAGACTCCAGGTGTGGAGAGGTTCAAAGTATGCAGGATTGCAGGCACCTTCCTGCACATCTCAGAGTTTGTCCAAGAGAACCAGGCTGAATCCTCAAAAGCCAAGCCAGCTAGCAGCATTTTAGAGAGCTTAGGCTTTCGTTCCTTCTCTTTTTTCTTCTCCCTCTAGAAAAGCAAGTGTTCATTCCATTGCTGCTAGCAAGTTGGAGAGAACAGACACACTTACCCACATGCAGAAAGACTAGGTGGAGGGCGGGAAATGTCAGGCACTCTCCACCATTTCCATCTCTGGGCTCCGTACCAGGCAGGCACCACCCTATGGATTTGCTACCAACGGGTGACTCCGTGCTGCAGCTCTGGGCACAGAGGTGGGCGTGCTTCAGGGTGCTTGGGGGACGAGGCCTGCCAGGCCCTGACCAGGGCCCCCTTCCTGTCCTCAGATGCTGGTGACATGATTGAAATGCAGGGCTTTGGGCCCGGCCTGCCAACCTGGCACCTGGAGGCCCTGTGCTGCCAGGGCCCCTCCTGCCTCTCCTGCTCCACCAGCAGCTCCCCATATGCAGCCCCCAGCCATTGCAGCCGTGTCCCCGACCGGTGAGTGGGCAGGGCCCAGAACACCAGCTCCCTGTGGGTGTGTCTGTGTGTGGGCATTCTGCCCTTCAGGGCTATGTCACTTGTCTGACAGGGTGGCCTCAAGTTGGACAGACCTGGGTTCGAATTTCACTTCTGCTACCTATGTGACTTTGGCAAGTTATTGAGTCTCTGTGGGCCTCTACGTTTCTGAGCCTCTGTTTCCTCATCTGTAAAATGGGAATAATACCACCTGCTTCGTAAGGTACCTGTAAGGATTAAATGAGGGGTATGACTCATACGAGTGCCCAGAGCTGTGCCTGGCACCATGGTAGGTACGCGGTACTTGCGAGCTCCCCTTCCTAATGTGGGTGCAGATTCTGCCATCAGGCTGTACATCTGAGGACACACCAGATATCTGAGCATCTGCCAGGTGCCAGGAATGGTGCGTGAATGGCATTTGTGTGCGGGTCACATTGCCAGCACTTGATGCTTTTGCAAGGTGCTCTCTTTTACCTGTTACTCCTAATGACCTGAGGTGGTTCTCTCCATTTTCACATGAGGAAACCCAGATTCACTAACATGAAGTGAAGTTATTTGCTCAAGGTCCCTTGGGTGGTTGGGGGCCAGTCTGGGTCCCCAGCAGCACTACCTAGGGTGGCTGCCAGACACAGGGAACCCACAGACATGTCACTGGGCTGTGGATCCTGCTCCTCGTACCGCCCGAGCACCTTACCTGTCCCCCACACAGGATGTCCTTCTCTCTCAACCTCCCCCAACCAGAGAGGCCGTAGCCCCTCTTCTCTGAACCAGGTTATTTCCACAGGTTGCCCCTCAGGCTGCTGTGTGAGAGCATGAAGAGGCAGATCGTGTCCCGGGCCTTCTACGGCTGTGAGTGCAGGGTGAGGCGGGGTCGTGAGGGGTGGGGGCTGTGGGAGGCACCACTTGACGGTGTTCTGGCTCCCCTGCCCCCCACAGGGCTGGCTTACTGCCGCCACCTGTCCACGGTGAGGACCCATCTGTCAGCGCTCGTGCGTCACAGCATCATCCCGCCTGCCCGGCCCCCAGGAGCCTCCGGGGGCCTCACCAAGGACGTGTGGAGCAAGTATCAGAAGGATGAAAAGGTGCACACTCTGGGATGCCAGGGCTAGGGGCCGGGGCGGGGTGGGGAGCAGCAGTGAGTGCAGAGCAGCCTCCTCTGGGAGCAGCTTTCATAGACCAGATGGGCATTCAGGTAAAATGTGGTAGGGCCAGGACCAATGGCCTTGGAGTGGCCCAGGTCAGACAGCTGGGTCTGTGGGTCTCCATAGGAAGGGGACTGGACTGGTTCTTGTCTGCTTCCACATTATTCTGAAATCTTGGGCAAATCTCTGCCTCTCTGCTCTGTTGCCTATCCTGGAAGGAAGAGAGGTTGAACTGGATCTCATCCAGCTGTAGTCTGGGGCAGGGAGGATGTGACCCTCCCAAAGCAGAGTCTGTCTGGGCTTCAGCAGAGTGACTGAATCACTGTCCCGGCCCTAGCTCTCCATGGGATGGATGGAGATAGGGCCACCCAGCCAGGCCGCAGTTACCATGGGGGCTATATGACCTTTACTTCCTGGGTCCCACAGAACTACAAGGAGTTGGAGCTGCTACGGCAAGTTTACTATGGAGGTGTGCAGCACGAGATCCGTAAGGATGTCTGGCCTTTTCTGCTTGGCCACTACAAGTTTGGCATGAGCAAGAAGGAGATGGAGCAGGTAAGGGGGCCCCCCCCTCCCGTGGGATAGGGAGATGAGCTGAGCCAGGGGACCCCAGGGAGGGACCCCTGAAGCCTTGGCGCCTTCCCAGACAGAAAGGAACGTGGCACAGGAAGATGTTAGCAGAGAGCAGCCCCGCAGTCTTCACCCCTGCTGTCCCAGGACACCCCCCCCTCCATGGTCATGGTATGCTCTGAGACAGGTGGACTCAGCAGTGGCAGCAAGGTACAAGCGGGTGCTGGCAGAGTGGAAGGCCTGCGAGGTGGCAGTGAGGCAGCGGGAGAGGGACGCGCAGCCAGCCACACTCACCAAGTTCTCCTCGGGCAGCAGCATCGACAGCCATGTGCAGCGCCTCATCCACCGAGATTCCACCATCAGCAATGACGTGAGCCTGACGGGACCCGGGGCAGCCAGGGGCAGGGGCCACCGGCGTTTTATAGGAGTAAGATGGAGTCCTGAGCCCCAGCCCGACCTCTAGTAGTCACTGGCACCGGTGCCCTGGGAGAATGGCTTAATGTGTCTGTGTCTCATTTTCTTCTACTGAAAAACCGGATGACTGTCCCCCTGCTGCCCATTTCTCTGAGTGTTGCAGGAATAAAATGAGATAGTGCACTATGTTCTGTTTTAATGGACAAGAAGGGAAAGAGGGATATATCAGGATTTAGGGAAGCCCTCCATCCTTGTAGAGACATCTCAAGGCTAGGGACAGGCAGCCCGGGTTCAAGTCCCAGGTCTGCTGCCAACAAGCTGAGTAACTTCTTTTCTTTGGGCTTTGGTGTCCCCTGTCACCTCTGACTGTGGAGGTTTCACCAAGAGCTACCGGTCAGAGACCAGAACAGCTCTCAGGTCCCATTGGTGTGTGGAGATCTCCCTCCCTCTGTGGTGTTTTCCATCCCCTAGTGGAATTAACCAGGCAAAGCTAGTTCAGAGCCTATGTAGTTCTTCTGGCATCACCCCTGCCTTTAGATGAAGAGCAGGTGCCAAACCGTGGCTTGCTGGGCTGAAACAGAAATGATAATTTTCTGTTTTAGGGATATCCTTTTATTAACTTACATGTTTGTTTGTTTTTTTTCTCTCAAATTGTCTCTCTTGATAACATACATTCTTGTCACTTTACTAAATCCTTACTAGCGTTAACAGAAAACTGAAGCTGGAGAAATATAACTTTGTGCTCCTTTCCATGTGCTTTGTTCTTACTCCCCTATTTGTGAGCATATTCTCCTTCTCTCTGGCTTTGGGTTTTGTACAGTCCTGAGTCTGAACCAGTGCCCCAGATGCTTAGCACATGAACAGCAGTAGCTTTCCTTTGCTGGCACTAATCTGAGGCTCTGTGTCGCCTTAGAATCATGGCCTTGCCTGATTCTAACCCAACATTTCATGCTTCTTGCCAAAGTGAAAACTCCTTTTAGTATCCCTTGCCCTACATAGCCCAAATAGAAAAAG
The DNA here is from genome assembly GCF_023721935.1 of Panthera uncia. Lineage (NCBI taxonomy): Eukaryota > Metazoa > Chordata > Mammalia > Carnivora > Felidae > Panthera > Panthera uncia. The sequence continues at coordinate 44,907,840 of NC_064814.1, forward strand.
AAAATCTGTATATGTCTCTTTGATTCTCTCTGGGACTTGTCCACAGAGGTGGACTGTTTCTAATCAGTAGAACAGGTTACCTTGCCATTTGTCCCCTCCTGAGCGTGTGTGTGAAACTAGTATAACTGATTAGGCACTTGCTAGAGAAGTTTCCTGTCTTGTTCTGCCAAAGAGTCAGTGGAAAATAAGGAAGAACTTGTTTTCCTAACACCTCCAGCCTGCCGCCCACCAGGCTGCCCTAGCAGCCCCACCAAGTCTAGTGCCAGCCTTCATTAGTACCAAGCTCTCTTAACTGGAGGCAGCCTCACGTCTTCAGGCGTTAGTAGAGTTACATGTAACTCACATCCGCCATCAGGTGTCTAAGCTTCTAGTTCCCCTTCCCTGCAGCAGCCACAGGCAGTCCTGCAGTGCTTCACACTTTTTCTCAGGCCCCAGAGAGAGGCCTGAGGAGGGGGACTGGATGGGGCTAAAAGATGGTGTGTCCGTGTTTGCCCGGAGCCTGATTGCTCTCCCCCTGGTTGTGTGGGTCAGAGGGGAGGCTTGGCAACCTGGGGGTGGTGCGTGAGGCAGTGTGGAGGCCATGGAGTTGTAGAGTTCTCCATCCCTCTTGTTCGGACCCCAGGAAGGAAACGGTGCGCTGAGGGAAGGTGCTGGAGTATAGGTGTGAGCCCCACCATCTCTTCACCCCTACCAGGTATTTCTCTCGGTGGATGACCTGGAGCCCCCAAAGCCCCCAGGCACTGAAGATCCCAGACCCGAGCCTGAGCAGGAGCCGGGAGCAGGGCCCCCCGGCACCACCATGGTGGAACAGCAGCAGTCAGTGGAGTTTGACTCTCCAGACTCGGGACTGCCATCCTCTCGCAATTACTCCGTGGCCTCGGGCATCCAGTCGAGCATAGACGAGGGGCAGAGCATGGGCTTCGAGGAGGAGGACGATGGCGGTGGGGAGGAAGGCTCCGACGGGCCGGTCCTGGCAGCCCGTGTTTTCTCCGAGCCCCAAGATCCCAGCCAGGAGAAGGCCTCGCGGGCTCGCGAGCTGGAGGCAGGGGAGGAGCTTGCGGCCGTGTGCGCTGCTGCCTACACTGTATGTGGACATTCCCCAGGGACTGTTCTCAGTCAGCCCCAGAGGCCCTCCTGACATCCCTGAGGCGCGGGGACGGGCTGGTGGGCGGAAGGTGGGGCTACCCTCACTGTCCTGCAGGGGGCGCTGAGCGCATCTCTCAGCATCCCTGGGGGCTCTGTTTTCAGAGTCTCTTGGTTCCTGCGTTGCTGCATCCCTTTATGTAGGCACCACTTCTGGCCCCCAACTCATTCCTGAGGGCCCCCCACTCTTTCAGATAGAATTACTGGATACTATGGCCTTAAATCTGCACCGCATAGACAAGGATGTGCAGCGATGTGACCGCAATTACTGGTACTTCACGCCCCCCAACCTGGAGAGGCTCAGAGACGTCATGTGCAGGTGCCACTGTGGGGCAGGGTTCAGGGAGGGAGGCAGGGACCCTCCTCTGTGAAAGGCTAGGTCTGGCAGGTGCCCTGCTCCTCTGCCCTGCACTGAAGCACACTCAGCTCTCTCCGTCTGGAACACTTCCCCGCTGTGCCCCCCACCCCACCCCTCTTCTTTCTTAGAGGTCTTTCACATCTCAGCCTCGGCCATACTTCTCCAGGAAGCCTAGCTGATTGCCCTCACCCGAGCAAACCGAGCGGTGAAAACCGTTTATTGTCTTTCCCTGAGCCCCTGGGTTCCTTGAGGACAGAGACTGTGGGTTACCACTATACTCCCTGAACTTTAGGGTCATGGAAAGGCTGACTTCTGGGTAGCAGGCCGCTCTAGGGACCATCTCCCTAGGGGTCCCTGCGGGGAGCAGAGGATGGCACACAACCACAGTGGCTCTCTCCCCGTCATTTCAGCTACGTGTGGGAGCACCTGGACGTGGGCTATGTGCAGGGCATGTGCGACCTGCTGGCACCTCTCCTGGTCGTCCTCGATGATGGTGAGGGACTGGGCCGGGGGTGGGGGTTGAGAGTATTCCCAGAATGGTATTGGGATTGGGCTGACATCAGCTGGAGAAAGGAAAAGAAGACCACTAGTTCTGGAAGGGTGGGAATGTAGGCCAACCCTGTCGTCCGGACCACAGGACACCTCCTGTGAGATGAGGCATTGGGGTCTGCTGCCTTGCCGGCCTCACTCCCATCTCCCCTCAGATCAGCTGGCCTACAGCTGTTTCAGCCACCTCATGAAGAGGATGAGCCAGAACTTCCCCAACGGGGGCGCCATGGACACCCACTTTGCCAACATGCGCTCCCTCATCCAGGTGAGGTGTGCAGCTGCCTGTGGGCTCGTGACCAGGCACCTCCAGGCTCGTCCATAATCCACAGGGAGGCCAGGGAGCATTCCAGAAATGTCCTTTATGTATAAGCTTAATTTCTATTACTTGAAAAATCATTGTTTTCAGTGCTGCAAATTGAGGGGGATATCAGTATGGGAATTCTGTGCCCGTGAAAGTGTTGGTGAGTAGTACAGGTGACAGTGAATCAAACACCCAGAAAATGGTATAATTGCAAAGAGAGCAACTCCCAGAGAGATGGATGGGGCAGCAGAGGGCAGCCTCCACCCAAGGAGACCGGAGGGTCTCGGGAGCGATGCCAGCAGCCCGCACAGTGGGCAGGGGAGGCTGGGAGAGGCAGCGTCAGCTCAGTTGGCCTCCTTTTCTCTACTTCTGCAAGATCCTGGACTCAGAGCTGTTTGAGCTGATGCATCAGAATGGAGACTACACCCACTTTTACTTCTGTTACCGCTGGTTCCTCCTGGATTTTAAGAGAGGTAAGAGATGGGTTGATGGTGGGACTAGGGTCAAGGCAGTGGGAGATCCTTCTCCCCCAAAGTCAGTGGTTCCTAACCCTAATTGCACTTTGGAACCACCTGGGGAGCCTTTTAGACATGCCAGCGTCACGCGCTCACCCAGCCTCAGACTTAATGAAGCGTGGCTGCCTGGGCATCCACAATTCTAGAAGCTCCTTACGTGATTCCAAAGTGCCGCCAGCAGTCACCCTAAGCCAGTGGTTTTGGGGACTGTTTTCAAACCAAATCTTCTCAAGCAGCAAGGCTTATAAAGAGCAGCTGACAAGAGCACAGGTGTGAAGGCTGCCCAAGGCCAGTGTGCGGGAATCACCAAGGAGAAGGGCAGGGTCTCGACCTGGGGCTTGGAACCCTCTGCTTGGACAGGGCTCTGTGGAACGGGGAGAACCCCAGGACCTAGGCCCCTGGAGCTCTGTCTCTGCATTTGGCTCTACCTAGAGGCCCATGGGGAGCCAGGCTCAGCCTTAGCCCCTATCTGTCCCCAGAGCTGCTGTACGAGGACGTGTTTGCCGTGTGGGAGGTGATCTGGGCGGCCCGGCACATCTCATCAGAGCACTTTGTCCTGTTCATCGCCCTGGCCCTGGTAGAGGCCTACCGTGAGATTATCCGGGACAACAACATGGACTTCACCGACATCATCAAGTTCTTCAATGGTAGGAGCCGCTCCAGCCATCCCGGCTGCCCCCTGCAGGGGTTTGGGGGGCTCCACTTCTGGCCCAGGAAGGGTTGGAGGGGCTCTCAGAAATCTCCAGTCCCTTCCCCGTAGGCAAATGTCCCGAGTCCAGCAGGTGGAAACAGCAGGGTGGGCCACCACAGGGCTCCTCGCAGACTACTGCCCCTGCCCCAGCATCCCCACAGTTCTGTCTCCCCCAGAACGGGCTGAGCATCACGATGCCCAGGAGATCCTGCAGATTGCCCGGGACCTCGTCCACAAGGTGCAGATGCTCATAGAGAACAAGTGAGGGCTGTGGCCAGGAAGCGGCAGCTGACTGGAGCCTGGGCTCCGGGCCCCCGGCCTCCACGGGCAGAGGCGCAGGGCAGTGCAGCTGAGACTGCCCGAGCCCCGGCCAACCCTGCCTGCCCACCCGTGTTCCTAACAAAGCGTTTGTGAGCCTGGGATCGGACTCTGGGCAGTGCTGGCCCTGCAGGGCAAGTCAGGGGCCTGGATGCCCTCAGGCCAGGGATGGGATGGGAGAGGTTGGCCTCAGGGAGTGGCTCCCCTGGGGGACACCTACTCTGCTCCCCTCTCAAACACCTGGGAATAGCCCCACTGTCACCTGCAGCCTCAGCCTGGACTGCTCCTCCTGGCCTCTCCTAGGTCAGCCTGGGGCCGTATAGATATAACGGGCCGTAGTTGCCTGGCCCCACCTGGCATGGGTCATGTGGGCAAAGGGACTCTGTGCTGTATCTCTTCTTCGAGTCCTCTTGCAGGCATAGTGCATATGCCCACCGCAGCCCCAGTGGGGGCAGCCGGAACAGCTGCCGGTTCGGGCATGTGTTCTGGGTGTAGGAGACCTTGAGGCAGTCAGAAGATGCGGGCCCAGTGGGAGAAGCCCACCTCAGCAGCACTGCCACTGCCTTTGGCCACCTGGGGTGACCCCGTGCGCTCCCCAGCCCATACAGGGCACCTGCGTGTACCTGTACAGTTTCACTCTCACCACCTAGTTCTTGCTTTATGCATTAGATGTCCCCCTGAAAAATGACACTTTTGCCCACTGGATGACCTGGAAATGCAGTGGGATCATTGCCCTTGAGAGGAATCCCAGGGTGATTCTTTAGGGAGGAAATGCTGTGATAGCCTCCTCTCAGGGACAGGCCCCAGAGCTTTGGGACAGCCCATCGCCTGTCTCAGGCACCCACTGGGTCCCTCAGTCTGGTGGGGGGGTGGGGAGGGGAGGATGCCTGGGTCATCCCTGTTTGTCCCTGGTGAGGAGCAAGGCCAGCCCTGCCTGCCCCATGCTCCTCAGGATGCCAAGAAGCCTGGAGACCCGAAGCCCCCTGGAGGAGCCTCACTCATAGAGATGTCGGGAAGGGCCCAGCTCCTGATCCCAGGCCTAAGCACACTGCTTGCTCTGTCATCCCTACTTGCCCCCCCCCCTCCCCAAACACATAAGGCTAAGGCTCTGCCCTGGGGCCATTCTGCCACAGGGGCCTGTCCAGCAGTCACTTAGGTCTGGAGACTCCCTGCCTTTGAGAAACATGAAAAGGGCCCAGCGGCCCTTGGGCATCCTGCAGTCTCCTCAACCCACCCCTGTCCTGGGCACTGCATGGCCTGTCTGAGGGCCAGCTGCCCCATTGCCTACCCTTGTCTGTGAATCCTCAGCCTCCACCAAGCATGGTGGCCATTGTGTGCCTGCCTTAGTGACTCTGGTTTTGTGAGAAGCAGAGTGTATATGTTTTTTGGTTCAGAAACTATACTCTTCAATGTTGTTAACAGACCAATAAACACAGCATTTGTCAATCCTTGTGGCTCTGGGGGCTGCTGAGTGGGCAGTGGACACTCACTGGACAGTAAGTGACTTTGTGTACTGGCAAATTCTGGAAGCTCCACAACTGAACTGTACAGAGGGCCAGCCCCACAAGGCAAGGACGGTGAAAAAAAGAGAACCAAAGTTTCCAGGAGAGAGGGACCTCAGCTGTGGGCTGGTCAGGAGCAGGGGATAGCTAGACCCCGAATACTCAGTGGGGCGACTTCACCCCAGAGCCAGTGTTCCTATCTCAGACCAACCAATGACTTGACCAGCCTCTGGATGAGTATAGGTCCCTGTCCCACCCCTTCCCCAGCCTTCCTGCCCTCTTGACCAGCTATAATGATGAGTTGGAGCTTGAATTGGAGTCTGCAGGAGCTTCCCGGCCCCTCCAGCTGGTGGGGAAGGACCCAGCCCCTCTGGCCCTGGCTCCTGGCCACGGAGCACTCTGCGATGCCTGCTCCAGGATGGGGCATGAGGAAAGTGTCAGGAGGGATCAAACCTGCTGAGGGCCCCACTGGAATAGTAGGTTCCCACCTGTCTTCCCCCACCCTAGATGACCACTGCCCCCATCATCAACGGCTCCTGGGAGAGGGCTCCGGCCATCAGCATGTGCTCTGGTCTAGAGGACACAGACTTTCTGGCATCAGGGCCTGTTATCAACTCAGAGCTGCCAAGGCAAGGAAACTAGTTGGCACAGGGAAATCTGGGTCCAGGGAACCTTATAAACCCCTCAAGGCAACACTTCCCCCACTGTTGCCTGGAGCAGTCTGAATTCCCGGTGCTGTGACTTCACCAAGACTCCATATAAACTAGCCTGGGAGTGGTCTGGTTCCTTTACATACTCCCACCTTCCTCTCCACCCAGAAGTGTGGGCACTCCCCATCCTCCTGGCTCGGCTTCTAGGACCAGAGGCCAGCAGCCAAAGTGATGGGTCCACGGAGGGCAATGCCACGTGCAGAGTAAGAGCAAGAAGCGCGAGTAGGAACCCCACCTCAGGGAACCCTCCAACCCCTGAAGTCTTCCTCTCACACAGAGCTGCTGAATGGAAGCATCTGGATTCCTAAATCGGGATTTTTGTTTTCTGTTACTCTGATCACAGGCCCCCTCTTGCAGGCTCCAGCTGAGCTGGGGGAGTTTCTGCCTACCCTTAATATACAGTGCTAGCCCAGGGCGCTCAAGTCGGTTAAGCATCCTACTTTAGCTCAGGTCATGATCTCGAGGCTCGTGAGTTTGAGCCCCACATCGGGCTCTATGCTGACAGTTCGGAGCCTGGAGCCTGCTTCAGATTCTGTGTCCCTCTCTCCCCACCCCTCCCCTCCTCACACCCTCTCTCTTTCATTAATACTTTTTTTTTAAGATATTGATATCCCTGAGATGATACTGGGTCATCACTACCAGGGGCAGAGTCTGCATCTTTGTCCCCAGTGTTTGACAGTGTCTGACACTGAATAGGCAGGTAGGAAATAGTCCTAACCCTAAGCCTTCCCTAAGGTCAGGGGACTCAGCTCTTCCTGGAGCTACCAGCAGGGGGAGCCAGCATCTCGCAAGTGAAAGGGCTGGCAGGATTGTAGGACAGAGGGACACTGGGCCTGGCTTTTATTGAGGCTGGTGCTTCTTCAAGAGAATGGGACCCAAGACATTGGTGACCACTTCCTTCCCTAAGGATAGCCCACCCCAGGAAGAGAAGTGGAGTCCATTCCTCTGGCTGGGGCTGGGAGTGGGGAACGTGTCACCGGGGCATTCGACAAGGCAGCCTGCCTGGTCTATAGTTAGGCCTCTTCCTTACCTCCCCACTTCCTCCTGAGACAGCCTGCCAAAGGGCTGGTTTCCCCTAAACTGGGACAGATGTCGTTATAGGGACAAGGGTCTTCCGGGCCCATCTTAGAACATGGTTCTTTGAGTCCTGACCTTCAAACTTCTTCCTCTTTTTGTTCCTTTCCCTTATGGATTCCCCAGATGACCCGTCCTAACTACAACTTCAGAAGTGCATTGCCCTCTAAGGAAGCCTCTCACCCTTCTGCGCACAGGTCTCGAGGCGGTTCTCCTCCACCTCTCCTACTGGAACTTTATCAAGTTCAGGATTCACAACTCTACAGCAGGCCCAGGGCAGGGTGGCACATGTTGGGGAATTCTGCATGGAGTTGACAGATTGGACTGCAGGCTAGCTGTGTGGCCATACCAAGCCACCTCGAACCTGTTTCCTTATCTGCCAGAACAGGGCTAGTTCTTGGCTCGTTTACTCCGCCATACTGTTAAGAGATGAAACAAGATAGTGTTTGTAAAAATGGTTTTGAGGAAGTATGAAGTATTGCAAAAGTATAAGGAAGACCAGAATTGCAGTCCTCAGAGCCTGTTTAGGATCGAACACTGGCATCAGAACTGGAAGGTCTCAAATCTTCTAAAACCGACCAGCACCGAAGCTGCTCGAGGACCCGTGCCCCTCAAATGTCCACAGGGTTAAGAACCCCGATGCTTGCTAGAGGACTTTCCCTAAAAGGCTCTGCCTCCTGTTGCAACAAAGTGACCCAGATGCTGCAGCCTGACAGCCCCATCTCTGGTTTCAGTGCAGGTTTATTTCAGTTTTATATTTTATTCCAGGCAAGTGCTTATTACATGGATAGTATTCATGTCTCAATACCTAAAGTCTTGGAGCATGAACAGCCACTAGAATACAGTTCAATAGTAAAAATACAATATGTACAAAATTAGGGTTTTTGTAGGGTTTTTGTTTTTGTTTTTTTTTTTTTTTCCCACACAGCAGATGTATCCAAACACATAAAAATCTCTACAGTCTGGGGTCGCTACGGTTTATATTTCAGGAAACGGAGACACAGTGACCGAGTCCTCACTGTAAACAAGGGCCACCTCTTTAGGGGATGGGGATGGAACCCTGGGATGGGGGAGAAGCTGTTCCTGGAGAGCAGGGGTATGGTGACCCCTAATTCCCCTCCAGGCACTCCCTGCCCTTCTTTGGCCCCCCAAGGAACCAACCTCCCCCTCTCCCCGAGGTAAAGGCTCCCAGCCAGTGAACCACTCTTAACATCAAAAAGTAAAACACGCATGAGAGGTAAGGTGTGTGTGTGTGTACGTGTGTGTGTGTATGTGTGCGCACACGCACGCGTCCCCCAGGCTGGAAGGGCTAGGGAGGGGCAGGCGGTCCCACAGGGTGAGGACAGATATGGTCCTGACAGCTCTCAGAGGGGAGATGCCCAAGGAAGGGCTGGGCGGCGGCTGCCCTCTCGGGCACACGGCATCACAGCGTTCACAAACAACAAAAACAACAGCAACAACACCCATCGTCACCAATCTGGACATAGTCATTCGGCACTAGATTCGAAGGCCCCCACTGCTAGGGGTGGGGAGGGGCAGGGGCGGTGAACAGGCGGATGAGGTATCTGTGCAGGCCCGAGAGGCCACTGGTTGACACACTTTCTGGAATGGCCTCAGGATGCAGGGAGGTGAACAGAGCTTGAGAGGGAGGGCAGGTTCCCCAACGTTTCTCTGTTCCCTGGGCGCCAGGCTGATCGGGCTCCCTCTGCTCTTTCGGTTGTAATCACTCAAGGAAGAGTGGAAACTGGTTTCCCCAAGAACCAGGGTGGCAGGTGGTGGCTGCAGGGGCAGGAAGGCGAGCTTGTGAGGTGGGAGTGCTGTGCTGGGGTGGGTGTGGGGCTCCCTCTTAGAGGCCTCTAGGGTGTCCACAGGCCTCCCTTTCCCCACTCCAGGAGAGACAAAGGAGAGCAGTCCCCTGGGAAGTCTCCAGGACCAGGAAGGAACTGAAAGGGGGTTCTTAGGTGTCCAAACCTGTTCAAGACCTTTGCCAGCCTCCTCAGAATATTGCAGGCCACTCCTCCTGCCCCCAGCCTGTCAAAGCAAACTTCACACCTAGGGACACTGGCTTCCTCTCCCCACACTGAAAGGCCATCGTGTGTCCAGGTGGGGAGCCGAGTGCACAACTGAGTGTGTCTGACACAAGGCCACTTGTAATAAATACCCACATAAAAAGAGAAGCCAAAGCGGTCTGCCGAGGCAGAGGCAGGGAAAGAAGCATGCCCCCCCTCACACACACACACACACACAGGCCCCCTGACTCCCCACCCCAAGCTCAGCCCTGCCCTAGGACCAACCAAGGACCTTCCTCAGAGGAAAGTTGTGGCACGCAGCAGCCTCCACCGAGTATACACTCAGAACAGCCCACTGGGAAAAAGTGGATGTTCAGGGGGAGAGAGATGATGGCAGAGACAGAGGAGTTGGGGCAGGAGTAGCAGCCCTCCTCCCTTCTCTACAGGTCCCCAGAGCAGCAGGGAAGGAGCTTGGTTGGGCCCAGGCCCTAGATTTTTAACTTCCTCAGCAGTGTGGCTTCAGGCACCTGGAACCCAGACCAGATAGCTACTAATCCACTTTTCTGAGGCTGCAGGAGGCACTCAGGCACACCCATCCCTCGGGAGTGCACAGCACTGAGCAGAGGCCAGGGAACCAGGGATGGGGACTGACGGGTCCAGAGAAGCTCTCTCCCCAGCTACACCCAGGCCGGCAGGAGGCGGGGAGGGGCAGGACCGCTAAGCCCTTCCTTCCCAGTCCCCACCCACCTTCAGCCTACCCTCCTGAGGTCAGGAGCCCAGTGGCAAGGATTGGGGCGCTCAGGGAGCTTAGCAACAGCACGGGTTCAGTTGTTGATAGAGACTCCTCTTAACTAGCTTCTGCTGTGACGAGCCAGTGACCGCAGCTGGGTTGGAGAACCATAGGCTGGTGCCCACCTGTGTGGGTGGGACTGCAGAGCAGCCACTTCTTAGGATCTGTCGCGTGTACTCAGAGCAGAGCGCCCCCCCCGCCACGGTACCCAGCTTTCTGGGCCAAGTTGCTTCAGTTCTGCTCCCTCTCCCCATCCCCTCCAAAGGCCTGGGGAGAGAAGGCCGAGGCTCAGGACAGAGGACCCGGCACTCAGCCACCTCATCAGACAGCAATAGCAGCAGCAGCACAGGAAGGCAGGCAGGGTCGGGGAAGCCGGAGAACACAACACCCACTTCGCACTGGTTGCAGGGGACAAGGTGGGGAGGCGGGAACGGCACTGGAGCTGGCACCAGGCCGGACGAGTGGCACATTCACCAGAGTGTCTCATCACTTTATCAAGTCCTAGTGCAGTGGGGTAACCCCCTGCCCTGTGCCCAGCTCCCTGGGGGGGGGCCCTCCCTCCCCTGGCTCAGAGTCTCTGCACCCCCTTCCCCTAGGAGGCCTGGGGGTGGGTGTGGGTGGGGCGGGCCTTGGCCTGGCTGGAATGTGTGGAGCTGGTGGGTGGGAGAGTGGGGGACAGGTCCCCCTCCCTGCCCCCACTGGGGGCCTCTGAGTGGCCTCATCCTCAAGCCAGCTTGAGTGTGCTGACCGGGAAGGAGGGCATGGTGACCATGGTCACGGGGTTGAGCACTGTCTGGCCCACCAGCTGGGGGTGGTGCACCACCTGAGCCCCCACAGCTGGCTTTGCCATGACAGTGGCTGGGGGTCCCAGCCCCGCTGTGCCATTCACTTGCTGGTGTGAGAGGGTGTGGGCAATGTGGCTCACCGCCACGGGCTGGCTCACTGCCACGGGCTGTGGATACAGGGGCAGCTGGGAGCCGAGGTGGGCCACATGGTTGAGGGTGGCAGGGTGCACTGTGATGTGGCCAATGGGGGGTGTGGCAGGTGCCAGCTGCACAGCAGGGCTGGGGGCCGAGGGGGCAATGTGGGCGATGTGCTTGCCGCCCGGCCCCTGTAGAACGTGGTTCACAGTCTGGATGACTGAGGCGTGGGTGGTGGCCGTGTGGGCGATGACCGTGGAACCTCCACCAGCTGCAGCCACCAGATGGGCTGGAGCGGGCACCAGCGTCTGGGCAGGGGCAGCCGGTGGGGGAGGAGGGGCTGGCAGAGGTGTCTTCTGCTGTGGTGGCGGCTGCTGCCCAGGCAGGTGGACAGGAGACAGGGCCACAGGCTGGGAGTGGGGGTGTGGATGGGGAGGCAGAGGTGCGGGGGCGGTGCTGGGCGGTGGCTTCGGCAGCTCCGGGTGGGGGCGATGGCTCAGTTTAGGTGGGCCCAGGCCGGCCTGATCCTCCTCCATATCCTCGTCTATGTTGTCCTCACCCTCTGTGGGGGGACACGGGGACAGGGACAGGTCAGAAAGGCTCGCGAAACAAGAGGCTGGAGTAGTAGATGCCCCTGGGGTCTGGGGGCATGGAGCTGGGGGGCAAGGGCCTGACCAGGGAGGGGCAGGTGGGGCTCACCAGAGGCCGTAGAGGTGGAGGCCTGGTCGTCCTCCGGCTGGCCAGTCTGCCGGAGCACACGGTCGATCTCCAGCACGTCCATCCACTGGCTCAGCTCATGCTTGAGCTCCGCCAGCCGCTGCTGTGTGGCGATCTTCTCCCGCGCCAGCCGCTCCATCTCATGCTCGTATTCCTTCTCCTTCCTCTTCAGAGACTGGACAACAGCCAAGAGACCGAAGGATACCCTGAGCAGAGGCCACAGGGTCCCCAGTACCGCAATCCCTTCCCACTGCCACCCTGGCCTCCAGGTCACTTAGCACCCAGGGGCAGTCTGCAGTGATGGGGCCGCGGGGGACCACACCCACTGCTGGTCCATGGCTTTGTCCTGTGAGGCCCTGCATCCTGGGGACTGTGGGCTCTCCAGCAGGCACCATTGAAAAAAAGCACAGATCCAGGCCAGCCCCACTCTAGGATGAAGGCCTTCCCCCACCCCCACATCAACTGTGTCCTGAGGGGCTTCATGGCCCCTGGCCCTATCCACCCTCCTGGCAGCCACTTGCCTCCATTCTGCAGAGGACAGAAGGGGTAACAGACTTCTCCGTGACGCTCAAGGCCCCGCCACCACTCATACCACGCTGTCAGTCACCATGCCAGAGGCTACCCTCCTTGGAACTCATTCCCCAAAGAACCCCAAACAATCCTGCCCTTTGCTCCACAGCATCATTCACTAGTCTTAACTTCAATGTCCCTGAGGATGCCTCTCAGACTTTGTGGCATGGCCTCCAACCCCCTGAATTTCTTCTTGACCTGCCTCCATCTCATCCCCGGCAGCTGTTGGCTCTGCCCTCTGCTCTCACCTGGGCTACTCTCCGTGGCACCTACCTGTGCTGCCTCTCAACCACACTCTCCATTTTCACCCTGCCCACAGCCCTCCAGATTCCCCAGGCTGCTGAATGATCGATCCCTAAGCCCTGGAACGTGCCCCTCCTTCCACACCTGTAGCTGAGCTGCACTGACCAAGGAGAAATGGCTCAATGGCACCTCTGACATGGAGCACCACTGGAGACACTTCTGTCCTTCACCACAGGTTCCACATTGCTCCTGCCCCCATGGCGCTGATGCCACCCACCTCACTAAGAACACCAACAGGGAGTTCCCTTGTCCACAGAGCCATCCCTGCCTCAACTCCTCCAGGCCCACAGCCTCTTAGGTTCACCCCTCATGTTGGTGCTGGATGCCATGCCTCCCAGACTGTGGCACTGCTCCCCTATCACAAGTGTCTCGAGGGGCATGTGGGTGGCTCAGTCGGTTGAGCGTCCAACTCTTAATGTCAGCTCAGGTCAGGATCCAGGGTCGTGGGATCGACCGCTCAGCACAGAGCTGGCTCAACATCCTTTCTCCCTCCGCCTCTCTCCCCCACTTGGCATATGTACTTTCTCTCTCTCAAAAAAAAAAAAAAAAAAAAAAAAAAAGTGTTTTATATCCCCAAAAGGCCAGCTTGTGTCCTATGCCTCAGCTCCTATCCTCCATGACCTCCTGAAGCTGACACTTTATTAAAACTGACTTCTCTAAGTCTTGGAGACCTCCCTGTTGCCAGTTTCTCTTTGGCCCAGACATGTCATGAGTGCTGGGTCCACCAAACATGGACACTTATGCCCTGTTGCATCCTGAGTCTCTTAACCTGACCTATTCCTGAGCTCCTGGCTTCTAAGGCTGGCCGGTTACGGCCAGGTACAGAACCCACCGACTCTTCCTACACCAAACTATCCAGCTTGTCTTAGTTTTCCTCTCTGAACCCGGTCTCACACACAGATGGTCCCTTCTCATCCCTCTACATCATATGTGCTTGTGCTCCAAGACCACATCTGACTCCCACCACCCATCCCATCTCATGCCCTGACCAGTGCCTCTTCTTGCCCTTGAGCCCTTCTTGGCACCGCACAACACTCTTGAGCATTTAATAAGACTGTCAGGTAGTACTTAATCAGACACTAGCTCATATTATCCCTAAAAGCTTCGTATTTTGTCCTTCCACCTCCATACACACTGTTCCTTGTCCAACGCTGTGAGTAAAGGCAAGGACTGTTTTATTATCAGCTTTATCCCCTGACCCAACCAGTGTCCAGGACAGAATTATGCACATCTTAGCTCCAGGGGAAGGATCTGTGAGGATGTGAGCATGTTGGTCCCCACCTCTATCCTGTCTCTCTGCTTTATCACAGAATCACAGTCACATTAGACATAAGTTTCCCCTGACTCTATTTCTACAAGCAGTTTTATAGCAGCCTTCCTGACTGTTCACTTGTCCCTCTTGGGCATGGCAATGTCTTCAAGTTTGCCCACTAAACTAGGCCCAATTTCCCTACGCTTCCTCGTGCAGCCCCAAACTCCTGTGTTTCTGACCTCACCAGTAAGAAATGCCTCAAACCATTAGTACCTGCCAACACATAACCCAGACACAACCATGCAATGTTCTGGCCTGAAACCTGGTAGTTTTACAATTCTGCTAGCAGTCCCAGGCCACACACAGCCTTCTCTATCCTGGTTTTGAGATTTAACCTGTTTCCCTCTATATTTCTCCCAGAAAGATCCCTCCCTTACACACACACACACACACACACACACACACACACACACACACACCTGGCTTCTCACCTGGCTCTACCCTGAGAGGCCAGTGCTGGACATGACATCAGATGAGGCCATATCAATGATGGGGCCTGTGGTGAGTCAGCTCTCACTTGAACCTGGCTGCTGGGGGCTGGAAGTGGTGTCCTGAACTCTACCTACCAGCAGGAAGAGTAGATTTCTGACTTAGGGAGAAACTCAGAGGCCAAAACCTCTTTTTCTTACCCAGCTCAGTTATCCACAGGCCTAGAGGCCCCCGGAAAGTTTCTCCAGGGTCCAGCTTTTGTCCACATTGCTTCATTTTAAACACATTTCCTAAAACTGCTTGGATGCATAGTTTGGTACCTGCCTATTCCTCTTCCTGTTTTTGTCCACCTCACTGTGGCTTTCTTAAAATCTTCCACGCCACTCTGAGTCTGGCTGGGAGCTACAGCCTTCCCACCTCAGCAAACAACCAATGCTTTCAGTCTACACACCTTATTGGTCTCTCTACTATTCCATTTTGACTCCTATCTAGTGCCCTGCTGCCCCCCCCACCCCCACCCCCAGCCCCTGGCCCATCTCTACTCTCCAGGTGGTAACCCCCACGGCCACCTTTAAGTTCCAAAACTGAATCCTGCTCCCTCTTGCTGGAGACATTTCAGCCTGAGCTGGGCTTTCTGCCCTCTGCTTTGCCCAGGTCACCCTGGAACCTTCAGGTCTCAGTTCAGATGCCCCTTCCTCAGCAACAACCTCCGGCACACCTCAAAACAGATCCTCTGATCCCTGTCCCTATTACATTCTCATGGCACAGTATTTATAATCTACCACCAAGACCAAACCTATGAAGACAGACCCACGCTTATTTCTTTGCTCCCTGCTTCATCCTCAGAATCAGACACAGAGCTGTCCAAAGTACCTGAGTGAATAAACAAATGAATGAGATTGAGGATTGAGATAGCCTTGTAACTTTTGTTTCTGCTTCCATTACCAGCCCCAGGACAAATTTCTCTTATGAACAGCCTGGGTACACCTCACACCTCGCTGCCTCCTCAGCCCAGGCTCATGTCTGCTGGTTCTACCAAGTCTCTATTTCTGATTTATTTTCAAATCCAGATATCATTGCAAGCAAGGCTTTCCTAAGTATGCGTCTATAAAGTGGAATGTGCCATCCTATTCTTTCTACTTCTCAAGAATTATTAAGTTGGTGTTTATAGAGGACCAATCTGAACATTCCTATGATGAAGATGCTACTATTTCTTCCCATTTAGCAAAATGGCAGTACAAAAGAAACTGAGAGTCATAGAAAACGTCACAGCATTTGGACAAGGATTTGCTTCCAGGACACATAATTGCCTATGACTGAAGGACCGGGAACATTCTCAAGCCCAAGTTCTGCAAAAATATGTCAGAAGTAGGCCTCCTGGAGACCCTCCGAAGCCCACCCCCTTGGGCCTCTCCTCTTTCTAAGCCAGTCAGGCCAACAGCGAGGCCCCGCCCCTCCCAGAGCACGCGCGCACCCACGCGGACCTGGCCTTGCAGCGTCACTCCCTGCCGGCTGCACCCTCCCCTCGGAGCACGGAAGCCCCGCCCCCACCCCGTTTCCACCAATCTTCGAGCCCGACCCCTCCCCTCCAGGGTGCCGGGAAGCGGCCTGGAGGCGCGCCAGCCCCTCCCCCTCACCCGCAGGGCGGGCGGAAGGGCGCGCGTTCGCGGGAGCTTGGGAGGGAGCAGCCGGCCGGGAGCAGTCGCGAAGCAGCGCCTCCGCCCCCTGAACAAGTCAGGCTCCGGTTACCTCAGGGCTGTGACCCCGCAGTACTGGCCGGGGGAGGGGTGGCGCCCGGCCCCGGCTCAAAGCTCGGTCAGATCCTCTTTGCTACCCTTCCCACAGGAACCTTAATGCTGCCCGACCCCCCAGCTGTCGAAGCGCGCCGATAGGGGGACCGCAAGCTGCCCCCGCCCCCGCCAGGCAGGGAGCCCTAAGTCCCTCCCACTCCCCAACGGCTCCGTTCGGACTCCGTCTCCGCGGCAGCCGAGCGTGGCCGCGCGCCCCACCCCCACAGCCTCCTTTCCGGCACGCGGAACCCTCGGCCGGTTTCCAAGGAAACCGAAACACGGGGCCGTCATGGCAACTGTCTTATCTGGCGGGCGCCCCCCACCCCGTACTGCAGAGGGAAGCCAATGTCCAAAGACGGGAGGTCCACACAGACAGGAGGGCCCCTTGAAAAGGGGTTTTTAAAATCCCAGGCATGAGGAGAGCCTAATTTTTGAAGGTTCGGCGACCCGAGGACTGGTTACTTAGACATTTCCACAGCCTCCAGGATTAACCCCCAAAATTGAGTCGTGGCACCTCAATGCGCTCACTAGAAGGCTCTTAACCCTTTGGGGGTAAAACGGGGTGGGGCCTCACCGGCGCGCCGCCGCGTGCAAGGAGCCACGCCCAGGGGACTCCCCACCCCATCACGAGCGACAGATTCTCGGGCCAAATCCGGGTTCCCGCCCAGGCACTGCGGGCGGGCTGGAGGCGCCGGGGCGGCTCCACGCCCTTCTCACCCGCGGGGGCACTAAGAGCGCCAGGCTGTAACGCGGGCCCGGGCACCGGGTCCGAAAACCGAGCTGCGGAGGCGGCGCAGATGGCGGGGCTCCGCGGGGCGGCCGAACGGGAAAAGGGGGGGGGCGGAGAAGGGAACGCCGCGGCCGCCCTCCCCCGCGCACGCGCGCCCGTCCTCCCGCCCCCTCGCGGGCGGGGAGCCCCGCTGACGTCAGCCGGGCCATGTGCTCAGCGCCCGCGTGGAGGCGGGCGGGGGAGCGGGAGAGGGAGCGAGGGCGGGGCGGGGCCGCGGCGAGGGGAAGAGGGCGGGAGGGAATGAGGAGGAAGCTGGCGCAGAGGCCGCCGCCCGCCGTCCTCTCCGCCGCGCTTCCCTCCCCCGTACCTGGATGTACCGCAGCGCCGTCCGCAGCACACTCAGATTCGACGTCTTCTTGTCGTCCACGTTGGGGATGTTGCGCTTCAGGGTCTCAAAGCATTCTTTCAGATGGGCCCTCCTGGGGAGAGGGAGAGGCGCCAGTTAGCCAGCGCCTGGGGGGCCGGGGGCCAGGGCGGGGAGGGAAGGCCCCAGGAGAACAAGGGTGGGACCTGTCCCCGGAGCGGGCAGGTCGAGCCCAGAGACACACACGCACGCACACACACCTGTTCTTCTCCAATTTGTTGTGGACTTCTCTGGTTCCGATCCTGAAACCCAGACAGACAGGAGGCTTAGGGAGGAGGGCCCAATTAGGTGGCCTTCCCGCCCCCTGCCCCCACTCCCCAAATGTCACAGGCGTCTTGCCCCCCATATTCTCTGTACAAAAAGCAGCAATGGGAGATGTTCACCCTGTTCAGATGTGCTTATACTCCCTGGAGGGCACACGTATGCTCGTAATTCACAACCCATTAACCCTCCATCCTGCCCCTTCCACCTAAGAGGAGATATAAGGTCTCCTGGGGCTCAGAGAAATAGCCAGTTGACCCCAGCCCTCACCCAAGAGTTCCCCAATCCAATACTCTGTCCAAAGGCCTGGAAATGCCATCGGCCCATCCTTGAGGGGGTCAGAGGACACAGAAGCCTGAGAAAACAGAGGGCAATGGCCATTCCCCACTCCCAGGGTGGGGATAGGCACAGGCACAGTGCAAACTGTCCAAATAAAATACCGTGCTTCTCAGATAGGGAGGTAGGACATGGCTTTGAAGGACTGGCTCAGGAGTGGGGGGGGGGGGGTACTTTCTCTTCCACACACAGCCCAGGATTCGGGCAGTTCTCCACCCCACCAGCCCAGACTCTGCCACACCTCACTCACCCCCCAGGCCTCTTCTTCTGTTCGCTGGATTTGACTTCTTCCGCTGGTGCCAACTTCAGGGTCCCAAGAGTGGGTGGGGGTGGCTGCTGGGGGGCCAGCTGGGGCTGGACTCCAGGGTGTGGTGCTATGGTCAGGATAGGGGTGGGGAGGGGCTGCAGAGGCTTAGGGCTGCCAGTGGGCGGAAGGGTGGTCTTGGAGTCCGGCAGCAGGGGAGCAGGGGTGGGCACCTGTGGCCTGGTGGGCAGGGGGGCAGCCTCCTTAATGCTGAGTCCAGGGGTGCTAACCAGGGCTGGCTGGCGGGGCGCCAGGGGCAGAGGCTGGGCTGCAGGAGGCAGTGGTGGGGGTGGGGGCAGAGGTTGAGGAGAGTTGGTCACTACTGGAATAGGAATGACAGTCAGTGGGGTGGGGGTGGCAAGTGGGGGTGGGGGTGCTGGCGGGGGTGCCGGAGGGGACAGAGGTAGGGGTGGTGCTTCAATGCGGGGCTCCTCCACGGGCAGGGCATGGGCCAGCCTGGCCAGGCTGCTGGCCTTCTTCTGCTCCTGCTCCCTCTCCCGCTCCAAGCGAAGCCGCTCCTGCTCCTCTACGCAGAGAGAACACAAGGGGTTTTCTCAGTGGGCCAGCAGTCCTGGGTCCCAGCTTCTGAAGTCTTCCAACCATAACACATCCTCTGACCCTGTCCCAGTTAGTGCTCAGTGACACCCCCGCTCAGCCTGAGACACCACAAATCCCCATCCACACCCAGACAGGCACCGGGGTTAAGTGCTGGGGACACAGCGGCGAACAATTAAAACAGACCTAGTCTCTGCGTTGGGGAGCTCAAGGCCTAGAGGCACTGAGGGCAAGGACAAGTTACAGAGGATAACAACCCAGGCTGAGAGAGGAGAGGGGCTGTGGAAAGACAGAGCAGGGGCTGTCAGAGAGGATGCTGGAGGCCTGGCAACCTGAAAGTTCAGAGGTTAGGCTGGTGATGAGCAGGAAGGTTCAGGAACAAGGCTGAGGGGAATGGGGTGATAGATAAGGTGGGCAGAGGCCAGTCAGCAAAGACCTCACAGGCTACCAGACAAGAATGGGGGGGCGGGAGGTAGGCGGATCATAGCTTCTGGGGAAGGCCTTCGAAAGTATTTACCAAGTACTTTCCAGAGGGCAGGAGGCACCTCCACTTCACAGATGAAATAAATTAGCTCAGAGAGGCAAAGTGATTTGTTGAGGACCACAGAGCAAGTCACAGGTATTACTGAAACTACACCCAGCCAGGAATCCAGACACCCGGCGTATACCTATACTTGCTGTGTCAGCATCTGCTCACTAGGTGTCTGTACACACACACACCTGTGGATCCTCACAAGAGTCCACACCACAGGCAGGGCAGGGACATCACCTTCAGTTCACACATGAGGAAATCAGGCCCAGGACTCCCAGGCCAGGTCCCAGTGTCTGATTTCCTCAGAGACCACACAAAACAAATTCGGTCCTTCTCTGCCCTTTGTGGTGCTAGAACTCATCGTTCCAACATCCCTCTTGTCCCCACCACCAGCGGGACAACCAGGAACCAAAGAGGCAGGCGGGAAAGAAGGGCAGCCTCGCACCGGTCAGTTCAGCATCTCTGCTGAAAGACCTGCTGCCAGGTGAGGCCTGCTCAGGAGCTGGCTGAGAACACCTTTCCTGATCCAGAAGCACCTCTCCATCTCCACCCAGCCCCATGCTCTCTGGGCCCCACCACTCAGGTTCCCTGGCTACAGGGCTGGGCAGGATCTCCGGGGGGCAGCTGTAGCCCCCAGGCCAGGGAGCAGGCTGGTCCACCAGCCCTCCTGCCCATCCCGGATTGGTCACACTGCTGACTGACTGAGCTGACAGCAGTAGCGGGCAGACACGCCCCAAACACACCACCCCACGGTGGGTGGGGTTGGGGGAGGGGAGGACAAGGTTGGCTAAGAGCCCCTTGTGGAGGAGGGCATCAACCCCACACTGGCCTTTGGGGCTCAGGGCCCCAGAAAACCCGAGGCCTCAGGGCCCTTTGGCCAACCAACAATTTGAGTGTGAGCCAGGCCTGCTCCAGGCCCCTCCCTCCCGCAGGGGAGAAGAGACGAAGGAGGAAGTAGAGAGTGTTGTGAGAGGGGAAGCACTCGGCGGTTTCCCAGCAGCACGGGGCCTCTTCCGTATCTCCCCTGCCCTTCTGGAAGGGGAGCTGCCAGGCCGGTGTGGGCCTGCTCCAATGAGGGGAGGCATTGGTCTCCCAGGCCTTTCCAAAGGCCCTGGCTTATATTGCAGCTCTGGGGAAAGCCAGCTCTCTGCTCTCCAGCTTCCCAGAGACTACACTGGCAAAGAGTTCCACCTACCACCTACCCAGTCCACCCCCCACCCATCCCCAAGGCAAGGCCCTGGAGGTCAGGGCCCAACACAGCCCACCTTCGTTCCTTTGAGCCAGGACCCAAACTTTCACAGGTGTGGGGGTCGATGTTCCATTCTCCCATTAGCAGTGGGACAGAGGGGACCCCAAGCCCCAAGGACAGGTGTCCTAGGAACCCAGCCTGAAAGTAAACCTCATTCCCATATTTTAAAGTAACTCCACACAGCTGATCCAGGAGATGGCAACCTCCTTCTCACCTACTCTCTCTTCCAGAGCGAGGCAGGTACCAGGAAGGACCCAGGTAAATGGCCAAGCTCTATCACACCTGGATTGGCATGAGAAATCTTGACTGGTGGCAAAGAAGAGGGGGTGTCCCAAGCCAGATCCAGCCCACCAAAGCTTCCTGCCTCCTCCCCACCAGCAGCAACCCTCCTCCTATGCCCTGGGGAGGGGGAAACCCAGTGGGGACAGCAAAGTGGTAGTCACTCAAGGGCCTCCCTCAAGAACAACACAGGTTTAGACTCTTTAAAATAATGCACCTATGCAGCACTCCCAAACACGCACGCACTCTGACACCCTCCCTGGGCTCTGCCCAGAGGCTGGCCCCAGGGAAGTTAGCCTGACCGTTCTGGGGTGATTCAGGGGCCACAGCAGGCTCAGCGCTGGGGCCTGAGGAATCTACACTAGGTAGCCCCCATTGTTCAGGAGGAGTCCTCCCCTTCTTCATGCTAATAGGGAGCTAAATACATAAGGCAGCGCCCCCCCCCCCTCCCAGGGTGTAAGTAGGTCAGGTAGAAGAGGCTCCCATTTGAGCCACCTCCATGAATGCTGTAAATGACCAGACGCCCCCCCCCCCCCCACCTGACCACCAGGATGGCCTCTCTTTCCTCTCACACACACATGCGCACACACATCCTCACGTGAGCAATCTGGCTGGTCTAGGTCAGGAAACCCACCCTTGAGATTGAACCAGGGCATGGACAACAGGATCCCTGTTCAGAGCTGCTCATCAGGTACATACCCAGGAAAGCAGTTCTGGTCAGCAGGTCCACACACCACCCCTTTTCTCCCATTTTTCCCACCCCAAGTCAGAGGACAGAACCTCAAGGAGGAGGAAAAAAATATGAATTTGAGATTAACCGCTGCGGCCAGGTCTAGCCATCGGTATGTGAGCTTTTGGAGTAGATCTGGCTTTGCACCATCCATCCCCTAAGACCTCCTGCCACGCCAAGAAGGACCTGTGACTGGTCAGTTAAACTAGGCCTCTACTCAGCTCCCTGCCCTCAGGTCTCACCACGTGGGGGAGGGGCGCTCTCTCGCGTGCGCGCGCGCCCCCGCGCTGTCTCTCTCTCTCTCATCACTGTCCTTCTTACAGCCAGCTCTGGCCTTATTATTTGGGAAAGGGTGGAAGAGAAGAGGGCACAGGGTCTTCTCCCCTTCCCCAGAAGGCTAATCAGCCTGAAGGTAAAACGAAGGTGATGTGAGTGTTCCTTTGGGGCAACAGCAGGGTCAACCCTGTTCACCTCCAGCACAGTGCCTGATGCGCGGCAAGGACACAATAGGCACTCCTGAACTGCACTGTGTTGATGGTGGCAGCAGGTGACTCAAGTCTCTCCAATTCTTGTGCACGCTGCCCTCCCCTCCACGCCCCGTCGCTGGGCCCGAAAACAGGACATTCTCGACCACCACCAGTACTGTCAGGGCCTGGCCCTGCTCAGGACCCCGAAAACAAGGGGGAGGGGCACGTGGGCTGATGTCCTGGCCCATCAATTCCGCAAAATCCAAGCATGTCAGTCTCACATATCTCGAGTGGCTCCTGACCTTGAGAGGCCTGTCGGCCGGGTTGGGCGGGCGGACCCGCTGCTGCTCCCCCCACCCCACCCCCTCCGCCGCTGCCGCGGCACAAGCTAGCTGCAGGGCGCGCGCGCACACAACACACACTACTACCTCCTGCATGACTCATCATTGAAGCAACAATAGGCAGAGAGAAAGGAAAGGAGGGCGAAGCACTCTCTCTACCACAACCAACTCGGCAGAAGGGTTGGGGAGGGGAGGTGGAGGGGACAGGAGTCCCCGGATACTGCACACACACCGATCCGGGTCCGAGGCCCTCGCAATGGTCCGGAAAACGGAGGTGTTTTACCTCCAACCCTATTCCTGACCCTGAAGCCTGGGACCACCGACAGGGCGGGTGGGACGGAAAGCATCTGAAATCTCCCTCTCCTGTCGAGGGAACGTCAAAGTTTGCCCCTTCTCAAGCCTGGTTCACTCCACAATGTGGCCAGGGGTATTGTCAGGAGGTCCTGGTAAGAACGTTCCCCCAAACGTCAGTGGGAATATGTGAGCTCTAAATGTCCTGTCGCCTCGCAAGTCTGAGGGTTTCCCTTGCCCCAGGATCAAAAACAGGAGGTTAGGGCGAGAATGGACAGGTGAGCTCGGCGGCTCCTCCTTCCAGCGCACAGGCTCTCCCGGGGAGGTGCCCGGCGGCCGGAGCCAGGGCCCAACCCGGCGCAAGGCCACTCGCCAGCCCCGCCCAGGCCCCGCCCCCGGCCCAGCGCGAGGCAGCCGGGAGGGGCCGGGCCGCTCCGTCCCCAGCGGGAGTGTCCCCCGTGCACGTGGTCGGAGGCGGGGCCTGTCCACGTCACCACCCGGTGTAACCAACGGGCTTGGAACGCAGGCACACGCAACATTCCAGCCGAGAGCGGGTTTGGAACGCGCAGACACGCCACATTCCACACCGGCTAAAGTGGGGCGCAGCAAGGGGGGCCCGGGGACTGCCCCCAGCGACCTGCAGGCCTTTTCGCAGACACCCAATCAGCCCGGCTCTCACCCAAATCCCTGAAGCGCGACCCAGCCCAGCTCTGGGAGGCGGGGTCAGGCGGGGCTGGCCAGGATCATAAGACACGCGATGTCATTTCATTCTGCAAAGGCCGCCTCCGCCCCAAGCGGCGCGTAGATCGTCCGGGAGCGCCCCCCGCACCCTTCCCACAGGGCCAGGGAAGCCGGGGAGCCGCTCGGCGTAGAGTAATTCCCACCCCCCACTCCGTTACACACACGCCCACTCGTGTGCACTATACACTCGCCCGTGTACACGTCCGTTCATCCGCTCTCCTCGAGGCTCACATCACAATCCCCTCTGCACACACGCACGCACACGCGGGTCTGCCACCCCCACGCAACACCATTCCGCACCCCACCCCCCATCGGCTCACACATCCTCAGCTCTACCGAGGGCGCCCCTGGCCCACGCGAAAGAAGCCCCCACGAAAGGTGCACACCGGGTGGCAGGCAGCTGAGGTGGCGCCCACAGGAGCCGGGTCCCTCACTGAATGTTAATGTATTCATTAATTAATTTTACTGCCCCCAACACTCCTCTCCAGGCGGCGGCTCTTGTGCGAACCTTGCGCTGCCCGGCTTCGCGGGCCGCTCGGGAGGGGGTCGTGTCCGCGGTTTCGCGTGGGCTCGGAGACCAGGGTCGCTCGTCTCCCCTTCCCCGGTGCCCCAGGGGCCCAACCCGGCCGCTCACCACGTGCTCTCTGTTGTTGCTGCGCTTGCCATTCCAGGAAGCGGGCCGCCTCCAGTAGCGTCTCTATGCTCATCCCGCCGAGAGCTGCCGGGGGCGCGCCGGGGCCGAGACTGCGGCCCGCGAGCCGGGCACAGGTCAGGCTGGCGGGCAGGCAGGAGGGAGGGATCACCTCCGGGGGGCGACAGGGCTGGGCGGCGCAGCGCACTCCGCAGGGAAGAACGGGAGAGCACGGAGACAAAAATTAATGTTTCCCAAAATACTTGCAAAATATAATTTGCAAATTTTAAAAATTTTGATGCAAAAAAACAAAAGGCAGCACTGCCTCCCTCCTTCCCCTCCCTCTCTTCTTCCCTTCAGATGCCTCCCGCCCCGCGGCCCCCGGGAGTCCCGCCGACAAGAAAAGGCTTTGCAACAAGATGGCGAGGAGGCACCGACACACACAACAAGGGAAGGAGCCGCGCTGCCCCCGGCCGCCGCCCCCGCTACTACACCGGGGCCGCAGCCAAAGCCCGGACCGGAGCCCCCGCCCGCAGGGCCGCGGCGTCTCAGGAAGGGAGGGGCGGGGTCCCGAGCGAGCTGGCCCCGCCCACTACAGACGGCGCGCGCACACGTGGCCGGGGTGGGGGTGGGAGAATCTCCAGCCTCGTTCGCGCCCTGCATTTCCGCTTTCTCGCCTCGCCCCGCCCCGATGGCAAGCCACAAGTTGAGCAAGGGCTGCGTGTTGCGGTCTTTCACAACGAAATTTGTCCTGCTGGAGGAAAGGAAGGGTGGAGAATTTAAGACATAAGTTAGCTCAAATAAGGATATTCCAGGTCAGGGAAACCTTAGGATGGTACAGACTGGCCTGACCCCAGGGTCTCCGCTCCCTACCCACACGTGACCTAATTCCTGCAACCACCCGGCTGTCGCAATTCCCCCGGGATCCGCCCGTGGGCGGAGCTGACGGCGGGACTCTGCCAGAGAACAGCCGGAGGGAGCGGAGTGGCGATCCGGTTCCGCGTTTTGTCTCCGTTCCTCCCCCCGCAGTGCGTTCGCATCCTATTAGGCGACGTCACCGGGCCGCGGGCCAATGGGCGGGCAGGACAACACGGCATGGAGCAGCTCCACATGGACACCCCGCGCCGCCAGCCTTCCGTTTAAAGGGCCAGTGTCTATCACGGTCACATTCGTGGGTGCGGATGGGTCCACTGTAAGAACGGAGGGTGGGACGCCGAGAGGGAAATTCCGCAGTTGTGCCCTGGTCGACCCTTTACTTTTCACCACCTTCCCTTTAAAACCAAGTCTCTCTCTTTTCTTCCCCTAAATTCTTGTCTTTGTCCACGCGTGTCGAACTGTGCCACCCACAGGCCACCCTTTGAACTGGGGCCGGGGCGGGGGCAGTTAAGGCAAGGCGTCCACAGCCTAGACTAAGGGGGCGTGGCCCAAATCGGGAACAACAACGTGGAGGGCGGAAGCCTGGCCCTGCCAGCCGCTGGGCTACTGAGACCGCTGGCGGGGCTCGGGGTCCGGACGCAACGCCCGGCCTCGACCGAGCTCACCCAGAGGGCGGGACCCCCGGCTGGCGCTTGCTGCCGCCTCTTCTAACGCTCCGGTTTGGAGGAGCCTCCGGGTACAATCAGAAAGTTAGACCTTTGTCAATTTACCCCAAACCTCTCATTTTGCAGATAAGGAAACTGAGGCCCAGAGATGAGAAAGGACTTGTCGAAAGTCACTCAGTATTCACCCCCCATAGGGAGGAGCATTTATCCCTGACCCCGTAGAAGACTCTTTTGTGAAGGCAGTTCTGTGGCAGGGCACCGAATTCGAAAAAAATCACGGAGGAATATCAAACTACCCGCATGGGAAGTGGTCTGCCCACTTAATATATGGTAATCGGGGCCTCCAAAATCTTCACCTGAAACCCTGCTGTTCTGCTTCTTTGGTTCGGGCCACACAAACCCCAATGGTACAGTTGGTAGCAATACAAAGCCCGGCTGAAGGCACTTTTGCAGCACCCTGGACCATGTACAGCTCTGCTGCTCCAATGCCTCAAAGCCAGCAGTCCTGCGGCCCCTGGGTCCTAGTCTCAGATTCCTTTCTTTGCTACCGGTTCGAACAGAGGGGGGCAATGTCAGTTGGGTTCAGGATCCTGCAGCCTGGGCTTCGCCATTATACAGAACCACAAAGCAAACCTTAATGAGGACAGCTGAGTGGCAGACCACCCTGCCAATTCATCTCATCCCATCCCATCCCATCCCCACTGTGCCCTTAGAGGGTTATGTTCCTATTTTGAGGTCTAAAAAAGGCCCCAAATTTGTACAGAAAGCCGGCAGGGGCATAATGCATACTAAGAAAATCTGCACAGGTCCTGGAAATCAAGAACCTAGCCAACAGAAGGAAGGGGGGGGGGGGTGTTTCCCAACAGCAGTCTACATAGGGCTCTGATCTTTACACAGTGTCTGCAGCTGAGCATAGAGGCCATCACACACTTCAGGTGTCACTAGCTTTGCTTATGATGGAGCTGGAAAGGAAGGTAGTGGGGAAGGGGTGGGGACAACTCAGCCCAGTTGTCCCTCTGCCAGGAGATGAATGCTTGAATGCCCTTTTCCTGGGAGGGTGAGATCTGTGTGGGTCCTGACATTGCTTCCTTTCAGGTGTCTGCCACCTGCTACTAGTGTGGTTGGGCCTGGCTCACTTGTACAACCAAAGAAAATGGTAAGTTTAAAGGCAATACATAGGGGCACCTGGGTGGCTCAGTCAGTTAAATGTCCAAAGGCTCAGGTCATGATCATGAGTTAGAGCCCAGCATTGGGCTCTGTGTTGACAGCTTACAACCTGGAGCCTGCTTCAGATTCTGTGTCTGTCTCTCTGCCTGCCCCCGCCCCCACCACGCTTGCACTCTGTCTCTCAAATAAATAAGACATTAAAAAAAAAAAAAGAAAAGAAAAAGACAATACATAGCTGTGTGTGTTGGGGTGGGGTGCTAAACAGTATATATAATACACATAATAGTGACCTAAAATAATGTTGACCAACTTCTTGTTTTGTTTGGGGTCAGTACTACCATTCTGTCCAGTGGCCCAAAATGCTCAGAGAGCTCCATCCAGCTGTACCTTCCGCCTTTCTCAGGTGCTCATAGCACTCATGTAGCCCTGAAGTCTCTTGTAGAGGCTGAAGTCCAACTTTTGACTTTTCTTGTCAGGAACCAGCTCTATCCCATGAAAGCAGCACCCTTTTGAAAAGGAACATACTGAAGACACCTTTTCCTTCAGGGGTGGGAGAGAGAGAAGTGGGGTGAACAGAGTCAAATGCCGGCCTCTCCCTTGCCCCCAATATCCCATCTGCTCCAGAGCTTAGTGGAGATGCTTGCTATTTAAAACAAACAGCCTTACTGGCTTCACATGATCATCTGTTTATTTGGGTCATGTGGGGACAGCAGCCAGGGGATGTTAGGCAAAAGCAAGGGTTTAGAAAGGAGGCTTTTTCTGAGCCTGCTGTTTCCTACAGGAGCCTGAAAATGGCTAAACAGAATTTCTCATCAGCCAGGGTTTCCCCAGTTGGGGAATGGACAGTTGGGGGAGATAACCTACAAGCAGGGTATCAAAGAAGAGGGGAAAAGGGGCGCCTGGGTGGCTCAGTCAGTTAAGCGTCTGACTTCGGCTCAGGTCATGATCTCACGGTCCGTGGGTTCGAGCCCCGCATCGGGCTTTGTGCTGACAGCTTAGAGCCTGGAGCCTGCTTCCGATTCTGTGTCCCCCTCTCTCTCTGACCCTCCCCTGTTCATGCTCTGTCTCTGTCTCAAAAATAAATAAACGTTAAAAAAAATTTTAAAAAAATGCTTAAAAAAAACAAAGAAGAGGGGAATGGATAGAAGAGCCATTTAACATTTTAGCCCCAGCTTCCTGTTCCAAAGGGATGGAACTGGGGTAAAAGCTGGCAACTGTATTCATTCAGGGGAAAGAGAAAAGTTTTCTGA
The DNA here is from genome assembly GCF_023721935.1 of Panthera uncia. Classification (NCBI taxonomy): domain Eukaryota; kingdom Metazoa; phylum Chordata; class Mammalia; order Carnivora; family Felidae; genus Panthera; species Panthera uncia. The sequence goes on from NC_064814.1 coordinate 44,935,670, forward strand.
TGTTTCACCAGAAAGGTGAGCACTCTGTGGCAATGATCCAAAGCCCAACCATTTCCAAAAAGTTGCTCAAGTTTTTTTTTAATGGCTTCTAGGTGCTTAGTACCTTTGGAGCAGGACACTTGGGCCACCCATCATTGTGTACTTTTAGCTTTTTTTTTTTTAAGTTCATTCATTTATTTTGAGAGAGGGACAGAGGGAGGGAGAGCATGGTGGGGAGGGGCAGAGAGAAAGGAAGAGAGGGAATCCCAAGCAGGCTCTGTGCTGCCAGCACAGAGCCCAATGCGGGGCTTGAACTCACGAACCGTGAGATCATGACCTGAGCCGAAATCAAGAGTTGGACGCTTAAACAACTGAACCACCCAGGTACCCCAATCATTGTGTACCTTTAAAGGACTTCTGTTTTCAGCCTTCCTCCTCAAATCTTGTGCATCCCGATGCCCAATTTAAATCCCTCCATTTTTTAATATGCTGAGATAGAGACGTTCCTTTGATGAGGCTATCTTCCACCCACACCGCCCCCACCCCAACAAAGCATTACATACATATGCAACCCTAAGAGCTATGAAAATCAGTTTCCTGACCCCTACGATGCATACATAATAACGGCAAAAATAAAGCCAAAGTACAGGTATTTACATTAGATCCCGGAAGATGTCCTAATTGTTCAGGCCCAACTTCTCAAATTTTGCAAGTGGTTTTAGGAAGTTTTTCACATATCACAATTAAAACAAGACCAAAGGGAGAAAGTCAGGATGAAGAGTAAGACACTCAGGGACACAGCAGACAACATTCGTTTAACAAATATTTATTGTGTGCCTGACATGTGCCAGGCACGGGGCTGGGTATCCTTGTAGCCAAGGCCAGCTGACATTTGGAAAGCCAGGGTGGGGTAAAAGGTCAGAGCAGAACTCAACTCCACAGTAATACCTGGAAAAGGTTAGCTTTGCCCTCTACCACCATGCTGGACATAGCTCAAGAGATCATATGACCACACAAAGACTCCTAAGAATGCTGATGTACTCTTTTAGGGTAGGTTCCCAGATAATCATACTTTTCTAAGAAGGTGTAAGAAGCAATTAAATGGACTTTAATTTGGTCCACTTAAGTGGACTGAACCTGATTCCTGACTGACTGATGAGCCCAGTCTGACTGATGAGCAGGATTCTGAATTGCTCGGATAGAGATGTATCCAATGTGGTACTCAGTCATCAATGAAGCAGGCTCCTCGGAGCTGTAAGTTTCCACCGAAGTCCTCACCTACCTTCCTCCACTCCCACTGAGTAAAGGACTCCTCCTGAACCTACAGAACAGGTAAAACCAAGTCATGTACTTCCCCCTCTTCCTTGCCTCACATGACCTCACAGCTGGAAGAGTTGAGATTATCTAGCCAAACCTCCCAAGAGAAGGTGTCTTATCCAAGGTCACAAAGCTGCTTAGTGTCAGCTGGCATGAGTAAGTGGCCTGGTTCTCCCTTGACTCCATGGGACAGGCAAGCCTGGGGAAGTGCGTCCAGAGTCCTTGAAAACCTCACAGAAATGGGTGATGATAGATAACTTCACCCCTTTTGGCTACAGACAGGAATAATCATTAACTTTGCTTAGTGGTGCCCAATAAACAAGCTTAGCAGGTGAGTGAGAAGGCAAGGAAAGAGAATCAGACTTAGGATCCAGAGGCTCAGATGGTCTCAGAGGATACTGAACTGCGTCAGGCCACTGAGGAATTAAGAGCTTCTAACTGGCCCTAGGTAGATAGCCATTCCTCACTGGTGTTTGCGTCCAGGCTGAAAAGGTGACTGGGGGAAAGGGGGCAGATTTTTATCCAGGCAACCGCCCTGGGTGTGGACACTGAGTAATAAGGAAAGAAATGCAGCTCAGAAGCAAAAAGGGAGGAGCCACGCACTTTGAGCTTTTCTGAGAAACCAAGCTAGCTAAACGCTACAGCTAGAGATGGGGGCTATGGAGGACTTGGAGGAGGAAGCGGATCAAACTGGAAAGGCATGAGGGAAAGGATGAGAACTTCAGCTATTCCTCTAAAGAAAAAAAAGTGTCTTTATGAGAGAAAATGAATTCAGGTCAATGGGAGTGAGACTGGGCAAGGCTGTGAACAGAACGAGGGGTAGTCTTGTAATGTGAGTCAAGAGCCAGCTGGGTCAAGTGGAGGCAGGGGGTGTCCATGACAGGGGAGGCCCCCCAGGGCAGAGGGGCTGGGCTGTGATGCCCCACAGAAAGGACAGAGGTCTACTGTCCCAGCAAACCAAGCTCACACCTAAGATGCAGGCTGCAGAATCAAGACTGTAAAACCCAAGAGAGACCAGCTACCTGTGCCCTGAACTGATGCCTTCTCAGAATAGTACGGAAGGCGTGGAGCAGTGGCCTGTCACTGGCTGGAGTGCCTAGATCCAGGGCTCCGTCCACTCTCACAACTGGACTTCTTTCTAAAGCCCCAGGGCTCACTGGGAGAGTGTGTACTGGCCAGTGGTGGGGACACTCTAGGAGCCACATACTAGCCTGTGCCTCTCTTCCCACTTCTAGGCTGGGGACTGATGATACCAGTACATGAGCTCATCCTCAACCCCCAGCGGGCTTGAGTACCTTTCCCATCACCTCAGTTGGCAGTGCTAGAGCTTACCAGTCGTCTCTCTGAACAGTTACTCTGTGATAACTTGGAACCATTCGTTTAACACAGTTAGGTTCTTAAACTGCATATCATACACCAATACAAATTCAAGTGTTACACGTAAAAAATAATGCCAAAAAGTGCCATAATCAAATACAGGCAAACATTTTTTTCTGCTCCTGAGTGGTGAAAGAGATTTCTACCCTTAAAGGAAACAAAGAAAATATAAAGGCAGAGAATGACAGATTTGATTACATAAACCCTCTACAAGCCACTAACTGTAACACCGAAACAAATCACCACAAACAAAAAGGTATAGGACAAAATGGAGGTAAATATTGGCAATTGTATCCTTGCAGTTCAGTAACAAAAATAACACTTGTTATGGAAAAATGAACACAGAACATAATTTAAATTTTATAAAATATAGGAGATAACATATATAACAGAAATATGTATACGTATATGAAAATGTCTGGTCTCGCTAATACCACAAAATTAAAACAATGAAAATATTTTTGTCTACCAGATGATAAAGGATGTTTTTTTTTAAAGATTTTAAGTAATCTCTATACCCAACGTGGGGCTCAAACCTACAACCCCGAGATCAAAAGCTATACACTCTACCAGCCAGCCAGGCACCCCAATAAAGGATTAAAAAAAAAAAAATCAGCCCTGTAGAGCTATCAGAGGAGTGGTTAAAACTGGCATGTATGGAAATGTAAACTAGCACAATCTTTTTAGTGACCGAATTGGCAATATACAAAGAGCCTTTAAAAAGGTCATATCCTCTGCCTTCAGTAATTTTAATGTTTATTTATTTTGAGACAGAGTGTGAGCGGTGGAGGTGCAGAGACAGAGGGAGACAATCCTAAGCAGGTTCTGTGCCGTCAGCGCAGAGCCCGATGCAGCCCTCGAACCCACAAACCGTGAGATCATGACCTGAGCCGAGATCAAGTCAGATGCTCAACCGAGTGAGCTACCCGGGCGCCCCTGCTTCAGTAGTTCTTACAGAAGTTTATCCTAAAGCAGTAAGAAAACACATCAGATTTTTTAAACTAAACTCTATACCTAATTGTGGGCCTGAACTCATGACCCTCAAGATTAAGAATGGCATGCTCTACTGACTGAGCCAGCCAGGCGACACATGAGGATTTTTATACAAACATGTCCATGAAAGCATTATTTACAATAGTGAAAACCAGAAAATTTCCAGCAAGGAACAACTGGTTTAGTGAAGGAACACTCTCAAGATGACATGTAAAGAAAACACGCTGTTAATAAACCCAAAATGTGAGTGGTTGTCTCTGGACAGTGTGATTATCTGGTTATTTTAACTTTTTGTAAGTCTCCCGACAGATACTAGTTTTATAATCAGAAGGTTATCACAATATATTGCTACATGAAAAATATAAAAGTCATATACAATATGATCCCACATTTGTTATTAAAAAATATATATGCATATAAAAATAGTAAGATAACAACATGTAAAATAACTCCATTTGAGTAGTGGAATTATAAAGTTTTATTATTTTCTAAATTCTTATAGTGAAAATGCATTACTTTTGTAATTACTATGAAATTGTTAAAGGGGAAAAAAGTTCTCCTGTGCTTTCTCAGGAAAGGACTCCTCTCTCTTGATCTCAACTGTGACCTGTTCCTACGGATCTCCTTCCCATCCTGGTCCTTCTTCTGAAAGCGCTCCTGTTTCACCCCCCAAAGTGGGTTTCTTCATCTCCCTCCTCACCACCAAACCTATCTAAATCTCTTTCTGCTGCTCAGCTCGCAAGTTGCCCAGAAATGGTTCAGGCGACCCTTCCAATCCAGGTAAGAGATGAGGAAGAGCACTAAGGTGGTGGCACTCAGGATGGAGAGGGTGGGCTGAATTGGGGAGGTATTTGTAAAGATGAAAGATTTTAGTCTCTGGTGGTAAAGGAGAGAGAGGAACAGAAATGTCTCATCTGGACAGCTGGATGGACTGTGACCAAGAAGATAGGAGAGAACCAGGTATAGACTGAGTTTGACACTACCATGGTCCTGGGGGAGATGTCCAACAGGCGGTTAGGTATGTGGGTGTTGAAAGTTCAAGAAAGGTCTAGACTCAGGAATGATGAATCTATAGGTGAGCAGCAGTTGAAGTCATGGGAGTGGATGCGGCCAGCCTGAAGTGCTAGGAGCAAAGAGCAAACGAGGAACTTGGACAGAATCTTCGGGATTCTCTCTTAAGAGATGAGAAACACTCTAAAAAAGGGGGGGCAGGCAGGAAGCCGACTTGAGGAGCTGAGGTAAATGAGACTTAGGGAAGTGGAGGCAGTAAACATGTAAACAGTTCCACCCCTGGTGGTGGAAGAGGTCACGAACTGACGGTCTACCAGGTTTTGACAGAATACTGAATTAACTGTCAGGATTTACAATCAAGTAAACTTCTCACAAATCTGGATTTCTGGCTTCTTGCAAAAATTCAGAACATCCAACAAACACCATTTTTGCATGGCAACAACCAACAGGGATCGAATAAAAGCTACTCCCTTTTAGTCAGAACATGAGCTATTCCATCTTGCCTGGCCCTTGCAGTAGAGGATGAGAAAACATGCTTCCCTTTGTGAATGAATAAAGTCCTATTGGTGCTCACCTAGAGTTCAGAGAAATACAGGCTAGAGTTTGGTTCATAAAGCCCCACACTTGACCCTGAAGGCAGAAATCCTGGGACAAACATAGCTGAATGAAGGATCCTTTGCCAGAGCAGACTGGGAACCCCCCTTTCCCGGCAAGAGACATCAAATCTCTTGACTCACAAAATCTACAGGGGCAGGCCCATGCCTCATCCACTCTCCCAGGAAGGGCCTGGCCCCACAGTGCTCTCTGCATAGTCTTCTCTTTTTGGACAGCAGTAGCACAAGCTGTCATTTCCCTGGGGGCTGATTGGCTGCTAAAGCCAGCCAAGTCCCCTAGCTGGGAATTTCCTGGCTCTAGTTTCTAGACTCTTGGGCCACACTCCCTGAATGGGTCCACCAGATGGCAGGCAGCCTTTTCTTTCCTCCTGATTTACACGAGTTCATTCACCCTACCTGGGGAAGAGGACTTGCCGTTTTTCTGACGACTGCTACCTTCTCCAGTAAGATCAAAAAGCACATCAATTCTGTGAGTGAAATATTTGGAGCTGCCTATTAAACTATAAAAAAATTATTCTTCTTCCATTATTATACAATTATGTATTGTCAAAGAGTCATTACCTAATTATCAGTTATTTTACATTGATTCTGATCCAACATGTGCTTGTACTAGACATTTTATTATGTGGTTTCCCTAACTACTTAATTATCTGCACTCCTGCCAAATACAAAATTCTATGAAGATTTGGTAGCATAAATTAAGAACTAATTATAAGCAATTTCATTTATCAAATCTTACTCATTGATCATAGGCTGGAGGATAATGTTACCTTCAACTGTGAAGCTGGGTGAGAGAGGCTTTTTCTCTCTTCCCTAGAGGCAGGTCAAATGAGCCCAAAAGTCCATTTCCATATTAAGTGTAGCATTTGTTACGAATCTTCAGATCTGGTACAAGAACCTAGTCTCAGATCTCTGCACCTGAGTTCAACCCCCATATCTCAGTGACTTAGCTCCGTGAATGACCTTAGGGCAAGTCACTTAAGCTCTCTGAGCTTCCGTTTCTTTAAGCTATCAACAGAGGGACATACACCACTGTGCTGGGTTATTTAAGGAGACAATTTATGTCAGAAGATGGCCAATCAATCTGGTTCCCTGTTTGTCACTCCGGTACATGGAAGCATGGGTTTTGTTTTTGGTCAAGTGGAACTCTACACCTGCAGTTATATACTTGAGGTCTTGGACCTTTGACAGGGGTCTACTGGTAGATTTTCTGACCAGAAACGGACAACTCAAAGAATACAAATAGAAGAGCAAGTTGAAAAGCCCACTATGCTCATGCACTCCTCCGGGTGTCTTAGTACCGCTCTCACTTTCATACTTTCACCTAACGGCTGCTGTTGTGAAGCAAGAATCCTTCATCATTTGTGTGAGGACGCCAAGGCTTAGTCAAACAGATTTACCCCTCTAGTGGAACTGGAACATAAACCAGGTCTGATGACTGCAAAGTCTCTTTTCTGCTTTTCATTCCCCTAGGGAGGCTGGAGAAGCCTCTGGGATTTATAGATCCTTTGACCTCCTGGGAACATCATATACAAGCCAATTCTGCCAAGCTCAACTGCAGATTCTGGTCTACTCCATCTTACCTCAGCTTCTTGGCTCATAATGAGCACCCATGACCCTCCACTTCCCCATGGAGAGCCTGGAGTCCCTAAAGTTTCTGCTTGGACAGAGACAGACAGATAGGCCACACCTCAAAGGGCATGCAGAGGTGCAAGGCCTTTGCTCAGTCACAACACGGTCCCCTGCAGTAAAAGCACAGCCTCCAAAAGGCAGCATTAGCTGTTCCAAAAGGGAGCATTAGCTGTTCCAACCAGTAATTAAAAAAATAAACTGATGTTTTAGTCATTTGGGTGAGTCACAGCAGAGGATCTCAATGTCTTTCCAGAGCAGAGTGGGAACTCTCTGGTATGCGTGTGAGGCCCTGCTGCTAGTGGGGTGAGCTCCACGCAGGGCTTTCTAATATTGTGATGGCACGAGCACCCAGACTTTGTACTTGGGAGCATTTAGAAAGGTTCAAGACCATCAATGCTCTACTCCAGAAGGCAAAAGCCAATTCTTTCTCACTAGTAAACCTCTTCTGGGTGTTACTGGGGTTAGTGCCCATTCAGCAAACCAAATCTCCTAGGCACCAACTTCTCTAAAGATGAGGTCACATCCCTTTCCTAAGGGCACCTCCTGGGTGGCTATAAATGTGATGCACCTTTGAGACTTTCCTTCTCCCAGTGGGCTCCTGACTACCAAGCTGGACCCTTTTCCTCCTACTGTGCAGATCTGCTGGGCCCATCACCTCTGATCCCTGTGCCATAATAGATGGAACTTTTCTGTGAACCAACACAGACCCGAGTTAGTAATACATATGTTCTACACAGAAACATCCTGTATGGGAAACAAGGCCCAGCTAACCTATAAAATATATATAACACAGGGCCAACTGTGTCAACTTTTGATGTAAACAACATACTACATGCATGCTGGTCCACCAGCCAGATAAACCAAAACAAGAATTAAAAGACAAAGGAACAGTGAAATGTTTCTTAGAACTCTCTATGTTAACTCTACCTGGAACATAAGACTTCTGAAAAATTACTGTTTAAGGTAACTAAACATTCCCCTGCCAGTACCCCCATTAACTAGATACTAATAAAAAGTTAATCCAAAGGACTGACCCAGCCTGTATATATTTTAGAGTAGCAGGACACATGGAAATAAAACAGTCAATTGGGACCATAAAGAAACATAAAAAGGTTGAAAATCCATAAAAAAGATCATGGAGTGCTAGGTTTTTCTATTTTTCTACTTTTATTTTTCAAATTTTATTTATGTGAAAATGTACTTGTTTACATAAAAAATATTCTCTGGGTAGTAAAGGGATATTTCAAGAAAATACCAAGGGCACAATTTTATTCATTCACAGCAAAGTTAAGGTGCTTGATAAAAGGGCCAAAGATGCCCCCATGTGGCTAGAAAAGAAAATGCTGTGGTTTAAGAAAGATGGAAGGGACACACACTCCCTTCTTTAAGAGGCCTTGGATTTTCCATGGGCTTTTGCATCTTTTCCACAACTTGCAGTTTTATTACTTGTCAAAGCTTGAGGCTGGTGTTCTCACATCATTTCCATCAAGAGAAGAGAGGTTTCGTATTTCGAAAAATACACACTAAAACTTTAAGTAATCAACACCGACCCTTAAGATCGGCTGAAACTCCACCACGGTGACATGAACCTTGTAGGACTCACAGCAGCGCCCTGGTGTGTGAAGAGCAGGGCAAGGATGGGGGGTGAAGGAACCCAGCTGTTGGAAGCAAAGCAGATTCCAAAGAACAAAAGCAGCTTTAGTCCCTCTTGGAAAACAAGTTCAGCTTCTGTTTCTACCTTAGTTATCAAGAGAACAGAAGCCAATGCCAGGGACCAAAAAAGAAAATAAGATAATACCACAAAGATTTAAGTCCGTACAATCCGTCAACATGAACTTGACCTCCAGACCCTTAACGCAAGCACCACTCAACCTTATCATACATGGGTTAATAACCTATTTCTTTAAAAACAAAATTCCCTTTTCCCTTACACCAGAGGTGTATGTATCGCACATCACACAATTATAAAATATACGCATAATGAAAATAATTTTTAGATGTTTTAAAAAAACGTTTTCAATGTTCTCTCATTAGACAGAAATAAACTCTTCTTCTCAGAGAAGAAAACGAAGACAACCGAGTGCAAAGAAGGCACTCAGAGCTCTAGCTGGAAACTTCCCTCATCATACGGTTTTTCAATTCTAAAAGGGTGAGCTGACCACCTATAAAACCTCCTCCAGGACACCGAGCCTTAAACCTGGGGCACTGCAACACACAGAGATGCAAGACACATCTTTTGTGCCTCCAGTCACACCTTGGCACCAGACTCAAATGAAGGCTAATACTGTGCCCGAAATGCACGGGCAAGGAGTGTATGTAAACATACCACTCATCTAACACAGAAAAATACAAGACGTTAAATGAAGAGAAGCGTAATATAAAATTAAATATACAGCATGAGTACAGAGTTAAACCCACACACTCATGCACCTCCCATCGACAGACTAGAAGGAAAACATTAAACACCAATAGTGGTCATAACTGAGAAGACTGTGACTGGGGTGATTTTGTTGCTGTTTTCGACTTTGATTTTCCAAATCTTTAATGAGTACACGCTGCTCTTTTACAACGAAGCAAATATGCAAACAATACGTATTGACCATTTATCAAATGAATAATTACAACCTAATTCAATTATCCTAAAATTCTATCAAGATAAGACACAAGGTTTGGGGCCTGCATAGGATTTAAATGTGTCAGGAGGACGGGGAGGTTGGGGGTGGGGGGGAGGAGGCACAAGAGAAGATTACTGAACCGGAGGAATTCAAGGGCATGAATTCAATCTTGGCTCTGTGTGAACCTGGGTATTGATTTCCTCATCCTGTCAAATGAGAGGTTGGGCCAGTGCTTCCTAATCCTCAGTGGCTCACTGACCCCTCTAAGTCAGAGATCCTTATTTCTGGAGAAATGGTGGTGGTGGTGGGTGTTCACAGAGCTTTTAGAAATAATCCAGGAGTTTTATGGACTCTCTAGAGATCCTTGGACCGGGTCAAGAACACTGGTTAATCTGTTCTCTTCTGCAGCTCTGTCTCCAACGACAGAGGGAAGTATAATATGGTCCTATTTTCATTTCTTGAATCTTTGCTGAGGGCTGGGTCTAGGTGTTGCCAAAATATGCCAAGGTCATCAGTTTTTTGCCCTAACCAACAGCCACTTTTCAAGAAAAAACTTTTTAATGTTTATTTTTGAGAGAGTGCGCACACGAGCGGGAGAGGGGCAGAGAGAAGGGTGGGGGAGGACAGAGGATCTGAAGCAGGCTCTGTGCTGATAGCAGACAGCCCAGCGTGGGACTCAAACTCACAAACCATGAGATCATGACCTGAGCTGAAGTCGGATGCTCAACTTTTAGACCCACCCAGGAGCCCCTAGCCACCTTTCAAAAGCATGGCTTAACTGCTCAGCCCCCATTTGCTTTGCAGATAGGAAGGAGCACCATACAACAAGTTCAGTCTAAACAGAACATGAGACTACTGGTGTAGAATCAAAATCAAGGTGTGAAAGTTTAAGTACAGCAGAGGGTAACTGAGACACTAAGAGAACAACAACAACAAAAATACTCTTTTTCCAGAGGCATTCCTGCTGAACCCTGACATTCCAGTGAGAAACATGTTTTAAGAACATGGTTACCCTGGCCTCAGAATTCTCTAAGGCAAACAGGTAAGCACAGAAGGGATTACAAGGGGACCCACAAAAAAACATTATTTGATCAGCTACAAATTCTCTGCTAATAGATGAGACTTTCTTAAGCAACATACTGCTCATAACTATCTCGCTCCATTTATTTGTTTTTACTTTTTATTTTTTTATTTTTTATTTGAGAGAGAGAGAGAATCTTAAGTAGGCTCTACACTCAGCGCAGAGCCCAATGCAGGGCTCGATCCCATGACCCTGGGATCATGACCTGAGCTCAAATCAAGAGTCAGATGCTCAACCGACTGAGCCACCCAGGCGCTCCACCCCCCCAATTTCTTATTTCTATCATCAATCATTTCTCCATTCAAAGCAATGAAAATATTTCCCCCAATCGCAGGATTCAAACAGGATGGACAGATTTCAATTCTGAATACTGTTACATTAAAAATAAAACAAAGCTCCACTTTGTATGTCAAAAAAACAAAACACACTCAAACCATACATCAGTAAAACTACTACAAAACACTACTTTCAAACAGTTTGGAGGTAGGGTTATGGCTTCATTCTGTTGTATCTCAGTCACATCTGGGAGTTTTGCTTACCTAAGTATTTCTGAAATAAGCAGCATCAAAACAGCTATGAATCAGGAATGTGACGTTTCCAGGAGCCCTCCCAGGTCAGCCCTTCTTCTTGGCATCACTAAGCTTTCTCCCCCACCACCTAACACTAGGCCAGTTCCTTCCTCAGGACTGATACAGGGGTCATCAAGCCTATGTACCCAGAGAAGTCTTGCAGGTGACTCCAGAAGTGGGCACAGGGCCTATCTGCCCGCTGTACTGCCTCTATTCAGAGAATGAGAAAGCCACCCCTCCTCAAGAAGCAACTATGGATGACAGAGACAGCATGATGCTCTGTAGTTCTGACCCAGACCAGACTCCAAAAACAATCCTTTTGGCCTCGGCTAAGCTAAGGTGATCAGCTTAAGTCAGGTTTAAATCCCTCCTGAATTTACTGATGGCTTTTTATTGATGCTGGTAACCACAATTTATCCTCATGAATTACCATACTAATGCCCAGTGACTTTAATAAGGGGGATTGGGCAGGGGTTAAAAATAGATTGTTTCTTTTCTTTCTTTCCTTTTTTTTTTTTTTTTTTTTTTAAGAAAACTGCACATAATGACCAATGGGCCTATAGTGGAATACCTCTTGCCACCCCAAGGCAAGCTACTTTATAGAAACTTCCCAGCTGTGCAAGAATTTAACTAGCAACAAGCCTGAAAATTTGATTACGTATATAGGTACAAAGCTGGTTCATCAAATCCCTATTCTGGCCCTCAACCCAATGCATTTCAACTAAAGCATCATCTACCTCCTTCTTTACATTTATCAAACACTTGAATAGGTAATGTCCAGCCACTCCTTGGAGATGGCTTCCTTTTTCAGACACCGGGCTGCTGAACTGCTCAGATGCCTCTCGGTCCTGGGCCCCATTGCTAGAGCCTTTACAATTTTCTGAAGCCTCCATCCCTCCCTTTTCCTCACTCCTTTCATCCTCCACAGGTTCTGGGTTTTCATCCTGGGAAAGCAGATCCTGGTTTGAGGAATGGCCCTCAAGAGTGGCAGATTCGCCTTCCTGTGCAGCAGGCCCACACAGGGCGCCCTCCCGGGGGCCCTGGGCCAAATCCTGGCTACAGCCAGACTCTCTCGGGGTGGACTTCTTCTCTTCCAAAGCTTGGATGACGTCCTCAGGAGCTCGGGGAACTTCTCTCAACTGTCTCACTCGCTCCCGTTTCTTTCTCCTTAAATGAATCCAGGAGTTTTCTATTGCTGTTAGGAAAAGGCTAACCTCTTCCTTTCCACAGGGGACTCGTTTATGCTGAACCTATTCGGAGGAAAAACAGAATTTTATAGAAAATCACTTTTCTCAAAACTTCAAAAAAAAAAAGATTATTGTTAAGGAAGTCATCAATGTGCTTAACAAAGTACCTTCAGATCGGTGAGGATTTTTTCAATCCACGTTGTCACAACTACTATGCCTTCCACTGTCTCAGAGCCCAAAGATGATGCTTTGAGGGATAATTCTTTCATCACAGACTCTAACACCACGAACGTGATGGGTTTCCTTGACTTCTCTAATTTTCTTCGCTTACTGGGTGGTGACTGAAAGAAAAAGAAGGCATGGGGGAAGAAGTTATCCAACTAATGAAATTTCATGTATTATAATGAACTCAGCTAGGGACATTTCCATGACTTCTACTACCAAAAGTAGAGCACTAAAAAACGCAAAGACTTTTGCATGCCATACCATGCTGCCTATGGTCAGGCTATCAGCATGTAACAGCCTCCAATTACTGAATGTCCCTCATCTATGTGTTGTGCCCAGCACACACCTGTACGATTATTTATTTCATAGCAACTCAAGGACCCTGGGGACTCTGTGTTCTATTCTATCAAGAACTGCATGGGGGTGTCTGGCTGGCTCAGTTGGTAGAGCATGTGACTCTTGGTCTCAGGGTTGTGAGTTCAAGCCCCAGGCTGGGCATGAAGCTTACTTAAAAAATTAAAATTAAAAAAATAAGAACTGCATGGTTTAAAATTGCCTACTTGTAATCCAACTTTATACTTGTTGAGGCTTGAAGATCACATGTGAGGAATGACCAGGGTCAACTAGGATCACATGGGCAGAGAAGGAGGCCTGCTGCATCTTGGCTAATGTTGGGACCAAGCCAATGGCTAGCTGTGCACTGCTTCTCTGCTGGAAGAAGAGATACCAGTGGTGATGAGAAGAGTGGATTTGAAAGCTAGTTCCACACAATTCAAGACTCTCATCTTTTTATTTCAAGCTTAGAAAGTGAATTGTACTCTACCCACTAGAGGGACTCAAGTTCCATTTTAAAAACTAAATGACATATATTTAAAATTTGTTTCTTTAAACATTTACTAAATTTTTTAAATGATTCTTAGTTCAGGCTAGATATATTATGAACACTTTAAGAGGCAGACTTCCACCTGTTGACAAAATTTATCAAAACTTTAAAAAATTAAGATAATTCTAAGGGTCAGGGTCAAAGTGAGCAGGTGCAGATTATAAGGAGAAAGGCTCATAAAGAGAAAACACTTTAGTCAGGTTGAAAGACCCTTTCCTGCAAAAAGCAGTCGCCGATAGTGGTGCTGCCGTTAACTGCAATTCTGCCTGGCAATGGTGACAGAGCACATGCATATACACACTGTCAGGTCCGCTTCCTGGGTGAGGCCTTGTAAGGAATAATCAGCAACTCCACATCCCACATGCACACAACAAAACAGCCAGTTTATTCCATGCTAGAAAACTTCCAGATCGTATTTCTAAGAAACAATCTATATTTTCCCTTTATACCAAGACATTAAAAAAAGGGGGGGGGGGGAACGGAATTAGAGAACACTAGAAAACAAGTTTAGAAGAAAAGGACCAAAAACCAAGGGTACATATATGAGTAAGAACCTGCTCTTGAAAAACAAATCATGGACTCCAAGCTCTAAGTCTGAGCTTGTTCAATTAATGTCTCAGACAAGATGAGACAAATTCATATTGATATTAACACAGTAGTATTGTTATTAATCAATCACCCAGCCTAAGAAACATATTTTCTATAGTCTACTGAGAGCCTAACACTTTCCATTCAGGAGTTTAAAACATGACTATTAAGCTGTGGAGGAAGAAAGATAATGGTGTGTAGGGGGGGGATGGGAGAGAAGAACCAGATTCCCCATTCCACTTCCCAGCATCCAAGGCTGTTACTATGGACAGTTCGCTGTAACAGGAGCATCCCTGACAGCCCACCCAGCACACTAAAGGTCACCCAGAAATATGGCTAAAAGGACAGTGCCTGCTATCTCTTCTGACAGAGATGGTAATCATTTGTGCTTACAAATTCAAATGAGCAAAGTGAAGATTTTGCCGTTTCTCGATTGGTCATGCTGGAGCTGGCCTACAATACTCTTTCTCCAAAAGAAAGAATGGACTCACCATCATTTCTAGAAATTAAAGGAGAGAAATGTGTCCTCACCGAACCTAACAAGACCTCTATCAAGGATCCACTTTCCAAGTTCCGAGGGAATCAGAAATAACAAAATACACAATTTATTACCCTATTACCCCAGGATGAAAATGAAAACTTCTGCCTCTCAAATATGGTTCCTTTACCTTGCATTTTGGTCCCAGTTTTCCATATGTAATGGCCAACTGATAAATCTGGTATTTCTGAATATTCTTAGTGAATTACTTTAATACACACATACACATACACAGTCCTCCCAAGACTGTTTTAGTTTTACTCCATTATAGAAACTAGGCACTCAAAAGACAGATAATTTATAGTCCAGAAATTCTTAGGGTTTTAAATGATTAAAGTCTAACATAGGCTTGGCTTACAGCAATCATTCCTTTCCCCCTCTTATTTGTACTGAAATTCCTTTTTATCCCACCCTACCTTTTTTTTTTTATAAGTTTATTTTTGGGGCGCCTGGGTGGCTCGGTCAGCTAGGCGTCCGACTTCGGCTCAGGTCATGATCTCACAGTCCGTGAGTTCGAGCCCCGCGTCAGGCTCTGTGCTGACAGCTCAGAGCCTGGAGCCTGTTTCAGATTCTGTGTCTCCCTCTCTCTCTGCCCCTCCCCTGTTCATGCTCTGTCTCTCTCTGTCTCAAAAATAAATAAACGTTAAAAAAAAAATTTAAGTTTATTTTTGAGAGAATGAGTGTGAGTGGGGGAGGGGCAGAGGGAGGGGAGCAGAGAAGATCTGGAAACTGGCTTCACACTGACAGCAGAGAGCCCGATGTGGGGCTTGAACCCACAAACTGTGAAAACATTACCTGAGCCAAAGTCGGCTGCTCAACTGACTGAGGCACCCAGGTGCCCTTGAAATTTCTTTTTTTTTTTTTTTAAATGTTTTATTTTTGAGAGAGAGAGAGAGAGAGCGTGTGCAAGCGGAAGAGGGGACAGAGGATCCAAAGTGGGCTGTGAGCTGACAGCAACGAGCCCCATGTGAGGTTTGAACTCGTGAACTATGAGATCATGACCTAAGCCAAAGTCAGACGCTCAACTGAGTAAGCCACCCAGGTGCCCCTGTACTGAAATTTCTTAGCAGGCAGGGCTAAAATACAGGAGCAGGCCTTGAGAAATTAGTAACTAAACTCAACCCCATAGGTCCCCAATAGCAGGTAATCTTATACCCTGCCACAACACTAGAAGCTGTTTTCCCCCAACAGAGATAACTTACTGCAAATATGCTTATAATCTCAAATCACAAGTGTTTTCAACAAAGGGTGCCACACTCAAACTGTCATCATCTAGTTTAAGCGGCAAAGTAACATCAATAATTTAACATTTTAAAATGTAAAACAAAATCACTTATTTACCATGGTTTATTCAGTTTAATGTGAAGAACCAGAAGGTGAATTTACAACTGATTTTGCATTAGAAAATATACTACTATATTCCCCAGCTGAAAGGACAATGTGAAAGAAGTTTGGTGAGGAACTGTAAACTCCATAGGGGATACTAGTTTTGTATTTTTTGAATTGCAAGGATTTAATGAATAACAATCAACAGGGGGTGGGACCTCGAATGTTATTTTGTTGCAGCATTTAAGAATACATTAGATTGAGGGGCGCCTGGGTGGCTCCGTGGGTTGGGTTGAGCCTCCGACTTCGGCTCAGGTCATGAGCTCACGGTTTGTGAGTTCGAGCCCCACGTCGGGCTCTGTGCTGTCAGCTTGGAGCCTGGAGCCTGCTTGGGATTCTGTGTCTCCTTCTCTCTCTCTGCCCCTCCCCCACTTGTGCTCTGTCTCTGTCTCTCAAAAAAAAAAAAATAAATAAATGTAAAAGAAAAACAATTTTTTTAAAAAAGAATACATTAGATTGAAAATATAAATAGAAAAACAGTTATTTTTTAATGTTTATTATTTATTTTTGAGAGACAGAGACAGAGCATGAGCGGGTGATGGGCAGAAGGAGAGGGAGACAGAATCTGAAGCAGGCTCCAGGCTCCTAGCTGTCAGCACAGAGCCCGACACAGGGCTCGAGCCCACGAACTGTGATCATGACCTGAGCCAAAGTCGGAACCTTAACTGACTGAGCCACCCAGGCGCCCCGGAACAAAAACAGTTTTTAAAAAAAAAAATTTTTTTAATGTTTATTTATTTTTGAGAGAGAGAGAGAGAGAGAGAGAGAGAGAGAGAGAGAGAATGAATGAATGAGTGGGAGAGGGGCAGAGAGAGAGAGAGAGGGAACACAGATTCTGAAACAGGCTCCAGCCTCCAAGCTGTCAGCACCGAACCCGACACGGGGCTCAAACTCACAAACCGTGAGATCATGACCTGAGCCGAAGTCGGTGCCCAACCCACTGAGCCACCCAGGTGCCCCCCTAAAAACAGTTCTTAAATTTTAAAATATGCTTTACCTAACAGGGCTGCAGATAAATTTCTTAAATCCTCACTCTTACTTTCATTTCTACATCTCAGTGGTGCAATCAGTCAAGAGACTTTCAAATGAGGTGTAACGTGACACAAATCCATGTAGCATCTGCTATGCTGCCAAAGCTCTGTTGTTAACTATGGCTAAGGCAAAAACTGTGTCAAAGAAGCCACAGGCTACAGGAAACCATTAAGTTCTCCCCAGTATCTGCAAGAAAAGAAGGGAGTCATTCACTAGAGATCTGAGCAGGTAGCCACAGCCTCCTCGTTTTGACAGAACAAGCTCCGGACTGGTCCTGAGGGGAAAGGAGGGCTCTTCTTGCTCTCGGCCACTGCAGTGGAGGCTTTGCTGTTCTGCTGCGCTCTGAATGGCTGCTGCCCTAAGTCCTCCAGAAACAAGCAGAATGCCTGTGAGCTATTATTCTGCACAGACTATCATTATCTGGAGAAACAGAGCCAAGGGGCCAACACTGACGCCTGACTAGAATACAGACAGGAGGTGTGCTGGGAAGGACAGCCAGATTACCTCACCAACTATGCCTTATTTAAATGTGTATCAGCTCTGCTGCCATGAAGTGGACTGAATATTTTGTTGTCCAAGGGTGCAGCTTTCCTATTAACAGTTCAGTGGGCATTTCTATTGCTATCTTAATCTGACAGGTTACTGTTTAAAATGTCCTGAAATTGGGGTGCCTGGCTGGCTGAGTAGGTAGAACATGTGACTCTTTTTTTTAAAAAATGATTTTATTTTTAAGTAATTTCTACACCCACTGTGGGGCTCAAACTCACGAACCCAAGATCAAGAGTCGCATGCTCTACCAACTGAGCCAACCAGGTATCCCAAGAAGGGGTGGTTTTAACCCTACATCTGTATTTCCTTACTCTAAAAAAACAAACAATGGAAGGATAAATTATAAAACTGTGTAAATAGCGACCCATGCAGCAGTGAGGTTTCAAAGACACAAGACAAGCTAGATTACTAAGTGTGTGTGTGTGTGTGTGTGTGTGTGTGTGTGTGTATGTGTGTGTGTATGTGTATGAGATTTGATTTTGAAATCATGTATTTTTCACAATTACAAAATTAAATAACACACAAAAAGGAATCCCTAAGAAATGAAATGAATGGGCTTGGTGGCATAAACCCGCAAAGAGGAAACATTCCAAATGACTTTAAAATCTATCATGAGACAGTCCCCAAGGACAAAAGAAATGAAAAAACGACAAAATAGTTATTTTCACAAGTCATTTTGTTGACGATGTTAATCCCGAGACTGTTGTGGTGAATTGTGGGTCAAAACAAATGAATAATTATGTTAGCATGGTTGAGGATTAGGCTGACTTTTTAGAGCCCCCAATTTCCTCATCTAGCAAGTGGGGACAATACTTCACTTGTTAAGTTTAAATAAAATGACATAACATGTGTGATGATTCACATAACAACTCCTCCATGAAGTCAGCTCTGACTAGCTAGCCGGAACTGCTTTCATTTTAGGAACTCCCTAACTCCTGACCATTCATTTCAGCACTTACTCAGACATAATTCTGTAGCAATGCTGTGTGTGCGTTTCCCTCCCATAAAACTAATCACCATAAGGATAGAAAATGGTGTCTTCTTTCTTTGGTGTTATCACAATGAAGATCATACTTAATAAGATAAGTAACTAAGCAAAGGGTCCTTAGCTCTGTTTTTGCTGAAAAGCTCAGTTCCTTAATCGAATCTGTTTTACAGCTTGCTGTATAGCCTGGTACAGTGCTGGTTTTCAAGCCATTTAATAGCAGAATCCCTTCAAGAAATAAAGTCAATAAGTAATATTGATGTAATCAGATCATCTCTGGTTAAAATGACAGCAAAGCCTGAAGTTCCAACCTGACATCTGCCCCAGCTGTCATCTTCCTGTGGCAACCTACACAGAATCCCTAACCTATCTAGAACCAGTCTGCAAACCTATGCAGTAGTAAAGAGAGCACTGTCAGGAGACCCCAGCTGTGACACTAACAAGGTTACCTGATTAATTTGACCCCTTCCCTCCATCTGCTTTCCAAAAGCCTTCTAGCTTTACTTCCTTAGACAGGAAAGAAATGTCTTGAATGCAGGGGGATAATTTTTTTTTTAACCAGAATTCCAGGGCAATGGTCATAACTAAGAGTGCACAACTTGCTGGGGCCACACTATTTGTCCTTCTTGTTTTGACAAGTGTTAAACTTCTGAAAGCAAAGCAAAGCTAAAATAACATCTTGAGCAATTAGAGGAGAAGCTGGGACAAAGAGGCATTCTAAGTGGCTTGTTAAATCCGTAAAGAACAGTCCTCACAATATGCTTCCTTATATACACCATCAGTCAGGAATGATTGTACAAAAATTCTATCAACACTAGGACTCATCCTTTTGTTGCTAAAATAAATCCAGCTAAGAGCAATGGACTTAGTGTAGGCACTTGAATCAGAATTTTTTTTAGCATTCAGCACCAACAGCAACGAGTTAGTGGGCCCGAGATAAGTGAAAATAGAAGTTGCCATAGTAACTTGCACATTTACCCTAAAAAGGCAGGAGTGGGGGTGGGGTGGGGAAGTAGGTCAATATTTCTACTTAACTAGCTCTAGTCCTTGGCTTCCTCTCCTCGTCGAAAGCAGCATCCTCCTACCTACCCACCCCTAACAGGAGCAAGAGGGAGAAAGCCAGGTGAGCATTTCAAAATGCAAGAGGTGGGAAGAGGTCCAGATAGATGAAAGGAGAACCAAGAGGACAGCTCACTGAAAACCTTGCCAGTGCCCTGGGACCACCCCTGGGAAAGCAGTTGCTGATCAAGGGCACCAGTGCTAAGAAACTGTTGCTGGGTTACTGCAAATCAGAAATTGCCATTTTCCCTGTAGTGGTTTAAGTGCACCTAATGGAACACTTGGGAACATGTTATTAACAGCTTTGGGTTGAGGAGAGCGGTGGGGTGGGAGGAGTATTCTGGTATGGGAGAACCTGAGGCCCTTTGCAAAAGGCATTCTTTGATGGTTGAAGCTATGAACAGAGCTCAAGGATGGCCTAAAAGACAGGGAGGGAGAAGGATCCTTTTCAAAATAAGCTGATTTTGCTAACACAGAAACATAGTGCCCTTTGATATTTTCATCTGAGACAGCTACTAATCCAAGAGGGCAAAGGGGACTCTGGGTTCTGAGATGGCATGGAATGTGCCCAGAGCCCATTATAAGCTCTTCCACCTGTAGTGCCAACAAATGTGGGAAGCAGGTTAAAGAGAAATCATCTGGAAACAGATACAGTTCCATCTTCCTGCAACTGTTAATATCTGCACAGGGATAACCCAGTGTCTGTGCAGGGACAATCTAGGGCATTACTAATGATTTTAACCATTTGGTGTGAAAGCCCCAATATTCTAGAAAATGACAGAAAGAATAATCTGTCAGGGAGGTAAAAAAAAAACAAAAACAAAAACCCAGAGACATCTTTTTAAATAGTGAACATCTTGGGGCGCCTGGGTGGCTCAGTTGGTTAAGCATCTGATTTCAGCTCAGGTCATGATCTTACAGTTTGTGAGTTTGAGCCCCACGTCAAGCTCTGTGCTGACAGCTCAGAGCCTGGGGCCTGCTTCCAATTCTCTGTCTCCCTCTCTCTCTGCCCCTCCTCCATTCATGCGCACATGTGCTCTCTCTCTCTCTCAAACATAAACATTAGAAAATAATAATAAACAGTGAACATTTCAGGGGCACCTAGGTGGCTCAGTTAAGCGTCTGACTCTTGATTTCTCTGAGCAGCTCAGAGCCTGCTTGGGATTCTTTCTCCCTCTCTCTCTCTGCCCCTCCCCAGCTTTTGTGTGCGCGTGCACACACACACACACACACACACACACTCTCTCTCTCTCTCTCTCTCTCTCAAAATAAATAAACTTAAACAAAAACAAAACAGTGAACATTTCAAACACTAACCTCTAGTCTCTCTATATTGCATTGTACAGAGGGAGGCATAGGCTTCCACAGGATAGGCCATTTAAACTTGACTGGGACACTTATTTCAACCCAGCAGCACACCTAGTAGCAGAGTACATGGAGGACGGACTCAGTTTTAAATCTGAGCCCATGTATACAGAAACATCTGCAAATTGTCCCCTGTACTCCTCTGTCCTAGGAGAGAAGGGGAAGAGGCTCACAGACACAGCAACATTTAAGACTTGAAAGACCAAGAGCAATCAAGACTTTGGGAAAGGAGCACCCATAATAAGCCTATTGTATGGATAGGGGATCGCAGACCTGAAAGACCAGGTACTAGGCCTCCATAATTACTATGGGAAGAAGGGGCACAGTGCCCAGCAATGTGTGCATAAACTTAAGACAGGAGACTCCAGGTAACAAGGCTGATCACTCTTGTGAAGGAAATGTGAGAACAGATGCTTTCCTATTACCACCTCTCAGTGCAGCCCAGAAAAATTACTCAGTCTAACCACTTTAGAAGTATTTTTGCTTTACATATAATAGCACAAAGGACAGAGAAATTTGTGGAACAAATCATTTGTTAAAACGTTCTATTCCAGAAAATGTTCAAGCTTAGGCATATGCAAAGTAGAGAGCCTAGGATAATAACCTATACCCAGCTTCAAAACTGATCAATATTCTAGTGGTACTCTTAAAGCTAAGACAGAACCCTTTACTGGAATAATCCCTAAGTGTTACACATCAAAAGCCTGCAACACAAAATGGCAATTTCTGTATTCACCCATAACCCCAAGAGACAGCTACCCTATGAAAGAAAGCGTATCAATAATAAAGAAAAATAAACAGACTTCAATTTCAATTCTAAAGGAATAGCCAATAGAATAATTATACCTACAAGGTATTTCTACAGGTTATATGATCTAAATTTTTAATTCCCAAAAGACGCATTTCTAATTCATTTATATTTGCTAAACAAGACTCACGTGCTGCCCAAACCCACAGAGAAAGGCTCCATGGTCACCAGTCAGCCTTATAGGACTGTGCCTTATTTTGTAACACTTCCCATTCTGACATAAGCATCTAGGGCAAACTTGAGGGAAACAAGACAGTACAGATTTATTTATGACCTACTGAAACCCACCATGTGCTGGCATTTGAAAAAGCTATAACAAAGTCTCTACTTACGGGCACTGTAACATCATCATAAAAACTCCAAGCTAAAGCCCATCTCATTGTCCGGCCTTGACAGAATTCAGTATAGGTGACTTTAGGAACCTGAAACCAAGAAACATGTCATCTCATCAAACTGAAGTCATTCTACCAATATGTTTTTGGCTCCTGCCTCATGTTAATTATGTGTTGGTTTTTCTTTTTATCAGTTAACAAACACTACTATCCCCAGTTACGCACAGTTATCTAACAATCAATGAATAAATTATCTCTCAACAAAGTTGTGGATGTTTTCCTCTCCTAAAACATTATAGAGAATTTACAGTTCTGGCTTGAAGGTCCAAATATACAAAACACCCAAAATAACACAGCTCCTTCAGAAAACCACTGGTAAATGATTCAAATATTTTTGTTGTTGTTGTTGTTATCTTTTCTTTCTTTTTTAAGGAAAGAGAGCCACCAAAGCCTGGCTAGATACAGCTATGTAGTCTCCCTTTTATCTATCGGATTTTATGGGAAAAAAATGAAATTACTTTGCAGCTGTTACAATTTTAACAAAGAAAAGGTGTGATAGGGAAAACAGGATGAGTACAATGTCAGAGAGAAACCAGAAATCAGAACCTTGGTTTCTGCCACTGACCATACATCTGACCCCCTTCTCTGAAAACTCACCTGGCTCATGCTTACTTGTGCCAAAACTTCATAAACTGGGAGAGAAGTCAGGGGGCAGTATTAATTTGCCACCTGCTTTTCAAAACAGAAGCAAGGGTCTGAACTCATGTGGATTGTACCATAAAGGAAACCACACTCGATTGAAGACCATTCTAGTTATAGCTGATCTTTGATAACTAGGCATGTGACCCAGAACAAGCCCCTTAACTTATGTAGACTTCAGTTTCTGTAATTACAAAGGAATCCGATGTGGCGTCGGTGGCAGATGGCACCAGGTTTTTTTCATTTCTGGGAGCTCTCATCCTGTTTTCCCCATCTTTTCTCTGTTATAATTGTCAAAGAAGGCCTTATAAAAATAATTTATAAAAAGCCTCTTTTAGCCCCAGAATTACAAAATTCAAAAATAAACAAACAAAAAAACAAATTTAGAGTTTTAAAGTATAAAAGCAAATTCTACACTCTGCCATCACAAGTAGATACACCAGAACAGCAATGATAAAGCTTTACCCCTTGTATGCGAAGTTCTTCCTTTAGAGGAGCCAAGCTGCATTTTTTCCCCAGCATACAGCTGTACCACCTAGGGGGGAAAAAAAAAAAGCAGAAGTAAAACACTGTTTCATATGGTTACATTTTTTAATTAAGTATTTCTCAAGCGAACAAAATGAGAACAGTCAAAATGAGAACAGTCGTAAAAAATTCTGAGTTAAGTTCTAAGTGACAATAACAAAAATTATACATCATGTATTTAGGAAAAAAACAAACCTAACAAATGAAAACAAGCCCAAAACAAAACAAAAAACAACAACAACAACAAAAAAACCCACTTAGCCTCTCCAAAACACCACCTATACCATTTTAACAGAAATTATAAAATCTGGCATGAACCTGTATTTTGAGATGGCTTAACCTGCAAATAATTAAAGGATATTATATTAGTGTTTCAAAAGAACATGAAGTCAATTTCTTCTATAGTAAATACAAATCTAGAAGGAGTGGGGAGAAGATGGAGTGAACTGGTTAAAAGGTAAAAGAATAGAATTTAGCCTATGAAGGATTAACTACTATGCCTTCCATCACAAGCAACTAGGAAACTTGACAAAATATATGCAACAATTGTTTTTCAGACATTGGACAACTACAGTGAAGACCTATGATCTCAGAGAGATGAGGTGAGCCCCATAATTGCCAGAGCTTACTGCCTGAAGGAAATTTTCCAAGCAGCAATGCAGGGAAAGGTCATGAAACAGATCCCAATAATCTTGCTGAATTAATGAGGGAGAGATGGATTTCAGAAGCCCACACAGTAAGAATCTGAAGGGCAAAATACAAGAAAGGAAGGAGGTGCATAGAGAATTATGGCCATCTGCAGAAGAGTTCCCTGGAATATTCTGCAGAATAATGATCTGCATGTGTGTGAGGTGGAACTCTGTGAGGCTAGGGAAAGAATTCCCAGAAAGCAGTTAGCTGAACAATTCCTAGAGTCCAGACAGAGCTGGACTAGTTTGTAGTTCTACTGGCCAAAGCAAAAAACCCTTGTTAATAAAGGGGCATCTGGTAGAGTCCTAGAAAGGATGCTGCTTTGTAATGGGGCTAGAGGCTATTCTATCTTTACTCTAATGAAGCTTAAAATTAAAAGCAAGACTCAAAAGGACCAAAGTGATTACAGATAACTTAAGTAAACATCAGAACAAAATCCAACACTCTTTAAAGGAACACAATGAAACGCAGCACCCCAAAACATAAGATTTGCAATATGTAGCATCCAACCAAAAATGACCAGACATTAAAACAGGCAGGAAAAAAAAAGGGGGGGGGCAGGAAAATGACTTACAACCAGGATAAAAAAAAAAATCAATTATTAGAAACAGATCAAGAAATGAGAGATGATGAAGTTAGCAGATGATGACATTAAAACAGCTCTTAGAAATATGCTCCACGACAAAACATGGACATAGTACAGAGTATAAAGGAAGATATCAAAACCAACCAAATAGAACTTCTAGACATGAAAATTATGATACCTAGAATTAAAATTTCACTGGACAGGATTAACAACATATGACCTGTGGGACAGTATCAAGCAATACACATAAGTGGCATTTCAGAAAAGGGAAGAAGAGACAAAAAAATATTTGAAAAAAGGGCCAATTTTTTCCAAAATTGAAAAAAATTATAAGTCTACACACACAAAGTCCAATGAACCCCACAAAGAAGAAACATAAGGAAAATGCTATCAGGGTACCTCACAATTAAATCACTGAAAATCAGGGGAGCCTGGGTGGCTCGGTCTGTTAAGCGACGGACTTTGGCTCAGGTCATGATCTCACGGTTCATGAGTTCAAGCCCTGAGTTGGGCTCTTTGCAGACAGCTCAGAGCCTGGAGCCTGCTTTGGATTCTATGTCTCCCTCTCTCTCTCTGCCCTTTCCCTACTCACACACATACACGCTCTCTCTCCCTCTTTCTCTCAAAAGTAAATAAATATTAAAAAAATATTTAAATTACTGAAAATCAGAGATAAAGAGAAAATCTTAAAAGTACAGAGAGGCTGGAGACACTTTTGTAAAAAAAGATTTTATTTTTAAGTAATCTATCTCTTCATGCAACATGGGGTTCAAACTTACAACCCTGGGATCAAAAGCCACAGCCTTACTGACTGAGCCAGCCAGGACCCACAAGTCTTAGAACACTTTTAAAGGATTAGAATAATACAAAATATGGTCTCAGGCTGTAATAACTAATTAGACTAGAAAACAGTAAGAGAATCACAGTTTTCAGGTCGTGATCTCATGGTTCATGGGATTGAGCACTGCATCAGGCTCTGTGCTGACAGCAGAGCCTGCTTGGGATTCTCTACCCCTCCTCTCCGTCCCTCCCTGGTATATGCTCATGCACTCTCTCTCAAAGTAAATAAATGAAAAAGCTTTTAAAAAGTTTTTTCTTTAAAAAAAAAGAGAAAAGAATTCAAATATCCAAAACAATTTTTTTTGGAAAAGAACAAAACTGGAGGGCTTACACCACTTGAATTCAAGACTTAGTATAAAGCTCCGATAATCAAGACGTAATGGCATAAATATAGACATACAGATCAAGACAATGGAATATAGTCCAGAAACAGACTCACTTATATGATCAGGTGATTTTTAAAAAACTTTTTTTTTTTTTAACAGTTTATTTATTTTTGCGAGACAGAGAGAGAGCAGGGGAGGGGCAGAGAGAGAAGGAGACTCAGAATCCAAAGCAAGATCCAGGCTCCAAGCTGTCAGCACAGAGCCCGATGCAGGGCTCTAACTCACAAACTGCGAGATCATGACCTGAGCTAAAGTTAGATGCTTAACTGACTGAGCCACCCAGGAGTGCCCTATGATCAGGTGATTAAACAAAGGTACCCAAGGCTTGCTCTTCAAAAAACATGGTTATAAAAATAAAAAGGCAGACCACAGACTGGGAGGAAATACTTGCAAAATACATCCTATAAAAGACTTGTAGTCAATATATATAAGGAACTCCTACAACTCAGTTAAGATTAATAAACAGATAAAAATACATAGGGAGACTTCTAGTTTCTAGTCCAACATGTTAAGAAGCTGGAAGTTGCCACACTGTTTAAGTAAAAGGCTGAACCAACTAAAAAATTAACTCTTCCTATATCCATCACAGAAGCAACTATTCACAGGGGAAACCACTGACTCTAAAATTAGAGAAACCAACAGGCAAATACAAAGAATCACAACTCACCAGAACAAAAATCCCGGAGCAAAACCTCCATGGGAATCAGTGCTGAGGTAGGGAAACTGAACTGCAGCTGACAAATTGCTGGAGACTCAGCAGGGACAGGTCTGAGAGAGAAAAAACCCAGGAGGACTCTGTCATCAGGACCCCAAAACTTTTATCAATTTTACGTCCAAGAGCTTGACTAGGTTCTCACAGTGAATATGGGAGAAAAATTCTCTGTGCTTCCAGCAGGGAAAAGGGAAAAGGGAAAAGGAGTAATCCTCTGGAGCATCCTGTTCTTAATGAGGCCTGCCCTCAAGAGAAACTAGTTAACCAGATCCTAACCTGTTAAGGTATTATCAGAGCCTAACTGACATAGAGGAATGGCATCATCCAACTCCAGTCTACTCTAGCCATCCTGTCCCACCAGAGTGGAGGGGAAGAGAGTAAGGAGGGACTGAGAAGCAAGTGTGAAGTTCACAATCCAGAGGGACAGGCTCACTAAAAGACTGATCTATTCACACCATAGAATATCTCCCCTCTCTCCACACCTCACCCACCACATTACTAAAGGTCTACTTACAGCAGTTCCTTTTACGCAGTATATTATGTGTTTCTATTAAGAAAACTAACAAAACATACTAAAAGGCAAAAAACAGTTTGAAGACACAGAGCAAGCATCAGAACCACATATGGCAAGAATGTGGGAGTTATGAGACCAGGAATTTAAAACAACCATGATTAAGATACTAAGGGCTCTAATGGATAAAACAGACAGCATGTAAGAACAGATGGGCAATGTAAGCAGAAATGGAAATTCTAAGAAAATGAAAAAGAAATGCTACAAGTCAAAACCTCTGTAATGGAAAGGAAGAATGCCTTTGATGGGCTCATCAGCAGACTGGACACAGATGAAGAAAGAATCTCTGAGTGTGAGGATAGCTCAGCAAAACTGCTAAAACTGAAAAGTAAAGAGAAAAAGCACTGGGCAGGGAAACAGAATACAATATCCAGGAACTGTGGGACAACTACAAAAGGTGTAAAATATGTATAATTGGAATTCCAAAAACAAAAGACAGAAAGGCACAGAAAAATCATTTGAAACACTAATGACCGGGAATTTCCCCCAAATTAATGCCAGACATCAAACCACAGATTTGGGAAGGTAAGAGATCACTGAACAGGAAACACACACACACACACACACACACACACACACACACACACACACAATTTACAACTAAGGCATGAGATTTCCAAAATATGGAAAACCAAAGATAAAGAAAAAAATTCTAAACGAAGCCAAAGGGAAAAGGCCACATTATCTATAGAGGAACAAAGAAAGAATTACATCAAACTCATCTTAGGAAACAACGCAGGGGGGCACCTGGGTGGCTCAGTCAGTTAAGCATCTGACTCCTGGTTTCAGCTCAGGTCATGATCTCACAGTTTGTGAGATGGAGCCCAGTGTGGGGCTCTCAGGTTTGTGAGATGGAGCCCTACACTGGGCTCTGCACTGACAGCACGGAGTCTGCTTGGGATTCTATCTTTCCTCTCTCTCTCTGCTTCCCCACACCAGCTCTCTCTCAAAAAAAAGAAAGAAACTTAAGAAAAGAAAAAAAAGAAAAAAAAAAAAAAAGGAGCCACGTGAGAGTAGAGTGAAATGTTTAAAATGTTGAGAGGAAAAAACCCACCAACCTAGCTAGAATTCTGTACTCTGCAACATTATCCTTCAAAAGTGAAGGTGAAATAAGACTTTCTCAGACAAACAGAAATTGAGGGAATTTATTGTCAGTTCCTTCTCTAGAGAACTTCTCTTTAACATTTGCAAGGCCTTACAAGAAGGATAATTATATCAGTCAGAAACTCAGATCTATATAAAATGAAGAACAAGGGAGAAAATAAGTGGAAGTTGAAAAAAAAAATCAAAACTTTTAAAATTCTTTTTCTAAAAATTTTTAATGTTTGTTTGTTTATTTATTTATTTAGAGCAAGCACACACAAGCATGGGAGGGGCAGAGACAGGGAGGGAGAATCTCAAGCAGGGTCCACACTGTCTGCATAGAGCCCGAAGTAGGGCTTGATTCCACAAACTGTGAGATCATGACTTGAGCCAAAATCAAGAGTTAGACGCTTAACCGACTGAGCCATCCAGATACCCTAAAACTTTTAAAATTCTTAATTAAGCCAACAGGCAACAGTTTGTTAAAAATAACAATACCATGGGCACCTGGGTGGCTTAGTCAATTAAGCATCCAACTCGATTTTGGCTCAGGTCATGATCTCATGGTTAGTGGGATCCAGCCCCGCACTGGGCTCTGCACTGACAGTGTGGAGCCTGCTTGGGATTCTCTCTCTCCCTCTCAAAATAAAGAAATAAACATTTAAAAAAATCACCAACATATTTAATTATGTATGCTTTGATTATGTATGAATATACATAAGTATAAATGAATGACAACAAAAACAGAAGGGACACGAAGGGAATTTTTACATTTACATCAGCTTTATTGGGATTTAACTTGTATACAGTAAAATTTTCCTATTTTATTTTTTAAATGTTTTTATTTATTTTTGAGAGACAGAGAAGCAGACTGCAAGCAGGGGAGGGGCAGAGAGAGAGGGAGACACAGAATCGGAAGCAGGCTCCAGGCTTTGAGCTGTCAGTACAGAGCCCAGTGAGGGGCTCGAACCCATGGACCAGGAGATCATGACCTGAGCTGAAGTCAGCCACCTAACTGACTGAGCCACCTAGTTGCCCCTATTTTATTTTTTTCTTAAGTAGGTTTCACGCCCAGTGCAGAGCCCAATGTGGGGCTTCAACTCATGACCCTGAGAGCAAGACCTGAGCTGAGATCAAGAGTTGGGACACTTGACTGAGCCACCCAGGCACCCCCCCCCCTTTTTTCTGTGTGCTAGATTATTTTTTTTATTATTTTTTTTAAATTTACATCCAAATTAGCATATAGTGCAACAATGATTTCAGGAGTAGATTCCTTAGTGCCCCTTACCCATTTAGCCCATCTCCCCTCCCACACCCCCTCCAGTAAGCCTCTGTTTGTTTTCCATATTTAAGAGTCTCTTCTGTTTCATCCCTCTCCCTGTTTTTATATTATTTTTGTTTCCCTTCACTTATGTTCATCTGTTTTTGTCTCTTAAAATCCTCATATGAGAGACGTCATATGATTTTTGTCTTTCTCTAATTTCACTTAGCATAATACCCTCCAATTCCATCCACGTAGTTGCAAATAGCAAGATTTCATTCTTTTTGATTGCCAAGTAATACTCCATTGTGTATGTGTATATCTATCTATCTATATATATCTATATAGATACACACACACACACACACACACACACACACACACACACACCACATCTTTATCCATTCATCCATCGATGGGCATTTGGGCTCTTTCCATACTCTGGCTATTGTTGATAGTGCTGCTATAAACACTGGGGTGCATATGTCCCTTCAAAACAGCACACCTGTATCCCTTGGATAAATACCTAGTAGTGTAATTGCTGAGTCTAGGATAGTTCTATTATTAATTTTTTGAGGAACCTCCAAACTGTTTTCCAGAGTGGCTGCACCAGCTTGCATTCCCACAGGCACGCCTTTTTTTAAATCTAATTTTAAGTATGTAGTTCAGTGAATTTTGACAAATGCGTACAATACCACCATCACAATCAAGATATAGAACATTTAGGGGCACCTGGGTGGCTCAGTCAGTTGAGCGTCTGACTTCAGCTCAGGTCTCGATCTCGCGGTTTGTGAGTTCAAGCCCCGTGTCAGGCTCTGTGCTGACAGCTCAGAGCTTGGAGCCTGCTTCAAATTCTGTGTCTCCTTCTCTCTCCGCCCCACCCCTGCTTGTGCTCTGTCTCTGTCTTTCAAAAATGAATAAACATAAAATTTTTTTTAAAAAAAGATATAGAACATTTACAGCACCCTAAAAAGTTTCCTTGTGCCCCTTCGCAGTCTTTTCCCATCCTACCCCAGCCTCCAGTGACCCCTGGTCATTCTGTCTTAATAATTTTGCCTCTTTAGACTTTGATATAAATGCAGGCACAGAATGTTTTTGTATCCGGCTTTATATCGTAAATACAGTGGCCATTTCATATGGTTCCAACTTAATACATTAAATAATATAAATGAAAATCTTAATGTTTACAGAAGTATGAGAAATACCATTATACTGCTCTAGAAATAGTATGCACTACTATTTTGTTTTCATTGTTTGTGGGCTCAACAACAGGTGACTGTCCCTATTTTGTTTAGTCAATCATTTTCTCCTTTGAAAATACAAAGAAATAATTGTTTTACCTAAACCATTTTAAACAAACCTGGGTAAATTTACTTAGAGCACAATCAATTTCATTTGGTGGTTTTAAAATGTTTAGGACAAAAACAATATGCTCCCTTTAAGAAGACAGTATATAAATGGAGAAATCATTAACCAGGAATTAAAAGCCTTTGGTATTTTAGGAACAAGATACAAAAAAAGAAATCAAGAGCAATTAGTGCTCAAATAGTAACAGTATAAAATAGGTGAAGACCTTTCCTTTAAGATTACCATTCCTGAACAGATTAGATCAGAGTCACCAGAAACCAAGAAACAGTCCAGAACAGAGACAAATCAAAGATATTCTAAATTTCCTCAGGAGATGAAGGGAAGCAAATATTTAGATAAGTAAGGCTTGTTATGGTTAAATATGTCATCGGTAGTTAACATACACTTGGCAGAGTGCATATTTCTTTTAACCCTGCTGTAAACTGAATACTAGACTTGTGAATCTAAGATTTAATCTCATCAGTATACTTAACTTTTCCTGAAACACTTCTATTTCTTATAGGACAAAGTTATAGCATGTATTAAAAAAAAATTCTGAGCTGACTTCACTTTAAGAAATGCCTACGCATTAGATCCTAGCTACTCTCACAAACATCTTGTGACAACTAATCAAAATGCAAGTAGAAAAAAGATGAACAAAAGGAAGATCTAGCTACCCAGGAGACTTTGAACCCATTATACTATTTTAATGATGCAAGTAACACTGTACTCATTACAACATTTAGTAATTCCTCTGAGATAGCAGCTTCAAGAAAAAGTATTCTGAAATAATTTCAAACATACAGAAGAGTTGCAAAATTAGTACAAATGGTTCCAGTATACTCTTCACCCAGATTCATCAATCAACATTTTCTCCATTTGCTTGTTCGGTATGTGTGTTTTGTTTTGTTTTCAATATTTGAGTGTTAGCTACAGTCATCATCATGCCCCTTTAACTCTTAATATTTTGGCATGCACATTTTAAAAACAAGGACCTTCTCCTTCATAACTACAGAACAATTATCAAATTGAGAAAATTTAACACTCATACAATACTATTATCTGGAATACAGCCCATTTTCAAATTTCACCAATTATCCCAATAATGTCCTTCATGGCAATTTTCTCCCCTGATGCAAGATCTAAGATCCTGCATTTCATTTACGTGTCAAGTCTCTTTAGTCTCCTTCAATCTGCAACAGTTCCTCAGCCCTTTTTTTGTTTGTTTTTGTAACTTTCATGACCTTTCTATTTCTGAAGAAATGTTTTACAAAACCCCTCCAATCGGTTTGTCTGGAGTTTCCTCAGAGTTAGGTTCAAGTTATACACGCTGGGCATGAAGAGCACAGGGTGCTGTAGTGTCCTGGGTGCAGCACATCAGAAGGTGATTACCTGCTTAAGGCGGGGTCCCCCAGGCTTCTCTACTGTAATGTTACCGTTATTTCTTTGTGATTGTAAGTCATCTGTGGGGAGATACTCTGAAATTGTTAACATCCTGTCCCTCCTCGAATTTTCCATTGTTGATTTTCCATGAATCAATTATTATAATAATGATGACAAAATGGTGATTTTTCTCACTTTATTGCTCCTTCTGCATGTACTAGTTGGGATACTGTGACAAAGAACTTTTCCTCTATCCCCTTTATGTATTTCCTCTGCTTATTTTATTTAATAGGTTAAAATCAATTATTATCATTATTTATTTTGAAATCGTATTGTCTCAGATTTGGCTTGGGCTAGCTCTTGTATGCTTCTGACAGGTCATTTTTTGAACACTTCCTTACTTTTTGATACCATAAAATATTCCAGGCTCTTCTTAAACTTATACTTACCTAGCAGTGGAATCACCCATTTCTCCAAGGCGCCTGGTTCTTTTTATTTATGTTTTTTGTTAAAAACATTTTTTTAATGTTTATTTACTTTTGAGAGAGGGAGAGAGGGAGAGAGGGAGAGAGGGAGAGAGGGAGAGAGAGAGAGCAAGCATGAATGGGGAGGGGCAGAGAGAGAGGGAGACACAGAATCTAAGGCAGGGGCTCCAGGCCCTGAACTGTCAACACACAGCCTGACGCAGGGCTTGAACTCACAAATCATGAGATCATGACCTGAGCTGAAGTCAGATGCTTAACCAACTGAACCACCCAGGTGCCCCTACTGGTTCTTTTTAGTGGGGACTGGTTATTTTAAAACTTTTTAAAACACCAAACCTTAAACTAAAGCGTAATACAGAAAAACAGACACAAGCAGAAGTTTGGCATGTAAAGTGGACATGAGCATAGTCTAAAAATTTCCCTAGTTGTGGAACCTAACATTTCGCTGCCTATATTGAATTACCAGAATAAATGCCCCTCGACATGCAGAACAGCCCTAATGTCCACCTGATCTCAAAATTTATCATTTAAACTACCGCACATTACAAATCTACATGACTAAGAATAAACTTTTATCTTCTGTTCTTCTTAAAAAGTAGCTTTAATGATTCACATACATTTTTACAAGTACAAGAAATACTGCAATAAGATTCTCCAAGGTAGTGGGACCAAGACTTTTCATTCTTTGGTATTCCTTTTTATAACTGCCTGATGTACTAAAAATACATGCTTGTTGATTTTAACAACTCTCTACTTCGACTATTGAAAGTAGCACTAACCAGTGACTACCTACTATAGGTAGATATGCTATGAAAGCTGATACAGCTAGCTTGTCACGGCATGAACCACTGGATTCAACCTTTTCTCCCTAAGACCTTAGAGTAGTCACCAATCAATGAGGCTCTGCCCCCTTAAAACTTGAAAGAGAATGTAACAACGCATGTATGCATGATACCTAAACTAAGGTTATGAGAAGCACATAATCTAATTCATTAAAAAAAAAGTAGCCCCTTATCTTTCAGGCTGCTTAATTCTCTACCTACCTTAGCAGTAAGTAAAAAATCAAAATACCAGTACCTACTTCCTGTGGAGCTCAAAACTAAGACATACATTTTAGGTTTTTAACTGAGAAAATCGTCTTCTACTGAAGAACAGGCTGGTATATTATCTGATCCCCAATACATCCCTACCTTCTGTATCTGTGTAGTGAGTTGGTACACTGGAGCAAGGGGTACATTTCTTTCTAATGACACCCAAGAAACCCTTTTACTCATCGGCAACCCTATGATGGGTCCCAATCAAAGATGAAATCAGAGGGGCGCCTGGGTGGCTCAGTCGGTTGAGCGTCCGACTTCGGCTCAGGTCATGATCTCGCTATCCGTGAGTTCAAGCCCTGTGTCAGGCTCTGTGCTGACAGCTCGGAGCCTGGAGCCTGCTTCGGATTCTGTGTCTCCCTCTCTCTCTGACCCTCCCCCATTCATGCTCTGTCTCTCTCTGTCTCAAAAATAAATAAACATTAAAAAAAAATAAAAAAAATAAAAATAAAAAAAAAGATGAAATCAGAGGTCAAAGATAGCCACCCACGTTACAGATTCATTAGCTGTATCTGTGGAGGTTCAGTAACAAATGAGAAGTGGTATGTTCTTTGTAACACTGAAAAAAAGAATATAGTGCCCAATAATAAGGAATTAGTTAATTGTGGACTGTTTTCAAGCTATTTAAAATTACTGCTATGCACATACCATTAGCCACAAAGAAACACAGGAATGAAAAAAAAATCAAGAGCAGAAAACAAAATTAGTGGTATTTATGATTATAACCACGGGAATAAAAAAAGGGGGAACTGGTAGGAAATGCACCCAAAATAAGCTAATAGTTGCGTCAAAGTGCTGAGATCAATGTTTTCTCCATTTGCTAATTTTCTGTGTGATTATATTGTTTAAGAGATAAAATCACAAATAATAGGAACATCTAACATTTAGATAGCACTTCAGTCTACATGTATATTCATATGTAATTTCTCTTCATTCTCTGAACAGCTATAGGAGGTATTATCTCCAAAGTTGGGAGTCTTTCAGCTGAAGAATTAACTAAAGGCTCAGGGATAAAATCTACAATTGTACCCTGCAATTATTATTTATAGTACCCCATAACTATACTAGCATCTACTTTACCAAAAAAAAAAAAAAAAAAGAAGGGGGAGGGCCTTTTTATTAAAATAACATAACAAAGTTATTTGTAACATTTTCTTTCAACATAGTGGACCAGTATGTAAATCTACTGAACTCCTAGAACAGTCGGTCGAATTAAAATGATCCTATTTAATATTCTTTATATCAAATATGTGTTCATTTAATTCTATGACCACCCTATGAGATCTAAAGTAGCTATTATTATCCCATTTACCAATAAAAAACCAAGTTTATGTTTGGTGATTAAGAATGTGATTAAAGAATCACATTCAAAAGGCACAGGGGTGCCTGGGTGGCTCAAGTGGTTGGGCATCTGACTCCTGATTAGAGCTCAGGTCATGGTCTCACAGTTTCATGGGTTCGGGCACTGCGTCGGACTCTGTGCCGCAGCATGGAGGCTGCTTGAGATTCTCTCCCCCTCTCTCTGCCTGTCCCCACCTCACATTCTTTCTCTCTCAAAACAAATAAATAAACTTAAAAAAAAAAAAAGGCACAGATTATTCAATTTGTTGCCCATCACCAAATATACGGACTATATATACAAACCCAGGAAGTATCCACCATCTGGCAGGGAGTAGGGAACAGAAAGGAAAAAGCATGAAGAGGAAAAGTGGTGAAACCAGTATTAAGTTGGAACTTTGTGAGATACAGATCTCTGATTCCTGAAAAATCATAAAATAATTGCCATAAAAGGAATGAACTACAGACCTAATAAGCAATGAATTACAAGACTGAAATTCAGGTCATAAGGAGTCTGATCAAGTGAAACTGATTATAAATAGATCTGTAAATATATCTACTGATCTATTTAGAAGGTTGGGTGAGTCTTTAAAAAAGACAGTGTTCTTTTTTTAAATTTTCTTTTTAACGTTTCATTTATTTTCGAGAGACAGAACAAGTGGGAGAGGGGTA
This sequence comes from Panthera uncia, assembly GCF_023721935.1. Taxonomy (NCBI): domain Eukaryota; kingdom Metazoa; phylum Chordata; class Mammalia; order Carnivora; family Felidae; genus Panthera; species Panthera uncia. The sequence continues at coordinate 44,971,467 of NC_064814.1, forward strand.
GAGAAAGAGGGAAACAGAATCCGAAGCAGGCTCCAGGCTCCGAGCTGTCAGCAGAGAGCCCAACGCGGGGCCTAAACTCACGAACCGAGACATCATGGCCTCAGCTGAAGTGGCCACTTAACCAACTGAGCCACCCAGGCACCCCCAAAAGACAACGGTATTAAGTAAGCTTAAGTCACAGGCACAAAAATGAAAGGTAAAGCTGAAAAGCATTTGCAACTTCTTCATCAACAACAAAAAGGCTGTCTACTTAGAAGTCCAACTGTACGCTGGGACTGCATATGCTGCAGGCTACTAGACTAGAAATCAGGATATCTGGGTCCCAAGTTTCTAATCTGTAAAACTAAGATACTGGATACCTTTACCTCCCAAAGGCGTCCCAGCTGCAAAATCCTTTAAGATACAAAATAAAACTGCAGGTGCTGCTGTGCATGACTTAGGTGAGGCATGAATCGTTAAGAGGGAGGTGAGGGATCTTGAGTGCCATCACGGAGATCAGTGCAACAAATTTAACTCCATAATGTTAAAAACCCTGCTGAGTTCCTACACTTTTTCAGGAATAAGAAAAAAATTCTAGATGGGTAAGAAGCAGATGGTAAGGTTAAAATACTTGTTTTTAATCCCTTATTTTTCAGAGCTTCAAAATACAGGTACACCTCATTTTAGCATGCCTCCCTTTACTGCACTTCATAGATAACTGTGTTTTTTTTACAAATTGAAGTTTGTGGCAATCCTGCATTGAGCAACTCTATTGGCATCATTTTCCCAACCACCATCGCTCATTTTGTGTCTGTCACTTTTTGCGAATTCTCCCAATATTTCAAACTTTTTCATTATTACAGTATTTGCTATGATGATCTGTGTTGGTACGATTGTAAATGTTCTGAGGTGCCACGAGTCGCACCCATGTAAGATGGTGAACTTAACCAGTAACTTGTGTGTGCTCTGACTGCTCCACCAACCACTGTTCCCCCGTCTCTTTCCCTCTCCTTCCTATTCCCTGAGACACTATGATATCGAAATTAGGCTAATTAATAACCCTAACAAGGGTCTCTAAGTGTTCAAGTGAAAGGAGGGTCCACATCTCTCACTGTAAATCAAAAGCTAGAGATGATTAAGCTTAGTGAAGAAAGCCTGTCGAAAGCCAAGACAGGCCAAAAGCTAGGCCTTCTGTGACTGTCAGCCAAGTTGTAAAAACAAGTTCTTGAAGGAAAGCAGAAGTGCTACTCAAGTGAACTCATGAATAATAAGAAAGCAAACAGTGTTACTGCTGACAGAGAGAGAGTTTTAGCGGTCGGGACAGAAGATCACACCGGCCGCAACATTCTCCTAAACCGAAGGCTAATCCAGAACTAATCCAGAATTTCTCTTCAATTCTATGAAGGTTGAGAAAGGTAATGAAGCTGCAGAAGCAAAGCCTGAAGCTAGCAGAGGCTCCTTCACGAGGCTTAAGGAAAGAAGCCATCCCCATAACACACAACTGTAAGGTGAAGCAGCCAAGTGTTGATGCAGAAGCGGCAGCAAGTTATCCTGAAGATCTAGCTAACATAATGAATGAAGGTGGCTACATTAGACAACAGATTTCCATGTAGATGAAACAGCCTTATATTGAAACAAGATATCATCTAGGACTTTCATAGCTAGAGAGCTTTAAAGGACAGGCTGATCCTCTTGTAAGGGGCTAATGCAGGTGGTGATTTAAGTTGAAGCCAATGCTCACTGAACATTCAGAAAATCCTACGGCCCTTAAGAATTATGCTAAATTTACCCTGCTTGAGCTCTATAAATGGAACAAAGCCTGGATGACAGCACAATGTTTATAACATAGTTTACTGACTATTTTAACCCCACTGTTGAGACCTACTGCTCAGAAAAAAAAAGATTCTTTTCAAAATCCTGCTGCTCACTGACAATGCACCTCATCATCCAAGAGCCCTGATGGAGACACACAATGAGATAAATGTTTTCATGCCTACTAACATAACATCCATTCTGGAGCCCATGGACCAAGAAGTATTAAGGACTTTCAAATCTTACATTTAAGAAAATACCTTTCATAAGGCTATAGCTGCCACAGACAGTGATTCCTCTCATGGAGCTGGGCAAAGTATATTGAAAACCTTTTGGGGGAGCCTGGGTGGCTCAGTTGGTTAAGGATCTGACTCTTGGTTTCGGCTCAGGTCATGATCTCGCATTTCATGAGTTCAAGCCCTGCATCAGGCTCTGTGCTGACAGTGCAGAGCCTGCTTGGGTTTCTCTCTCTGCTCCTCCCCCACTCATTTGCTTTGTCTCTCTCGAAATTAATAAACTTAATTTTTTTTTTTTTTTTTTTTTTTAAAGAAAGAAAACCTTCTGGAAAGGATTCACCATTCCAGATGCCACTAAGAACATTTGGGATTCACGGGAAGAGGTCACAATATCAACATTAACAGAAGTTTGGAAAGAAGTTGATTCCATCCTGCATGAATGACTTCAAGGAGTTCCAGACTTCAGTGGAGAAAGTAGCCAAAGATGTGGTGGAAACAGCAAAAGAACCAGAATTAGAAGTAGAACTTGAAGATGGGACTCAGTTGCTGCAATCTCATAAATGAACCTTGAATGGATGAGGAGATGCTTCTTGTGGATGAGTAAAGAAAGTAGTTTCTTGAGATGGAATCTACTTCTGGGGAAGATGCTGTGAAGATTGTTGAAATGACAACAAAGGATTTAGAATATTCCATAAACTTAGTATGTAAGCAGAAGTAGGGTTTGAGAGAATTGACTCCAATTTTAAAAGTCTGCTGTGAGTGGAATGTTTTCAGACAACATCACATGCTACAGAGAAACTGTTTGAAAGAGTCAGTTGATGCAGCAAACTTCATTGTTCTTATTTAAAGAAATTGACACAGCACCCCAGCTTCAGCCACCAACAGTCAGTGGCCATCAACACTGAGATCGCCCCCACCAGCGGAGACATTACAACTCACTGATGTTGAGGGAAAATGCCCACATAGTCAGCATTTTTTAGCAACCAAGTATTTTTTAATTAAGGTATATACATTTTTAAAATATATAATATAATGCTGCTGAACATTTACTGTAGTATAGCTGTACGTGCATGTAACTTTTATATGTACCAGGAAACCAAACAATTCATTTGACTTGCTTAATATCACGATATTCACTTCACTGTGGTGGTCTAGAACTGAACCCACAGTATCTCCAAGGTGTATGTGCGTACAGTTTTCAGAGTTGCATAGTGGTTTAAACATTATGTCAACTATAAAAATATGTAGGAGGACATGAACTGGTACTATGTACAAATGAAAAGTCAACATGGAACAATGTGATATTATAAACAAGATTTATGAGCAATACTCTCAAAACACACTGCTTTATTCTCTTTTCAGTAAAAATGAGTTCTTCTCTTCCTAATTATCCCTCTCAATCTGCATGAATCCTAACAGAGTGGACAGGATTGCTGAACCCTATTTTCAAATCAATCATAAATGGGTAATGTTTCCCATCTGTGATACCAAGCTCAAAATGGTCAGCTCTCCAGAAGTATGATGAACTCTTGCAATTTATCCTTCTTAGCAAACGTGTACCTTTCATTCAATCTGGGGGCAGCCACAGAGCCAGGTATAGGCAGATCTGGAACATATTGATCAATTTCTCTTAGAATGGTGTTCCTATAAAACATATTTTTGTAGTTCACGTGGGACTTCAGTAACAGACCTACTGAAAACAACTTTCCTCATTTCCCTGGTTGGCTCCCATCCCCTCAAAAGCTGACAGATTCTGAAATGGCTACATGGCCCTGTGAACCTCTTTTCATGAGTTTCAGTGCTCTGTTACCTTAAGTTTACTTTACTCATTCAGACTCTTCCCAATGCTCAGTGTAACTTAAGTCACTTTCTTCTTTATACCCTAGTCTGTCTTTGAACAAATCAATTTAAAGCAGAAACTTATTAACCTTTGGCTTCAACAAGGTATAAATAAATCCTCTGAGAGGCAGACCACCCAAAAATCTAGTCGCTTTCCACAAATCTATAAACTCACATTTAAAAAATTAGGATATCCATTGGTTTTGGAATTGGCCTTTTACTAAGATAAGCAGCATTAAACACATATAAATCCAAAAGAAGGAGAAAAAAAGTCTTCCTTATTCAGCAATTTCACTCTGGGTTTATACCCAAAAGAATTAAAAGCAGGGTCTTACGAGATACTTGCACACCTGTGTTCATACCATCATTATTCACAATAGATAAAAGAGAGAAACAACCCAAGTGCCCATCACCAGATAAATGAATAAACAATGTGGTATATACTATACAATGGAATATCAATATTATTCAGCCTTAAAAAGGAAGGAAATCGTGACACATGCTATAACATGGATGAACATTGAGGACATTATGCTAAGTGAAAGAAGCCAGTCACAAAAGGACAAATACTATAAAAAGTCCCTACAATAGTCAAATTCATAGAGACAAAGAATGCTGTTTGCCAGAGGCTGGGGTGAAAGGCGGGGAAAGAGGGACTGTTGTTTAGTTTAATGGGTAGGGAGTTTCAGTTTTACAAAAAAGAGTTCTGGAGATTAGCTGCATTACAATATAAATGTACTTAACACTACTAAACTATACACTTTATTTTTTTTTAATGTTTATTTTTGAGAGAGAGAGACAGAGCACAAGTGACGGAGGGGCAGAGAGAGGGGGAAGACAAAAATCCAAAGCAGGTTCCAGAACAGAGCCTGATGTGGAGCTCAAACCCATGAGTTGAGATCATGACCTTAGCCAAGTCGGAGACTCAATCCACTGAGCCACCCAGGTGCCCCTAAACTATACACTTTAAAATGTATAGTTTTATGTTAAAATGTAAGTTTTGGGGGTGTCTGGGTGGCTCAGTCAGTTGAGCATCTGAATCTTGATTTCAGCTCAGGTCATGATTGCAGGGTGGTGGGACTGAGCCCCACATTGGGCTCCACACTGAGCGTGGAACCTACTAAGATTCTTTTCCTCCCTCTGCACCTCCCCCACTTGCACAAGCTCTCTTTTGCTCTAAAAAAAAAAAAAAAAAGAACACAAAAAACAAAACCTATACCTATAAATTGTATGTCATACGTATTTTATCACAATTTAAAAAATCATCTCTACATCCCAAAGCTAAATGCTAGGGTTAAAAGACCTTTTACTTTTGAACTACCACATTATCCATCATTTCAACAACACTTGGCAGAGAAGTCAAGCGAGACAAATAGCACTTTTCGAGTACCTTATGTTGCTTAATGACAGGCGTGTTGTCCGAAATAATTAGCTTTTAAAAAGGAATAGCTTTAAGTCTCCTCTGGAACTGGTTAGTGATCTCAGTTTCCCTTCATTAAGTTCTTGACAGCTCAATGTCCTCACATCTGTCATTGTTTAGGAGACTGATTCCAAGAACATAAATTGCTTCAAGGACTAGGCAACAAATTTATTCTGGTTCATGGGACAGATCTGAACCCATCTGTTTTCTAATCAAAAGCCATATTTGAATCAGTTTTGTTCCACCACAGTATCGTACCAATGGGAGCAATACAATCATACGATATTTTCCTTTCTATCCATGTAGTGCAGATGATTACAAGAAACACAAATCAATTAAGGCCACGAGAGCATCCTCAGAAACAGGGTCTTTGCAGACTGTAGGATCTGCAACCATTTCCATTTTTATCTATTTATTCTTCAGGCTACTGTGATTACATTTCCTCTAAATGAGGTTGTTTCTTTCAGAATTACATAGGAAAAAAATAGTCCCATGTTGTAATAACTAACTTACCTTAATCTTTTTTTAAGTTGTAAACTGTCATGGATGATCCTTTTAACAAACTCTAATTCACCTCCTTCTGCCATGATTTCTGTGATACCTCCCGTATTTACAGAACTAGGTGGAGGTCTCCGAGGATTTCGAGAGTTTACTCCCTGCACAACAACAACAACAACAACAACAACAACTGGTGAAAAATTTTTACACCATAAGACTAACTCTTTGACTGTAATCTAGTTCTAAATAAGAATGCTTAGATGTAATTTTAGTTTCCAAATCATCACGGTAGATCTAGGATTTAAAAATCATATAGCAATTGTAATATTACATCTTAAACAACTGCATTCACACTAATATTCTTCCCTAAGGTCTTTTACCTTCCATCTTTGTGATTAAACGAACAAAAATTTTACCTTTCTTACATAGCCTAATCTGTCACTTTTTATGTTTTGTCTTGGTACCATGTATAGAAAATATTCCACCCAAAGATTATATAAATATTTACTATGTTTTCTTCTAGTACTCTTAGGGTTTCATTTTTTAAATTTAAATATTTAATCCACTCCTACCACAAACCAAATTGAAAAATTAACTCAAACATATCAAAGATCTAAATATAAAAGGTGTAATTATAAAACTCTTAGAAGAAAACATAGGAGTATATCTTCATGGCCTTGGCCTACACAATGGTTTCTTAGAGAAATTGGACTCCTCAAAATTAAACTTCCGAGCTGCAAAGGATTCCAACAAGAAAGTGAAAAGACATCCCACAAAATAGGAGAAAATGTCTGCAAACAATAAATCTAATAAGGGACTTGTGATTAGAATAAAGAATTCTTACAATAATAATTTTAAAAAATAATCCAATTTTTAAATGGATAAAGGATCTGAATTGGCATTTCTCCCAAGAAGATATACAAGTTATCAATAAACATGTGAAAAGATGTTCAACATAATTAGCCACCGGGAAAATAAACATCAAAACCAAGATGGGATATCACTTTATAGCACTTCATACCCACTATGATGGCTATAATCAAGAGGACATATGACAAAAGTGTTGACAAGGACGTGGAGAAACTAGAAATTGGAAGCCTCACACACTGGAGCTGGTGGAATGTAAAATGGTGCAGCCACTTTGGAAAACAAGTCTGGCAGTTCCTCAAACAACTAAACACAGCGATCATATGACCCAGTAATTCCACTCCTACACAAACATTTGTACAAGCATGCTCACAGTAGCATTATTCATAACCAAAAAGCAGAGACAACCCAAATGTCCATCAATAGATAAGGAAAATATGGTATTTCCATACAATTAAATATTATTTGGCAATAAAAAGAAATTAAGTACTGACACATGCCACAATATGGATGAAACTTGAAAATATATTCTGCTTCGTGAAAAGAATCAGTCACATATTATACGATTCCACTTACATGAAATGTCCAAAGCAGGCAAATCCATAAAAACAGGAAGTCCACTGGTGGTTACCTAGGACTGTAGGAGCTGTGGGAAACTGACAGTAACTAATGGAGAGGGGTTTTTCTTAGTGGCAGAGGGAGGAGTTGGGGAGTGAGGAAAATGTTCTAAAATTGACTGCAGTGATAGCTGCAAAACTCTGTGAATATACGAAGAATAATTAAATTCTACCCTTTAAGTGAGTGAATTGTATGGCATGTGAATTATATCAATAAAACTGTTATAAAAAAAAATTTAGTTGTAGTGCTAGTCGTACTCTATTTCTTCATCTGGATGCTGGTTCCACAGGAGTGTTCACTTTGGAAAATCCAATTTACACTTACGGCATGCATACTTATATATGTTACGTATATGTATAATACATATATAAACATATATACGTTCATATATACATAAATATACTGATTTCTCAGATATGTAAGCCAATAAACTTCCTTTATTAAGCCAATCTGAATTGACTCTTCAGGTGCTTGATACCAGAAGCATCCTGATACAGCCTCCAAAATAAAAGTTGTTCTTTGCTCTTATCTTTGCAAACATCAACAACTTAGATAAATATTCAATTGTTTTAAAGCAGAAGATACTTTACCTTGGCTTCCAACTGATTTGCAAAAAAGGGTGGGTTGCACATGCAAAAATCATAGATTATCTCAGATTCTTCTTTAAGAGCATCCATCAGGAGTGTCTTCTGTGGTACTTTTACCACTAGGAGAAAATATAGAACTGTTAACTACTCTTTTTTTTTTTTTTTTTTTAATTTTTTTTTTTCAACGTTTTTTTTTTTTATTTATTTTTTGGGACAGAGAGAGACAGAGCATGAACGGGGGAGGGGCAGAGAGAGAGGGAGACACAGAATCGGAAACAGGCTCCAGGCTCCGAGCCATCAGCCCAGAGCCTGACGCGGGGCTCGAACTCACGGACCGCGAGATCGTGACCTGGCTGAAGTCGGACGCTTAACCGACTGCGCCACCCAGGCGCCCCAGAACTGTTAACTACTCTTAATGCACTGGCAGTTTTCAAATATGACCACAGACTCTATGACACTAGTTCCTTTAAGAGGTGGAGTTTAATATCCCTCTCCTTGAGTATAGGCTGCACCCAGTGACTCACTTTTATTGAATAAAATGAATGTGATGAAGTGATAAGGTGTCACTCCTGAGGCTATGTCATGAAAGAAAAATGTCTTCCTCCTTGCCCTATTTCTTGAATTACCTGCACTAAGAGAATCCAGCTGATATGCCATAAGGATAGTCAACTGGCCTAGAGGAAAGATCCACATGAACGAACCAAGGCTTCCTATCAATAGCCATGTAAGCGAATGGCTTTTGGAAGCAAATCTCTACTCCCAGTGAATCCTTCAGATGACTACAACCTCATGAAAGACTGAAACAGAACCACCTAACTAGGCCATGCCCAAATTTTCGGCCCATACGAACCATGACATAAATATTTACTGTTTTAAAGTTGCTAGATTTTGGAGTAATGTGTACTACAGGAATGGGTAAATGAAGAACACATTATTAGTATCTCCACTTAGAATAATATGTTTAACACTAGTGAGAAAAGTCTAGTTCTTCCAGGAAGTGACATAAATTCTCTTTAATTAAAAAAAGAAAAAATGAACAGCTCTTTAAATATATAGTAAGCACAAATATTAAAAAGTAACTGGTCACTAAGGGGACTTGATTATTGGTAGCACAGTTCCATATTCTGAAATTTAAAAATGATATACTTTAATCAACAGCTGGGTTTCTCTTCTAAAATCCTGGTGATTAGGTTACTTCATATATAGTTGATACCCAACATTCATGGTAGTTATGGTCTATAAAGTCAACGTGAATACTGAATTGGAACAAATGGCTCCTGAGAGAAATATCTAGGGTTAGGTAACTGTGAACAAGCCTCTGGTCAAACAGTCTCATCAAGCACTCAACATACAATGTTGTTTCGTGTTTCTGTTTAAAAACACCTTATTTAATATATACTGCTGATTCATTAACACTGAAATCACGCCCGCAACACTAGAACTCATGTCTGATGAGACTTAATCTAATACAAGTATTTCCTGAAAGGTGCATCACAGTCTTCTTGTATTTAAATAACAACTAGATTGCATTTAGCACTATGTTTAAACAGCAAAGTCGCCAAGAAAAAAAACACAATAATGCCAAAAATGTGGCACTACATAGACTACGAAAAGGACACTTGTTTACAGCAGAGAGTTGAAACAAGAAGACAGATCAGCACCCTGTACAACTTCTGCTGGAAACATGTATGTTGGGTGACTCAAAATTTTTGCCACTCTGCACAGATCTGTGAATGACCATAAAAAGTACCAGAGGTATTGATCTGGGGGTTAAATATAACGCCAAGTGTGCAAATTTAGCAAACAGGCAAATTCACAAATATAAAATCCACAAAATTATGAGGATCAACTGTACCATATTTCCTTCTACATTAATACTGATAACAAAGCTGTAAACTCCATTACAATGTACTGTACCATATTTTTAAGAATTACCAGTCTGTATATTAAAAAATATTTTTTTTAACATTTATTAATATTCGAGAGAGAAAGAGAGCATGAGCAGGGGTAGGGGCAGAGAGAGAGAGACAGCAAGACAGACACTGAAACAGGCTCCAGGATCCGAGCTGTCAGCACAGAGCCCGATGTAGGTCTCGAACTCACAAACTGAGCTGAAGTCGGACACTTAACTAACTGAGCCACCCAGGCACCCCAGTCTGTATGTTAAAGCAAAAAATTAGATGTATTAAATTATAAAGACAGGTTAACACAAGTGCTTGAAAGAGGTATTTATTCTGTAGAGCTAACCTTTTATAAGATCAGATAAATTATTCTGTTCCACGTTTTTCTTTGCATAGTTGAAGCACATATCATCCACTTCCGTGGCAAGGAAATACCAGCCATTTAAGGTTGTTCCAAGTAAAGGGTAAATGCAGGATGCCCCTGTACCTAGTAAAATGAAAATTCAAAACACATTGCACACACCAGAGGCAGAGGTGAGAACAAGCCAAACACCATTCTTCCCCTTCTTAGAATTCTTATAACCTTAACAGTGTAAATCCTAAGCTGGTACCTGCCTGTACACAAATGGTAGCTGCTGGGGTCTTTAGTCATTTCAGGTGTCAGTCTTACCTCATAATTGGATTCAAATTTCCTAGAGGACAGAAACCTTGCTCTTTTGTGTGTTATATGTAATGAAGTGCACACAACTGGCTGGTGATCAAGGACTACAAAACTTATAAACTAAAAATGGTCAAAATAAGTTCATTTACTTTATACAATTTTTCATTTTAAATCTCACACAAAACTTGATTTTCTTAAAATCAATGCTTAAAAGAAATCAATGTACATCCCACTCCCCAAAAGCAGAAAAAAACACACAGGGTATTCTTATGATTATTTAAATGACCAATGCTCAAATACCTGTAAGCTGTTACTTGAAGGAAATCAGAAGTTAAAAACAAACAAACAACAACAACAAAAAACTAGATCTCTTAGATGCGATGACATGGAAAGACATTTGATCTAGATGTAAAACACCAATCATTGCCTTCCCCTACTACAGTTTCAAGGGAGATATTCAAAGGCAAATGTTCCAGGCAAAGACAACTAGGGTTTGGTCCTCAACTTGTATGTAGATCCCCTAACCATGAACTGAACTATGTATATACTAACCACAAATACTGTTTTATGACCACTGACTAATATGGCCAGTAAGATCCAAAAGCACACGTTCAAGAGAAGAAAAGCCAGTGTTTATCTTGAAGGCCTATAGCAGTCAGCCTCTACCAGGCCACTCCAGGCCTGCTTTCCTCGGACCACATCTAGGTGCCAGTCTAGTCTTCTAAGGATTTGGCCAGAAGAGATGGGGCTAGGGATATCTCTCACCCAGAGGCAACCCAGGGTCTCTTACTGCTTCCTCATTAAGTATTCTAACAGACTGATAAAAGACACGACCATAACTAACAGCCCTTTGACAGTCACCATGATTGCTATACTTTCTATCATGTTTACCTAATAGCATCCTGGCCCTGGTGCTACTGGGCAAACACCCCCTTGGGAATGTATGAGGTAGCAAAGGAAGGGGTGGTGAAGGGAACTCATGCTCCTCTCAGAGGCCACAATTACTGAGTCCCTGCTAGCCATTCTGGTAAGTCAGAATCATTCACAGTAAGGAAATTTAAGAAGCTCCGTAGGAAAAAATATCTGGACCAGATACCAGGCCCTTGATTCTCACACAACAGCCTCTCTCTTCACACTTCAATTCATTCAAAAGCAAAGAGCAAAAAGAAGAAAGTACACTTTCCTTCAGCTACCTCCAGGATAATAAACACAGGTAAAGACCTGTTTTTTGCACCCCCCCCCCAAAAAAAAATTAAGTTGCTCAATTCTTAAGACTAAAAAACTTGAATTCTAACATCCTAGTCTCCTCAGAAAGCTGAATGACATTTTTTAATGGATAATAACACTTGTAATTATAAATAAAAATGGAAAGTGTATAATCATAAAATTAGAGCAAACTGATGGAGTCTGGGGGAAGAATTTATATAAAACCCTAATTAGAATGAATGTGATTTCAGCTAGAGCGCCCCTTGTGAAGAGCTAAAATCCATTAACCTCCTATATCCCCAAGTGTTATTTTAGACAGTTTGGGGCATAATTAAAATAAATTAGTACCAAGTAGGCTCTTGAGTTTTCTATAACCCATCAACCAGTCTTCTGCCATGAACATAAAAGGGCAGAGCATTAGCTAAACCCCTCATTTTTACATACTGCTTAGCTCATATGGGATGTTCAGAATTTTGAATGTTGAAAGAATGATGTATTTATCTATGAACATTCAACGAATTATTATCAGACTTCTACTAGAAAGCTAGAAACTTTGTTAGGCCTTGGGATAGTATAGTAAGCAAAAAAAGTTAACAGGTTCTGCACTTTGCAATCTAGTGGCCAAGAAAGACATTATTCAGACAAGTCAAAGTGTGTTAAAAATTACAACAAATACCCTGAAGGAAGAAACATGGTTTTCTAAAGCTTATAATCAAGGAACTTGTCTCATGCTAGAAGGTCAGAGAAGGCTTTCTTGAGAAAATAAGGCTTGAGCTGACAACTACAGTATAAATGAGATTCTAACAAGGTGACGATGGGGAAGTTCCAGGTAGAGGGAACAACATGTACATTCATGGTGCCTTATTAGAGGACTAAAGACCAAAACTGTAGAAAATAAGGAAGAAAACCACACTGGATGAGACTTAGAGAGGCCCAGAGAAGAGGGTAGGGAACAGACAATGGATGTTTTAACAGCCTAAGTCAGGATATTGGGTATTTATCACAGAAGCAATAAGAAGCCATTAAAGCCATAAAGATGTGACCAAGTATGTATGGATTTATACATACTTTCTGGAGAATGAAATGGAGAGGCAACAGAGTGGATGAGAAGAATAGTTAAAAAGTAATCTGTAGACCAGGGGAGAGAACAGTGACTTGGACTGAGATGGCTGCAGCGGAAATGGAGAAAGTAGATAATTGAAGAAATATTTAAGAAACAAAACCAACAGGAAATGATAGACATTCTCGGTGAGAATGGAGAGACCTATCAAAGAATATCAAGGATGAAAGTGGATTGTGATCAGGAGACTATAGATGCTGGAGATGATGTGGAGAAACAGGAACCCTCTTGCACTGTTGGTGGGAATGCAAATTGGTGCAGCCACTCTGGAAAACAGTGTGGAGGTTCCTCAAAAAATTAAAAATAGACCTACCCTATGACCCAGCAATAGCACTGCTAGGAATTTACCCAAGGGATACAGGAGTACTGATGCATAGGGGCTCTTGTACCCCAATGTTTATAGCAGCACTCTCAACAATAGCCAAATTATGAAAGAACCTAAATGTCCATCAACTGATGAATGGATAAAGAAATTGTGGTTTATATACACAATGGAGTACTACGTGGCAATGAGAAAGAATGAAATATGGCCCTTTGTAGCAACGTGGATGGAAATGGAGAGTGTTATGTTAAGTGAAATAAGCCATACAGAGAAAGACAGATACCATGTTTTCACTCTTATGTGGATCCTGAGAAACTTAACAGAAACCCACGGGGGAGGGGAAGGAAAAAACAAAAAAAGAGGTTAGAGTGGGAGAGAGCCAAAGCATAAGAGACTCGTAAAAACTGAGAACAAACTGAGGGTTGATGGGGGGGTGGGAGGGAGGGGAGGGTGGGTGATGGGTATTGAGGAGGGCACCTTTTGGGGTGAGCACTGGGTGTTGTATGGAAACCAATTTGACAATAAATTAAAAAAAAAAAAAAAAAAAAGAAAGTGGATTGTGGTGGATCCACTAAAAATAAGGAATGAAGAAAAAGGACCAAGATGATCAAGAAAAGACAATGAGTCTGTTCTTGGACATGGCAAAGTCTGAGATGTTCTTGAGAAATCTGTATTGCCGACATAAGAGACTACAGCTCAAGATAATCCAAGTTGGCAGAATATATAAATATGTGGGTTATATGATTGGAGGTGGGAAACAGTCACAGATGTGGGTGAAATTGCCCAGAAGTAGGATGCTCAATAGGAAAAGGGCTAAAGATTGAGCTCTAAGGATTCTCAACATCTAATGGCCACACAGAGGAAAGCAAGCCTAAAAGGGGAGAAGAGTGACTAGAAGGGAAAGAGGAAAACCAGAGGAAGCCCATGGAGGAACATGCATAAAGGAGAATGGAGGAGTCAATAAATGACCTAAAAAGGTCATGTATGAGGAGGACTGAAAATGTTCGCTGAAAATGCATACAAAAGTCAAAGTTAAAAAAAAAAAGTCAAAGTTAAACATCTACTACTATCTAGAAAGTATGTTTCCTATTAACTATAGTTTGAAATAGGGCCACAGAGCTTTGTTCCCATAAAGGACTAATAAAGGCCAAAGAATTAAAATTTATTCTTTATTTTTCTGGGGGGTGTCTGGGTGGCTCAGTCAGTTAAGTGTCTGACTTTGGCTCAGATCTTGATCTCACTGCTCAAACCCCACATCAAGCTCTGTGATGACAGCTTGGAGCCTGTAGCCTGCTTCAGATTCTGTCTCCCTTTCCCTCTCTCAAATATAAAGTAAAACATTAAAAAAAAATTTTTTTTTTCCTTTACTTTTTATCTGGGGAGGGGAGGGGCAGAGGGAGGAGAGAGAGAGAATCTTAAGCAGGCTCCACTCCCAGCAGAGAGCAGAGAGCCTGATGCAGGGCTCGATCTCACAACAATGAGATCCTGACCTGAGCTAAAATCAAAAGGACGCTTAACCAACAGAGCCATCCAGGCGCCATGAATTAAAAAATTTTCTTAACCCTATCAAATTAAAACATTGGCTATGATATGGCACCTGGGTACCTCAGCCATTAAGCATCTGACTTTGGCTCAGGTCATGATCTCACAGTTCCCCAGTTTGAGTTCCACAACAGGTGAGCACAAGCCCCACTTCGGGTAAACCACAAGCCCCTCCCTGTTTGTTTGTTTGTTTCTTTCTTTCTTTCTTTCTCTCTCTCTCTCTGCCCCTTGCTCACTGGTGCCCCCACCCCCCCATAAAATAAAACATTGGCTATGATAAACATACAATACACTTATAATTGCAAAACACACCCTGGCTTTATTTCCTTCTGTATTTCCACTTAATCTCCCAAATGAACAGATAGTCCTTTCCACTGTTACAAGTTTACAACTAAGAGAACATCTTAATTTAAATCGATGACTTTTTCCCTCTCTTTGATTTTGGATTAAATGTCCTCTATTAATAAAGAGATTCCTGGGGCACCTGGGTGGCTCAGTTCAGTTAAGCCTCCGCCTTTGGCTCAGGTCATGATCTCACGGTTTGTGGGTTCCAGCCCCGCATCGGGCTCTGTGCTGACAGCTCAGAGCCTGAAGCCTGCTTCAGATTCTGTGTCTCCCTCTCTCTCTGCCCCTTCACCGCTCTTGCACTCTCTCTCTCTCTCTCTCAGAAATAAATAAAATATTTAAAAAAAGAGAGAGAGAGATTCCTTAAAGTATTCAGCCCACATGATCTTTTATTAAATGGCTATCACACAGTATCCCAATATGGGGACTACTGCATTAACACCAAATAATTCAGAGTAAAAATAATGCCCCAAAGACACAGACATCAATATGGTAATCTGAAAAGGTAAGAAAACAAGAGCCTCACTTGCGTTCTGCACTGTTATACCCCTGCTCCCTGTTTGGTGCTGAAAATCCCTTCTCAAGAGAAATAAATGGCAGAAAAGCCCAAGTGTAGCAAAAAAGAACAGTAATATCTGTAGCCAGCTTCTTTCACACACAAATACCCAGAAGAGAAGTTTACAAAGAAACGGACATTGCAAAATTTATGAAACTTATGTTCAGCTAAAAAAGAATTTATTATTTTTTTTTTTTAATTTTTTTTTTCAACGTTTTTTATTTATTTTTGGGACAGAGAGAGACAGAGCATGAACGAGGGAGGGGCAGAGAGAGAGGGAGACACAGAATCGGAAACAGGCTCCAGGCTCCGAGCCATCAGCCCAGAGCCTGACGCGGGGCTCGAACTCACAGACCGCGAGATCGTGACCTGGCTGAAGTCGGACGCTTAACCGACTGCGCCACCCAGGCGCCCCTAAAAAAGAATTTAAAACCATATATACATACCTATGTCAATTCCTCTTCGGAGAGTACTTTTGTCAGAGTCCTGATGACCAATCAGATCTTCTACCCAATGAATGTAGTTGAGTCTCAAGGGAACTGTAGGAATCAGTCTTTCCAATGGAATATCAATGGAAAGTCCAAAATCTTCCTTTAGAAGAGTACAAGTCAGAGCTCTGACTGCTTCGGGGTCTTTAAAATTAAGACTGAGGAGTGGAGAAAAAGAAACAAAACTGATCAGTAAGATTTACTATGCTATACAAGTTCTACATCAGCCACACAATACCAAACACCCATTTGAATTTTCTAGATCACACATAAATAACTATGCAGAACATTCACAGTGGCATACATATATGGGTGTTTAATACAATTACAGTTTATGAAAGGCAGTATAAATTTCCACCAAAAGTATTGCATTTTCATACAAGGAGCATAGAGGACAAGAGTGCCTCTGTTCCAATTCCTGCCTGATTATCTCCTTAACTTAGTTATGTGACTTTGGACAAGTTATCTCACCTCCATGAGACTGTTTCCTCAGCTATGGGGATAACAGCATCTATATCATAGTTTTGCTGTGAGATAAACTGAGAAAAGTAGTTAGCATCATGCCCAGTACATAGTAACTATTTTACAAACCCTAGCCTGTTTTCACTATTATTATTAACATCATTTGACATTAACACTTTTTGAAAATCATGTTTAAAAGCAGAAAGTAATATAAAATGCTTGATAATGAAAACAGGATAAGAGGGGCACCTGGGTGCCTCCGTCAAATAAGCATCCAACTCTTGATTTCAGCTCAGGTCATAATACCAGGGTGGTGGGACTGAGCCCAGCGTCAGGCTTCTTGCTGAGCATGGAGACTGCTTGGGATTCTCCCTCCCTCCCTCCCTCCCTCCCTCTCTCTCTCTCCCCCCGCCTCCTCTCTCTAATAGAAAAATACAAAATCTAAGGGTCGTTCCAGGTAAAATTTTAAGGGTTTATGAAGCATACTATGAATTAAGTACAATAGTACTCAAATATTTGTAGAGCAAATTATAGAGACATGAACAATCAAGACAATTATTGAAGACACAGAATAACCAAGCAACAGTAAATATTTCCATTATCTTCCAGTCTGACACCTAACAAATTCTTTATTCTTCTGCTCTGTGATACTAAGCATACAGTAACACTATTGAACACATATTATTGAGGAATATACAATCAGCGGTTAAAGATGACATGATCTACTTTAAAAAAAACTGTTCAGGGGCGCCTGGGTGGCTCAGTCGGTTGAGCATCTGACTTTGGCTCAGGTCATGATCTCACAGTCTGTGAGTTCGAGCCCCGCGTCGGGCTCTGTGCCGACAGCTCAGAGCCTGGAGCCTGCTTCAGATTCTGTGTCTCCCTCTCTCTCTGACCCTCCCCCGTTCATGCTCTCTCTCTGTCTCAAAAAACTAAATAAACATTAAAAAAAAAAAATTAAAAAAAAAACTGTTCAGAGAGGCACCTGGGTGGCTCTGTCCGTTAAGCGTCCAACTCTTGATTTCAGCTCAGGTCATGACCCCAGAGCTGTAGAATGGAATCCCAAGCAGGCTCCATGCTGCACAGAGCCCCACTTGGGATTCTGTCTCTCCCTGTCCCTCTGCCCTCCTCTGCTTGCTTGCTCTCACTCTCTCAAAATAAACAAACCAAAAACAAACAAACAACTGTTAAAAAAACACAACTTTAGTTTTTTTTAAAGTTTATTTATTTATTTTGAGAGAGAGAGTGAGCACACAGGGTAGGGGCAGAGAGGAGGAGACTTCCAAGCAGGTTCTGTGCTGACACTGCAGGGCCTGACACAGGACCTGAACTCAAGAACCACAAGATCATGACCTGAGCCGAAATCAAGAGTCAGATGCTTAACCAACTGAGCCACCAGACACCCCAAACACAATTTTAATAGTAAAAGAATTTACAAAGAGTGATGATGGGCAGAATTAGATTTTAGGAATACAGGTCTGTTTGTTATCTATACAAAAACTGCACAATATACTTGAATATAACTATTTCTTATACCTTTAAGAATGCTTTGGGGGGCAGGTGGGGGGAAACACCTGGGTGGCTCAATCGGTTAAGTGTCTGACTTCAACTCAGGTCATGATCTCACAGTTCGTAAGTTCGAGCCCCACATTGGGCTCTGTGCTGACAGCTCAGAGCCTGGAGCCTGCTTTGGATTCTGTGTCTCCCTCTCTCTCTGTCCCTCCCCTGCTCAAGCTCTGTCTCTCTCTCTCTCTCTCAAAAATAAAGATTAATTAAAAAAAAAAATGTTTTAGCATACTAGTTTGTAGGGAAAAAATGAGATTAAGAACAAAGCTTTCACTGAGAGTGTAAACTGGTGCAGCCACTATGGAAAACAGTAATGGTGGTGCCTCAAAAGATTAAAAATAGTACTGAAAGGGAGACACAGAGAGATAAACCAAGAAACAGACTCTTAACTACAGAGAACAAACTGATGGTTACCAGAGGGGAGGGGTGAAATAGGTAACAGGGATTAAGGAATGCACTTGACATGATGTGCTCTGAATAGGTATAGAATTGTTGAATCACTATTACAGTACACCTGAAACTAATATAACATTGTATGTTAACTACACAGGAATTAAAAAAAAATACAACTACCATATGGTCTAGCAATTCTACTTGAGTATTTATTCAAAGAAAATGAAAACATTAACTCAAAAGAGATATATGCATCCCTATGTTCACACAGCATTATTTATAATAGTTAAAACATGGAAACAATCTAAGGGTCCATGAATGGATAAATGGCTAAAAAAATGTGAAATCTCACACACACGCACCCAGAAGAATATTACTCAGCCATAAAAATGAAAAAAATCTGGGGCACCTGGGTGGATCAGTCAGTTAAGCATCTGACTTTGGCTCAGGTCGTGATCTCACAGTTCACTGGGTTCCAGCCCTGCATCGGGCTATCTGCTGTCAGCACAGAGTCCGCTTCAAATCCTCGGTCTCCCTCTCTCTCTGCCCCTCCTGACTTACGTTGGCTCTTGCTATCTCTCAAAAATAAATAAACATGCTCAACATCACTTATCATCAGGGAAATACAAATCAAAACCACAATGAGATACCACCTTACACCTGTCAGAATGGCTCACATTAACAACTCAAGCAACAATAGACGTTGGCAAGGAAGTGGAGGAAGAGGATCTCTCTGGCACTGCTGGTGGGAATGCAAACTGGGGCAGCCACTCTGGAAAACAGTATGGAGGTTCCTCAAAAAATTAAAAACAGAATTACCCTACGACCCAGCAATTGCACTATTAGGCATTTATCCACAGGATACAGGTGTGCTGTTTTCGAAGAGGCACATGCACTCCAATGTTTATAGCAGCACCATCAACGATAGCCAAAGTATGGAAGGAGCCCAAATGTCCACTGACCGATGAACGGATAAAGAAGACGTGGTATACATATACGATGGAGTATTACTCGGCAATCAAAAATAATGAAATCTTGCCATTTGCAACTACATGGATGGAACTGGAGGTATTATGCTAAGTGAAATTAGTCAGAGAAAGACAAAAATCCTATGACTTCACTCATATGAGGATTTTAAGAGATAAAACAGATGAACATAAGGGAAGGGAAACAAAAGTAATATAAAAACAGGGAGGGGGACAAAACAGAAGAGACTCATAAATATGGAGAACAAACTGAGGGTTACAGGAGGGGTTGTGGGAGGAGGGATGGGCTAAATGGGTAAGGGGCACTAAGGAATCTACTCCTGAAATAATTGTTGCACTATTCGCTCATTTGGATGTAAATTTAAAAAAATAAAAAAGGGGTGCCTGGGTGGCGCAGTCGGTTAAGCGTCCGACTTCAGCCAGGTCACGATCTCGCGGTCCGTGAGTTCGAGCCCCGCGTCAGGCTCTGGGCTGATGGCTCGGAGCCTGGAGCCTGTTTCCGATTCTGTGTCTCCCTCTCTCTCTGCCCCTCCCCCGTTCATGCTCTGTCTCTCTCTGTCCCAAAAATAAATTAAAAACGTTGAAAAAAAAAATTAAAAAAAAAAAAAAATAAAACAAAAAATAAAACAAGTTATAAAAAAAATTTTTTTTAAACATGTTACATTGACTTTGGGACCCGATGGGAAAGAGCAGTACCTGTTTGTGAAAGCTGAAAGAATCAGGAAAGTGGTATCAGAGTCCGGAATAAAGGAAATATTGTTATGTAAAAAAGAATAAATAAATAAATTAATAATAAAAATATTCTTAGAAATAAAAAAAAATTAAAATAAACATTAAAAAAAAAAAAAGAAAAAAAAACCCTGCCATTTGTAACAACTGGTGGTAGACCAGGTGGTAGACCCTGAAGGCATTACACTAAGTAGAAAAGATTAGACAGAAAAGGGCAAATACCTTATAATCTTACTTAAATGAATAATCTAAGAAAATAAAAAGCAAAAAACACCTCATAGGGGAACCTGGCTGGTTCAACTGATAGAGCATGCAACTCTTGATCTTGGGGTTGTGAGTCCAAACCCCACGCTGTGGGTAGAGTTTACTTAAAATAAATCAAAACCAAACAAAATCACCTCACAGACAGAGGACAGACTGGTAGCTGCCAGAGAGAGGCAGGGGGTGGGTGAAAATAGATGAAGGGGGCCAAAATGTATACATTTTCAGTTATAAAATAAGGAAGTTATGGAGATGTAATGTACAGCATGGTAGCTATAGTAAATAATACCATATTGCAAATTTTAAAGTTGCTAAGAGAATCTTAAAAGTTCTCATCACAAGATGGGGGCACCTGGGTGGCTCAGTCAGATAAGCATCCAACTCTGTTTCGGCTCAGGTCATGATCTCATGGCTTGTGAGTTCAAGCCCCACATCGGACTCCGTGCTGACAATGTGGAGCCTGCTGGAGATTCTCTTTCTCCCCCTCTCTCTCTGCCCCTCCTCCTCTCACTCACTCTCTCTGCCTTTCTCTCAAAAATAAGTAAACTTAAAAAAAAATTCTCATCACAAGAAAACAAATGTGACTATATGATGACAGATATTAAGCAGACTTAATGTGTTCATTAAAAAAAATTTAAGTTTATTTATTTATTTGAAAGAGGAAGGAGGGTAGGGGCAGAGTGTGGGGGGAGAGAGAGAATTCCAAGCAGGCTCCCCACTGTCAGTGCAGAGCCCCACGCGGGGCTCGAACTCATACACCGTGAGATCATGACATGAGCTGCAACCAAGGGTACAACGTTTAACTGAGCCACCCAGGCACTCCAATGTGTTCATTTTTAACATATACAAATATTGAATCATTAGATTATATACCTAAAACGGGTATATGTCAATTATACCTCAATTTAAAAAAATGGAACTTTAATATAATCTAAAGAAGATGGCTATAGGGGAATCTCAAGAGATATAATCAGAACCTAGAAGCAATGAGCATAACTAGTGTTCCAGATCTTAGTTTCCAAATACCATTCCCACTAAAAGGAATCAGAGTTCCTTAGTAGAATGGCTATTCCAGGTCTGAAGTAGGAGAAAGTATAAGATAAACCTAGAACATTTCGTTGTATCAGAAAATAGGACATACTCAAAGATGAGGAAAGTCACAAGGACGTGGGCCAGTTAAGGGGGCACCCACTGACCAAATCTGGGACAATCTGAATGAAGAATGCCATCAAGGGATTATATCCCCAGAGTAAAAGAAAAATATACATGAGTCTATACTTACATAAATAGATAAATAAATGGGGGAGAAAGGACAGCTTTTATTTACACTAGAATGATAATTACCAAATGTGTAGAAGTAATGAAGGAGTAGAAAATTATACTTGGCAATCACAATGCTAATTTTTCAATTAAGAATCATCAGTGGTTCCCTCTCTCTGCCCCTCCCCCACTCACATTCTGTCTCTCTCAAAAGTAAACAAACATTAAAAAATTTTTTTTGAAGTGGGGAGAGGGGGCTCAGAGCACTTGGGTGGCTCAGTCGGTTAGACGTCTGACTTCGGCTCAGGTCATGATCTCACCATTTGTGGGTTTGAGCCCTGCATCGGGCTCTGTGCTGACAGCTCAGAACCTGGAGCCTGCTTCAGATTCTGTGACTCCCTCTCTCTCTATGCTCCTCCCCCACCCATGCTCTCTCTCAAAAAAATAACGTTAAAAATTTTTTTAAAAAGCCAGGGGGAGCGCTCAGGTCATGGTCTCACCATTCGTGTGTTCGAGCCCCACATCAGACTCTGTGCTGACAGCTCAGAGCCTAGAGCCTGCTTCAGATTCTGTCTCCCCCTTTCTCTACCGCTCCCCCAGTCAACTCTGCCTCCCTCTCAAAAATAAACATTAAAAAAAATTTTTTTTAAATCATCAATGGATGATGCTAAAAATAGTACAAAGTTCAATGAGAAACAGAATATTTACATGGTCTCAAGGTACTTCCCCACAAATTATCAATTACAAAGGAGAAAACAGTAACTCTGTAATGAAGAAATCTGATGGATACCACCTTAAACAAGTGATCAAAGTTAACACCACTAATCATGGATGGGACAAATTAACATCATAGGCTTCAGTGATGCATAAGAAGGACAAAACAGGACAAAGAAAACAAGACTTAAAAAAGCACGCAAAAATGAAATGGAATTGAGGAATGAGATTGTGGGGGTGATGACACAATACTGTCCACAACTAAAAACTAAAAACCACTGATTTATACAGTACAGAGGGGGAATTTTACAGTAGTTAACTATATCAGAATAAACAAATGAAATGAACAAGAAGTTAAAAAATTAGAAAAAAAAAATACGGGAGAAGCAGATAATAGAGACCCCTCATACACTTAATTGGTCTTCCTGAATAAGAAAACCAGAGGAGGAAAACAAAGAAATTATTCAAAATAATCCCCTGCCCCCACAAGAAGATTCACTGAATCTTCAGTGAATTAGCAATTCAGAATTAGCAATACTGAAAAACCAATTCAGAATTAGCAATACTAACACATGTACCAAAAAAGTTACTAGACTTTAAGGATTAAAAGAAAAAAATCGTTTTTACACCTTGGTAAAAAAAGTTAAACCACCTACTGGGGGAAGAAGGGCAACAGGGTAAAAAGAAAAAAATGGCTTCAGGGAACACCTGGCTGGTACAGTTGGTGACACATGCGACTCTTGATCTCAGATTTCTTAAGTTTAAGCCCACAATGGACATAAAGATTACTAAAAAATAAAATCTTTAGGGGCACCTGGATGGCTCAGTTGGTTAAGAGTCCGACTCTTGGTTTTGGCTCAGGTCATGACCTCACGGTTTGTGAGTTTTGAGTCCTGTGTCAAGCTTTTGTGCTACAGGTGTGGAGCCTGCTTGGGATTCTCTCTCTCCCTCTTTCTATGTATGCCCCTCCCACACTTGCACACATGTGTTCTCTCCCTCTTTCTCTCAAAATAAATAAATGAACTTAAAAAATTAACAAGTAGGGGCACCTGGGTGGCTCAGTCAGTTAAGTGTCCAACTCTTGGTTTCAGGTTGAGTTATGATCTTGTAGTTCATTACATTAAGCCCTGAGTCTGGCTCTGCACTGACACCACAGAGCCTGCTTGGGATTCTCTCTCTCTCCCTCTCTCCCTCCCACCCCCCTCTCTCTCTCTCTCAAAAATAAATAGGGGCACCTGGGTGGCTCAGTCGCTTAAGCATCCAACTTCAGCTCAGGTCATGATCTCGCAGTTCACGAGTTTGAGCCCTACACTGGTCTCTCTGCTGTCAGTACAGAGCCTGCTTCAGATCCTTTATCTCCCTCTCTCTCTGCCCCTCCCTTGCTTGCACATTTTCTCTCTCTCAAAAATAATAAATATTTAAAAAATAAAATAAAATATTTTTTAAAAGTTTATTTACTTTGGGAGAATGACGAGAGCACAGAAGGAGCAGAGAGAGAGGGAGACAGAGAATCCCAAGCAGACCCCGATAGGGTCTCGAACTCACAAACCGCAAGATCATGACCTGAGCCAAAACCAAGAGTCAGATGCTTAAGTGACTGAGCCACCCAGATGCCCCAAAATAAAATCTTAAAAAAAAAAAAAAAAGACTGACTTCAGACTTCCACACAACAGCACTATTTAATAGCAGAAAACAAAAGGACACAGACTACAAAGCCCTTAGAGGAAAAAAATGTTACCTAACAATTTTATACTCAGCAAAATTGTATTTCAAGTATAATGACAACAGACAAATGTTTTTAAGCATATAAGAACTGAAGGAACATAGGTTTCCATGATCCCTTTGTGAAAAAACAAACAAACAAAAAAAATCCCTAATGGAAAAATTCAACAACCAAGAGACAAACTATAGCAATAGACTAGCAGTGAGCAGTGAAGCTATTTTAACTGGAGAACTAAGATTAAAACACCTGTGAACTGTGGCCACACAACAGGATATAAATGTTTGTAAACCATTAATAGTGTACACACAATTAAAATTAAGGAGGGGAAAAAGAAGAGGTAATTAAGTACATTATTTCCTCAACGTGGGTCAGAGATTTCATCCAAAACTGATAAAGTAAGTAGCAGAGATATAAGGTATACATTTAAGAATATAAACACTAGAAAAATTAAGAGAAACAATATAATTGAATAAAATCAAGTGGTAAAGAAAAGAGAGATGAAAGCCAAATCACACAGAGTAAAGGAAAAAAAAAAAGAAGCAACCAAAACAAAGCACAATATAAAATAAATGTAAATGGTCAAATCTATTCTAAAACTCTCAGGTTAGATCACAAAGACAAAACCAAAAAGCTATGCTGTAAACAAAGACTATGCCAAAACATAGTGATCCAGGGGCACATGGGTGTCTCAGTCGGTTAAGCCTCTGGCTTCGGCTCGGGTCATGATCTCACAGTTCGTGAGTTCAAGCCATGCATCGGGCTCTGTGCTGCCAGCTCAGAACCTGGAGCCTGTTTAAGATTCTGTGTCTCCCTCTCTCTCTCTGCTCCTCCCCCACTTGCACTGTCTCTCAAAAATAAACAAACATAAAAAAACAAAAACAAAAAAACATAGTGATCCAAAGATTGAAAGTAAAAGTTTAAGTGAAAGTAAAAGAGAAAACAGCAGGTATTACCTTACACTAGATCACCATCAATTTAGAAGAAGGATAAAAAGCACTGAATGAGAAATAGCAGTGACTGTGCAGGAACTGTCAAAAATACAAAATGCCACAGCAAAGTCAGGAGGATGGCTAATTTCTACCTCCTGTCCCCTGCCTTTTTAAAGCAAACTCTACTCCAACTTGGGGCTCAAACTGACAACCCCAAGATCAAAAGTCTGCATGCTTTGCTGACAGCCAGCCAAGCACCCCAAGCGGATAGTAATTTAAAAAATAGGGGCGCCTGGGTGGCGCAGTCGGTTGAGCGTCCGACTTCGGCCAGGTCACGATCTCGCAGTCCGTGAGTTCGAGCCCCGCGTCAGGCTCTGGACTGATGGCTGGGAGCCTGGGGCCTGTTTCCGATTCTGTGTCTCCCTCTCTCTCTGCCCCTCCCCCGTTCATGCTCTGTCTCTCTCTGTCCCAAAAATAAATAAAAAACGTTGAAAAAAATTAAAAAAAATAATAATAATTACCCCTTCACATTTAGGTAGGGATTTTTGAGATTTTAAAGACCAGTTTCCACAAAACAGTGGAAGTAGAAGTTTATTGTACAAATATATGCCAGCATTGGGGCGCCTGGGTGGCTCAGTCAGTTAAGCTGCCGACTTCGGCTCAGGTCATGATCTCGCGGTCCGTGAGTTCAAGCCCCGTGTCGGGCTCTGTGCTGACAGCTCGGAGCCTGGAGCCTGTTTCAGATTCTGTGTCTCCCTCTCTCTGACCCTCCCCCGTTCATGCTCTGTCTCTGTCTCAAAAATAAATAAACGTTAAAAAAAAAAATAATTAAAAAAAAAAAATAAAGACAAATATATGCGAGCGAAAAAAGTGTCATTAAAATATATTACGTGTATTTAAAGGGGAATTAAGTATTAAGTCTATTCCTAGACATCTAAATAGATATATATTAGTTTTGTAATTTGTGGGGCCGATAAAAGAGAATCTATAAGCAAGCGATGATGAACACATTTCTGCTTCGCTCAATCACACGACATTAACACACACACACACACACACACACAATGGGGGTTCTGGGCTGGCTCAGATGGTAGACTCTTGATCTCAAGGTTGTGAGTTCAAGCCCTAAACTGGGTGCAGAGATACAGAGATTACTAAGAAAATAAATTAATTCGTTAAAAAAGAACTTTCATTACCTTTGTATTTCTTCAGATAAAAGCAGTACAATCTCAGGTTCAACAAGATAAATGATGTAGCATAAAAAAGGGGGTATTAAATCTATAAAAACTTTACTTTTAATTCTAAAAAGAACATTGGATTTTACTCCTGTGAAACCCATCAAGTGTGTGAAAAGATGGGCCAACTCCATTTCCCTCAGTAACAGAGAATGGGAATCGAATTTTTACATGTGGGTGGGGTACCTGCGTGGCTCAGTCAATTAAGCATCTGACTTTGGCTTAGATCATGATCTCACAGTTTGCGGGTTCGAGCCCCATGTCGGGCTCTGTGCTGGCAGCTCAGAGCCTGGAGCTTGCTTTGGATTCTGTGTCTACCTCTCTCTGTCCCTTCCCTGCTCATGCTCTCTCTCTCTCTCTCTCTCTCAAAATACACATGGGAAGACGTTCACATCTGAGTACCAGACTAAGGCATTCAAATGAATTCATATTCTTTATTCTATAACAGTAGCCCAATCTATCAAGCTTCACTGCTAAACACACAAACAGAATTATATCCCAATATAATATCTATGTTCAAAGCCTAAAAATGTGAAATGTAAAATTTCCAATTTTTCTATCAGAGAAACTTAATAGCCTAGATACCTTATAAATAAACTTGGAACGGGGGCACCTGGGTGGCTCAGTCGGTTAAGTGTCCGACTTTGGCTCAGGTCATGATCTCGTGGTTTGTGAGTTTGAGTCCTGCATCGGGCTCTGTGCTGACAGCTCAAAGCATGGAGCCTGCTTCGGATTCTGTGCCTCCCTCTCTCTGCCCTGCACTCACTCACTCACTCACTCACTCCCTCTCTCTCAAAAGTAAACATTAAAAAAAAACATTAAAAAAAAAAATAAACTTGTAACAGTATTACCTTGAACAGTGTTAACAGAAGTGAAGTACATCCTGACATAGTTACTACCCTACAACTTCTGAGTGTTACTTTGCACTGGCACTTTAAAGAAAATTATGAAAATCAGGGATTGCAAACTCAAATACTTACAAGGTGCTACTCAAAATGCCAGTCCCTAACAAGATATGGAGCTTGTGCATGCCTGTAAATCAGTATACTGAAGAAAGTCATTCAACCAAAGAAATGTCTGCTAAACAGACATATAGCATAAGGTGCTTATCTCTGTTTGTAGCTTATCTCTGTTTGTGGCAAATAGTTTGTGGCTGAGCAGCTAGTTCAATAACCACACTTTTAGTAGCATTACACCAGATGACACAAAAGGCCAATTCAAAGGGTATGATTACCATGTAGTTCCAGGTAATTAATGTCAAGTTTGTCAGTCCAGTTTTGCCAGATCTCTAAAATTTTCAAAGGAAACCAACAACCCATAATTTTATATGAAATTTTCCTGATTCTTAAAATCTATGTGGGCAAGAAACAACTGCAAGCCTTACAAAATTCACAGGCTGACAGGTTGCACCCCATACTGTAAACGGTGGAATTATAAAAAAAAAAAAAATAGCCAAAATACTTGGTTACCTTATACTTTTAATGTTTTTTGTTTTTTCATTTTTTGTTTTGAGAGAGAGGAAGAGAGTACAAGCGGGAGAAGGACAGAAAATCTGCACTGACAGCAGCAAGCCTGATGTGGGGCATGAACCCATGAACCGCGAGATCATGACCCGAGTTGAAGTCGAATGCTCAACTGACTGAACCATCCAGGCACCCCCACCTTATACTTTTAAAGATGAAGTATAAAAATGTTTCACTCTCTGGGTGGCTAAGTTGGTTGAGTGTCCAGCTCTTGATTTCGGCTCAGGTCATGATCTCGCACTTCATGAGATCAAGCCCCACGCCAGGCTCTGCGCTGATGGTGCAGTGCGGAGCCTGCCTGGGATTCTCTCTGCCCCTCCCCTGCTCACTCTCTCTCTCTCTCTGTCTCTCAAAATAAATAAACATTAAAAAAAAAGTTTCACTCTCAGGGTGCCTGACTACCCCAGTCAGTGAGGCGTGGGACTCTCAATCTCAGGGATGTGAATTTGACCCACACGTTGGGTTTAAAGATTACTTAAAATCTTCAAAAAAAAAGTTTCACTTTCTTTGAGCACTGCTTTGCTCAGCTAACTTATACGAAATAGGTTAGAATTTTTAAGAAGTTGTGACAGTGGGGATTCATTCCTTTATTCATTCAACAGATGTTTATCATGTATCAACTAGGTAGTAGGCATTGTACAAAATGCCAGAGACTTGCAAATACAGACATGATCTCTCCCTTCATGAAGGTGATAGTGTGGTAAAGGGTACGTATTTATCCAAGAAGCACCCAAACACATGTAAAATTGTCACTGTGACAAATGCTGTAAAAGATAGGTACAAGGTGCTGAGGAACCTGTGTAATTAGTGGAACCTTAGAAAGGTCAGAAAAGTCCACCAGAAAACTTCTAGAACTGATTCATGAATTCGGCAAAGTTGCAGGATATAAAATCAATGCACAGAAATTGGTTGCATTCCTACAAATCAACAATGAAGCAACAGAAAGAGAAGTCAAGGAATCGATCCCATTTACAATTGCACCAAAAACCATAAAATACCTAGGAATAAATCTAACCAAAGAGGTGAAAAATCTATACACTGAAAACCATAGAAAGCTTATGAAAGAAATTGAAGAAGACACAAAAAAATGGAAAAATATTCCAGGCTCCTGGATAGGAAGAACAAATACTGTTGAAATGTCAATACTACCCAAAGCAATCTACATATTCAATGCAATCCCTATCAAAATAACACCAGCATTCTTCACAGAGCTAGAACAAACAATCCTAAAATTTGTGTGGAACCAGAAAAGACCCCGAATAACCAAAGCAATCTTGAAAAAGAAAACCAATGCAGGAGGCATCACAATCCCGGACTTCAAGCTGTATTACAAAGCTGTAATCATCAAGCAGTATGGTACTGGCACAAGAACAGACACTCAGATCAATGGAACAGAACAGAGAACCCAGAGATGGACCCACAAACATATGGCCAACTAATCTTTGACAAAGCAGGAAAGAACATCCAATGGAATAAAGACAAGTCTCTTCAGCAAGCGGTGCTGGGAAAACTGGACAGCAACATGCAAAAGAATGAACCTGGACCACTTCTTACACCATACACAAAAAGAAACTCAAAATGGATGAAAGACCTAAATTTAAGACAGGAAGCCATCAAAATCCTCAAGGAGAAAGCAGGCAAAAACCACTTTGACCTTGGCCGCAGCAACTTCTTACTCAACATGTCTCCAGAGGCGAGGGAAACAAAAGCAAAAATGGACTACTGGGACCTCATCAAAATAAAAAGCTTCTTTCTGAATTCATGGGGCATTCCAGATACTGAGACAGCCACGGTGTCTAGAATGGGGAGGGCAAGGTAAGCATGTATAGTTTCAGATGAGGCTAAAGAGGAAGATAGGAACCAGATTATGCAAGGCCTTATAATTAGGGCAACAATATCATTTTATCATCTAATCTGGGACTCTACTGAAAGCAACACTAAAACCTATTCATCACACCAAGAAAATTATAATCTATGCTAAGGACTTACATCTGGTATGAAACACAAACAGACCAAAGTGGAAGCAGAGACACCAGTTAGAAAGTGATTCCTTTATCTGACTTAAGAGGCTGGATAAAGGTGGCAGTGGCAAAGCTTGGGGAAAGTGAAAAGAATGAAGATATTTTCAAAAGGGGAAACTTAACAAGATTTGGTGACGGACAAGTATTCATAGATGTCCTCTCAGGTTCTGGCTTGTTAACAGGACAGACAGTGCCGTTCTCTAAAACTGTGAACTCTGACAGAGAATGACTTTTAGGAGAAATATCATAAATCTGAGCTGAATCTGAGACATCTAAGCAGAGATAGTGAGTGGGCAGTGATCTCCAGGTACAGAGCCCAGAAAATTGGTCTGAGGAAACAAAAGAATAAGTGAAATGCACACAAACAAGTGCGAGATGAGTGATGAGAATTCTTAAGGGGAAAATACAAAATCAGAAGCAAAGAGAACCCTGCATTAAGCCTTGAAGTCCCCTTTAATGGCTGTAGATATAATCATTACAAAGGAAGCTATGCAAGGATACAGAAAGGGTAGAATAAAGTGTGGTGCCCAGGAAGCCAAGGAAAGAGGGTGTCCATGAAGGACAGCATGGGCAGAGTAACCTGCTTCTCAGAAGTCAACTGAAAACCAAAACTGCATTTAATGACAACAGATCAATGGAGACCTTTTCAAGAGCTGCTTTGGTAGTGGTGGAATCAGAAACCACCATAGAACAAGCTGAAGGTTAAGTACAGTGTGGAAAAAATGAAGACTGTAAAATTGTCAGACAATTGTCAGACAATTGTCACCTTCTTCAAGAAGGTGAGTTGTGCAAAAGACAAGTGAGTTGTGCAAGGGAGAAGTGAGATAGGGCAGTGGAAGTGAGAGGGTTGATGGAGAGATTTTATTAATAATTTTTAAATTAAAGATTTAAACATGTTTAAAAGTCAATGGAAAGTCACAAAGACCACATATTATGATTCCATTTATATGAAATGTCCAAAACATGCAAATATGTAGAGAAAGAAAGGAGATTAGTGGTTGCCAAGGGCTGAAGAGAGAGAGGAGTTGGGAGTGACTGCTGAATAGGTTTATTTCGGGGGTGACAAAAATGTTCTGGAATTAGTGGTGATGCTTGCACAACCCTGCGAATATACTAAGAACAACACAACCATACATTTTAAAATGATTTTATAGTATGTGAATGATATCTCAAATTTCCAAAAAGTTAAAGAGAAGAAGCTAGGTGACAGAGAGAGATTAAGTCATTAGGAAAAGGAAAACCAGACTAAGGTTCCTGGGATGAGAGGAGAGTATGGGATCCAAAGGACAGCTCTGATTAGAATATAGTAACAATAATAGTAATAGAATCATGAATAACAACATTTGTCCAACAAAACCAAAAGCAGACCCATGGTCTTTTGTTGTGTTTTCCACCAATTCACAGTTATCCACAACTGATTTAAATTTTTTATTTTAACATCTCATGGGTCAAATAAGCAATTAGACGGTAACATAAAAAAATAAAGATCCTGAAACAGTGGAAATGACCATTACTGACAACCTTAGGCTAACCAAAGAACCCAAATCCTACTTACAAAATGTTAAGAAACTACCCTGATCAAATTGACCTCTCTTTTTTTTTTTTTTATTAAATGTTTATTCATTTTTGAGAGAGAGCGTGAGTGGGGCAAGGGCAGAGAGCATGGGGGACAAAGGCTCTGAAGCAGGCTCTGTGTGACAGACAGCAGACAGCCTGATGTGGGGCTCAAACTCACAAACTGTGAGATCATGACCTGAGCTGAAGTCAGACACTCACGCTCAAACCACTGAGTCACCCAGGCGCCCCTCATATTGATCTCTTAAATGCAGATCTCTGTGCGAGCCAAGAAGCAGATGACAGGAAAGAAAAGTCCAGTCATCCAAACACCTCTCTGGCCTTCCAAGTACCGTTAAAAGTATTGCAATTTTCTAAGCAAACCCCAGTGACTTACCCTAAATTCACTTAAAGAAAGAAAAAAGCTTTTAAAAAATTCAGTAGTAAGGGGCACCTGGGTGGCTCAGTTGGTTCAGTGTCCAACTCTTCGTACCAGCTCAGGTCATGATCTCACAGTTCGCGAGATGGAGCCCTGCATCACGCTCCGTGCTGACAGCATGAAGCCTGTTTGGGATTCTCTCCCTCTCTCTGCCCCTCCTCCACCCTTTCTCTCAAAATAAATAAACTTAAAAAAAGTCAGTAGTAAGAGACCTTTAAATAAATTTGTTTTGTATTACAGAATTTAGGAACAATCTAAAAGTAATCATTAAGGAGTTGGATGAATAAACTATAATACCTCCACACAAGAGAATACTCTGTAGTCATTAAAAGAAGAAAGGGCTGTGCTTTTATGAAGAGGGTTCCTTGATATATTTAAAAAAAAAAAAAGCACAGCTTTGAATAAAATCACATATGTACATTATGACCGCATTCTTGTATAAAAGACAAAAACCAAACAAAAAAGATCCCATATATGTATATGCATAGAAAACTCTGGAAGTGTAAAAGCCACTTCTGGATGTGGAAATGGTGGGTGGGGTGAATAGGGTAGACACACACCTTCATTCTCTTCATTATTTTTCTTTTATCTGAATATGTTTTACATAAAATAACTTTCACAGCAGTGTTTTCTAACTATATGCAAAATGCTTATAATGTCAAGTGGGGGTAAAAAAAAAAGTCCTATTATTGTATCTATCAAAATTACAATCACAAAAAATACCATGTATGTATAAGGACAAAGACTTAGAAAGACACATAAAGTACTTACATCTTCTGGGGGTGTAAAAACTGTGACTTTTTATTTTATGTTTGCAGCATTACCATCATAAATGTAGTTATGAAGGATATATTTCTATAATTTTCCATTAAGCTTTCTATAATGTCTGTATAATTAAAAACAAAAACAAAAACCAGGGGTGCCTGGGTAGCTGAGTAGGCTGAGCGTCTGACTTCAGCTCAGGTCTTGATTTCACAGCTCGTGAGTTCTAGCCCTGCATCAGGCTCTGTGCTGACAGCTCAGAGCCTGGAGACTGCTTTGGATTCTGTGTCTCTTGTCTCTCTCTGCCCCTCTGCTGCTCGCTTGCTCACTCTCTCTGTCACACACACAAACATTAAAAAAAATTTTTTTAATAAATAAAAAAATAAAAAACAAAATCCTCTTTTCAAAAAAGGAAAACAGGCCCATGGTTTCAGAATACTTTTCCATGAAAGAGGGACAATTCTGTTGGAAACCAAACTAGGATTATTTCCCACGGTGACAGCAATCACAAAAGAGAGTACTACAGCTGAAGCATTAATTACATAGCTTTATAAAACACTCGGAGCAAGGGAAACAGCATTATAATTAATGTTTTCTTAGTGCCTTCAAACAGAGTTGTTATTTATATCAACAATTCTTGTTATTAAAAAATATACATATATTCACCTTGATGGACTAGAGTATATAATTTATTAATAAGAAATTACATCCTAATCACCAAAATGTACAAGATATCAAGCAGAGGTTATTCTAATTAAAGAAACGGAAAAAAACAACAAGGAGCTGATTCTTACACTTTGTTAGCAAGCCAAGTGTTCATTCTCTTACCTCTAAGAAAACACAGACACTACTCTGAGGGTTAGAAATCCTTTTGTAGGACAAAGTCTAGTCATTCAGCTTTACTGGTTAAATATCTAGGTCACTGTAGCACCCTGGGACATTAAAAATTCCTGAACACAGGCAAGATCTTTTTTCATTCTCGTTTCTGAGATCACAAGAACTAAAATTAGCTCTCACGTGGAAATTAGTAATTTCTTCCATCAGTCTTTGTTGTTTAACACATCCAGCTTCACAAAATAGCCCATTGTCAACAAGTCCATGTCTGATTTCCCCAGAATAACTCCTGCTCTGCTACTAATGAATACAATATTACCATTATAGATGGAGTTTGGAAGGATACATTCTGTGACCAATGGTTGAAATAACAATCATTCTAACACTGTAGGACTGAACCTCATGTAACAACAACAAAGGCTAAAGCCTCCCAACCTAATTTTCTGACTTGGTTTCTATTCATTAGATCTTCACCAAGAGGTTAAATATGTACTGTTATAAAGTATGACAAAACCCTTCAATGCTGGCTCTTTGGCTTAAAAACAAATCAGTTAAGTGTCACACTCTAACCAAACTCAACTGACAGGGCTCAACTCAGTTGCATATCCCCAAGGGGCTGGTAATTGCAAAGGTCAGACATGATTACAACAAGGCAGTGATGGATGCAGAGAAGAAAAACAGAAAGGGAGATTACACTAGAAATCCTCATCACCTTATCAATTACACCAAGCGTAACAAAAATAAGGGTACCTATCATTTGCTAAGTGTTTATAATCTGTCACTTCACATGCATTATCACTAACCCTTATGACAAATACCAAAATATGTCTTTTTATCCCTGTGTTCTTTAGATGAGGAAATTCAGTCTCAATGAAGTTAATTATCTAAAACCTCCAGAGCTGCTAAGTGGCACCTCAAGACCAGTCCTTAGAGTGTCTGATTCAGAAATACCCCCTCTCCATACCACACACACCCTGCTTAAGAGGTGAGCAAATATGGGGTGCCTCACTGGCTCAGTCAGTAGTAGACCTTGCAAATTTTGATCTCAGGGTCATGAGTTTCAGCTCTTCGTGGGGTGTAGAGATTACTTGAATATATAAAACTTAAAAAAAAAAAAAAAACATGCATTCATGTTTATAGGTTAAAAATTCAAAACATAAGGGCACTTGGGTGCCTCAGTTGGCTGAGTGTCCGACTTCGGCTCAGGTCATATCTCACTGTTCGTGGAGTTCGAGCCCCACATTGGGCTCACCGCTGTCAGTGCAGAGCCTGCTTTTCTGATCATCTGTCCCTCTCTCTCTACCCCTCCCCCGTTTGTGCTCTCTCAAAAATAAATAAAAATATTTTTTTAAAAGTTCAAAACAGGAGCGCCTGGGTGGCTCAGTCAGTTGAGTGTCCAACTTCAGCTCAGCTCATGATCTCTCGATTTGAGAGTTCAAGCCCCGTGTCGGGCTCTGTACTGACAGCTCAGAGCCTGGAGCCTGCTTCAGATTCTGTATCTCCCCCATTCTCTGCCCCTCCCCTGCTCATGCTCTGTCTCCCTCTGTCTCTCAATAATGAATAAGTGTTAAAAAATTTTTTAATTAAAAATAATAAAATTATTATTAAATATAATAAAATAATATATATTATATATATTTTATATATGTATAATAAAATATATAAATAAATAAATATAATAAATATAATAATAAAAATAAAAAATTAAAAAAAATTTTTATTAAAAATTTTTTTTTAAGTTCGAAACATATAATTAAATCAAATTTATTGAATGTATTGTTTAGACTTCCTATCAGCAGTACTTAATGGTTTTTGGGTCAATGACCCTTTTTAAAAGTGAAGTTCTAAATTACAGGTCAAAGTTTTGAACCCTATCTCCTCAAGAAAAAAAATATACCATTTTTTTGGTTTGTTTTTTAAAGTAAGCTCTACGGCCAGCATGGGACTTCCACTCATGACCCTAAGATCAATAGCCTAGAGACTGAGCCAGCCAGACGTGCCTCCAACTCAAGTATTTTTATCTAATTGTTTTCAAGGCATTTGTGAATCCTCTGAAAGTCCCTAAGGCTATTTCCCTGTTTACTTTTGTCTACTTGGTTAGAAATACAAGGAAAAGTGTCTCCAAATTATGTCAAACACTTTTTAATTTTTTTAGAGAGCGCTCTCACAGCTCACAAGTAGGGGGGGAGGGAGAGAGAGAAAGGGAGAGAGGGAGGGGGAGAGAGAGAGAATGAATCTCAAGCACAGCATGGAGCTCAATTTGGGGCTCAGTCCCACGACGCTGGGATCATGCCCTGAGCTGAAATGGAGTTGGATGCTCAACTGACAGTCACCCAGGTGCCCCATGTTAAACACTTATTAAAAGATATTTCTGTTATATTTTTCAAAATGCTGAAGCCTTCGTTTATTTTTGAGAAAGACAGAGAGAGAGAGAGAGAGAGAGAGAGAGAGAGAGAGAGAGAATGAGTGGGGGAGGAGCAGAGAGAGAGGGAGACACAGAATTCAAAGCAGGCTCCAGGCTCTGAGCTGTCAGTACAGAGCCCAATGTGAAGCTCGAACCCACAAACCATGACATCATGATGTGAGCCAAAGTTGGATGCTTAACCAACTGAGCCACCCAGGTGACCTTCATTTTTTTTAACTTTCAATGAAAATTATTGTTTTTATTAACATAAACTAGTCCTTTTTTTCCAATTTGATGCTTTCTTATCTTTTATTTTACTTTTTCTAATTTGGGGGAACTCTCATTTGCCTAGAAAATTTTTGTTCATCCCTTTAATTTTCCATTAATCCATAATTTAAGTAGGTCACTTGTGAGGTGGACAGGGGGAGGAGGAGGGGTAGGCAATGGGTTAGACAGGTGATGAGTAGGCAGCTCTTTCTGCCCATAGGTCTGTCCCTGTGCTTTAATAAAATCATCTATTTGCACCAAAAACAATAACAAAAAACAGGTGATGGGTATTAAGGAAGGCACTTGTGATGAGCACCAGGTGTATGTAAATGATAACTCACTAAATTCTACAGCTGAAACTAATATTCCACTGTATGTTAACTAGCTGGAATTTAAATATAAACTTAGAGAAAAAGTAAGTTTGCCATTTGTAAATGGCACAGAGTTAGATTTTACAGAGGAATTAACTCTCGTGAATTCAATAAATTTTTTGCATGTCTATTACTTGCCAGGCACCTTTAATACATTCAGATATGCTGTAATAACAAATCTGTCTGGTCTTCTCTGAGCTATTATTTTAAAAAATATAAACCTTAAGCCATCTTAAAAATCCTCCTCTGGTTCCTCTGTGTCTGAGCAACCAAGTTAATTTGCATGCTATGACAGGCTCTTCACGACCTGTTCTTTTTTTCATCTTGTTACTCCCCAACCTGCTATCCTATGTCCACTTCAGCCCCACCTACGTGCAATTCTCCAAACTTTCCACAGCCTTCACAAAATTCTGTTCTCTGTACTTGGAATTCTTTCCTCCACCCTTTTTTTTTTTTTTTAATGTTTGTTTATTTTTAAGACAGAGCACGAATGGGGGAGGGACAAAGAGAGGGAGACACAGAATCCAAAGCAGGCTTTAGGCTCTGAGCTGTCAGCACAGAGCCTGATGCAGGGCTCAAACTCAGACAGCTAACCGAAGTCAAACACTCAACTGACTGAGCCACCCAGGTGCCCCTCCTTCCCCCTTCTATTCAGTCTTCCGGATTCAGTTCAAAGACCCAAGGCCTCTACTAACATCACCCCGTATCACTGCTTTGTCCTGCTCTTCTGACTTCCATTTTCAATTGCCTACTAAATAACCCTACTTGAATATCCCACAGCTTTCTCAGATTGCATATAACCCAAACCAAAAATCTCATCTCCCCCAAAACAAGCTCATTCCCCCTTGATCCCTAACTCAATAAACCAGGTACTACCACCTAGCCTCTTGCTAAATTAGAATCCCAAGCACCACTCCTTAATTTCTGGCTCACACTCCTTAATTTCTACCACGTTCTGCTCATTCTATTCACGAATTTTTCTCAAATTCATCAGTGATTTCTATCCCTCCTGCCTCTACCTAGTTAGGCCACCAATGTCTAATATGGATTACTGAAACCATTTCCTACTTACCTCCCTATACCTCCAATCTTAATTTCCCCTGCAACCTATCCTCCGCAATGCTCCTAGACTACTTCTGTCTAAACACAATTCTGAACATGTGATTCCTCTACTTTTAAATGTTAGTGGATAAGGATGGGGGTGGGTAGCTCTGAAGATACAAGAACCCTTGATGCATGTCCTTAAAATAAATTCCAAACTCCTAAGTGGGCCTTGTAAAGTACTACAAGCATAATCATCTCCAGACTCATCTGTCCACTGTATCTCAGGCACACTCTGCTTTTCCAGTTCCCCTACTGCTCAGTGCTCTGCACATACTGTTCCCTCTACTTGTACCACTCTTCTATCCAGCTAACTCCTAGTCATTCTTCAGCACAACCATGACACCACTTTTGTTTCAAATCATTCTCTAAGTCCCAAAGTCACAGTTGGGTCTCCCTTCTATGTGATTCTACCATACATCCCACAGATTCTGCCACACCAAATGTGTTTATTTGTCCACTTCCCCTACTAGTGTGTAAACTCCAAATGCGAAGTCACTGTCTTTCTTCTTTATTATGGCTTTTCCAAGAATTTAGCACAAAATGGTTAATCAACATTTTGTTAAGTAATTAAGTACAATGATAGGAACACACAGGAAACCAAGAATAAAAAAACTATATCTGTCCTAAAGCTACATGGACAAATAAAACATCCACATATATAACTATGAAACGAAGATTTAAGCACGATGGTAGAGATGATCTACACAAAGAGAAATACTAACTCAATCTCTCTAGACCATCTCCACAGTAAGATGCCAAAAATAATTCTTTAGAGCATGTAAATACTGGAACTCTTATTTAAATGTTTTTTATTTCTATTTCATATTATGTTGTCTAATGTGCTTAACACAGTAACACAGTGAATTGTACAAGCATTCATATATGGGGTGGTCCTCATATATGGGGTGGTCCTCAACTTTTAACTGAGTGACAAAAAAAGCTTGGAAACCATAGTTCTAGGGTATTTGATCTCAACCTTTGTGTATTGTTGAAGGGGCCTTGATCACTTTCAGAATGATAGAAACTAAGAATTATCTCCCAGAAAAATGAGCATAAATATACATTATTTTTAAACTTTTATAAGATTTCTAGAGTATCTCAGCCTTCAGGTTAAGTCCTGCCCTAGGGCTTCCATTTTTAAAGCCATAAAGAGACTGCTAGTAGAAGAGGTCATCAAAATGTCTCAGGCCCTATTATCCTATTATTCCTTACCTTCCCTTTTCTCCACAATCCTGCTCCTCCTCCTCCCCAGTTGAATCACCACACCTGTCCCCAAGAAGGCTTGGAATTTCTAGTCTATAACTCCCATAGAGTTTAGGAATGCAGTGAAATATTTCCTTCTCAAAGGTATAACATACACATCAGTTATTCCTAAACCATCACCATAATTTTGCTATTTCCCTAAGTACTCATATTATTTCCTTAATTTTTAAAATCAACATTTTTACCAAATTTAACTTTAAATTTGACGACATCCTAAGTATCTGTGAAATCAGTTTTGATGCCTGATGATTTTCCTACTACATCAAAATAAACATACACTTAAAACAAGGACTCTAGACCCTCATCAGCACCAAGTTTTAGAGCACAATCTCAAGGTTTCTGCACTTACTCTGAAATCTCTGTTGGGTAAGCAATAATTCGGAGATCAAGTTTTCTTAAAGCCAGAAAGAAACTTAAAAGTATTTGGTCCAATCCTCTCATTTTACAGTTTAAAAAGATGCAACCCAGACAGGTTAAGTGATTTGTCCAAGATCAGATGAGAAATTTAAGGAAAAGTCTAGGATTAGCATTCAGGTATAGTATTGGCCCAGTATGCTTTCCACTACACTTGTGTCCTTTCAGATTACACTAGAATAATACAGTTATCAAGAATTCTTCATCTGTTACCTACCTCACTCTTCCATTCAGATTTATCTGAACATGCTGCTTAAAATCTGGATATTTGGATGCCAGATACGCAAAGTCAGGAGGTTTGTCCTTGTATCTATTCCTTGCATGCATTGATTTACTCAGAGCCATCTTTAAAAAGAAAAAAAAAGGAAAAAAGTCAGCATATTTAGTTTAAAAAAAAATTAATGGGAAAAAGCTGTGGTTGCCAAGTCAACAGTTATAGCCAACATATTTCTGCTAATCAACTGAGAAAGAAGTTACATTTTTTAAATGTACACAACAAATAAGCATATGAAAAGATGCTTAACATCACCATGAATCATTAGGGAAATGCAAATCAAAACCACAATATCACTTCATACCCATTAGGATGACTATTATTAAAAAGGGAAAAAAAGAGGGGTGCCTGGGTGGCTCAGTTAGTTAAGCGTTGGACTTCGGCTCAGGTCACGACCTCATGGTTCATGAGTTCAAGCCCCACATCGGGCTCTGTGCTGACAGCTTGGAGCCTGCTTCAGATTCTCTGTCTCCCTCTCTCTCTCTGACCCTCCCCTGCTCGCACTCTCTCTCTAAAATAAATAAACATTTTAAAAAGTTAAAAAGAAAAAGAAAAAAAAAGATAAACGTTGATGAGGATGTTAGGAAACTGGAGCCTTCACGCACTGCAGGGAGGAATGTGTACAACTGCTGTGGAAAGTTTGGCGGTTCTTTAAAAAGTAGAATTGCCACATGATCCAGCAACTCCCCTCCTAAGCATATACCCAAGAAAAGTGAAAGCATGGATTCAAAGAGATATTTGCACATCAGTGTTCACAGCAGCATTATTCATAACAGCCGAAAGGTAGAAACAATCCCAAATGTCCATAAATGGATAAACCAAATGTGGTACATACATACAATGGAATATTATTCAGTCATAAAAAGGAATAAATTTCTGATACACCCTACAACATGGATGAACCTTAAAAACATTATGTAAGGGAAACAAGCCACGTACAAAAAAGACAAACATTGTATTTTCCCACTTATAGTAGCAAGAATAGGCAAATTCATATAGAGAGCAGAATAGAGGTTACCAGGGTTTGGGAGGGAGGTAGGAATGTTGAATTATTACTTAATGGGTACACGGTTTCTGTTTAGGATGAGGAAAAACTTCTAGAAACGGACAGTGGTGATGGTTACACAACACTGAATGCACTTAATGCCACTGAATAGTACTTAAAAATGGTTAAAATGGTTAACTTTTATGTTATGTATATTTTGTCACAGTTTGAAAAATGTATGCAACATATGATTTTTTTTTTTAAACCATGGGAAGAAAACCGGAAACTATTCTTTTGAAAGCATCAAAGGGGTAGAAGGCAGTATAATCTACAGCCAAGAAGTAATAGTCAGAGGTACTTTTTACAGTGTTCTTGTATGGACTGAATATTTGGTAGTACACCATAAAGTCACTAATGTTTCAAAATACACTTTCTATTTTATAAATTTCAGTCTTGTCATTCCTAGGTAGCTAAAAACCAAATGAAAACAAACAATTTTGTCTTCTTCCAGATTACAAAAAGGGAAAAAAAGTTAACGCATTTATATTGCAAGACAAACACTGGAAGAAAAGCCATTGTAGTGGTTTAGTAAATTGTGCAGTTGGTAATTTCAAAAAATAATTTTTTTATGCTTGTTTATTTTTGAAAGACAGAGACAGAGAATGAGTGGCGGAAGGACAGAGAGAGAGGGAGACACAGAATCCAAAGCAGGCTCCAGGCTCTGAGCTGTCAGCACGGAGCCCGACGTGGGGCTCAAACCCACGAACTGAGAGATCATGGCCTGAGCCGAAGTCGGACGCTTAACCAACTGAGCCACCCAGGCGTCCCTAAAAAAATATTTTAGTGTATATCTCAGTGGCAACTGATTTGTATTTTCTTTTTATCACTCTGTATTTTCCATTGTTTTTTATAAGGCGCATTCACCTAAACAAAGTTATGTAAGTCAGAATCTTAGGCATCACTTGCTAGTTCTATACTCCTCTCATATCCCCAAAAATCAACAGTCATGAGGATTTTTACCTGCTAAATACCTCTCAAATCCATCTATTCCTCCCTATCTTCACAGGTATCAGCCCAGTACAAATTAACTTGGATAGCTAGAACAGCCTCCTACTTGGCCACACGAAATCAACTCTTACAATTTCCCTTTTCCACCTTGCAGAGATCATCTCCTAAACACAAATCTCATTATGTCTTCCTTCTCCTATGCCCACCTGTTCAAATCTTTACTCAGAGGATTAAAAACAAAAACCACTAGGGTGCCTGGGTGGCTCAGTTGGTTAAAGTTAAGCCTCTGACTCTTGGTATCTTGATTTCAGCTCCAGTCAGGAAGGCTGCTTAAGATTCTCTCTTCCTCTGCCCCTCCCCCACCCCCTCGCACAGGCTTGCTATCTCAAACAAACTCATTACTTTAGCATACATATTAGGCCCAGCACAGCATGGCCTTACCTAGTTTTTCACCATCAGTTTATGTCACACCTATCCTTGCTCTTCTTTCTGTCCCTCCACTCTGGCAACAGGGTCTTTACACAGTTTATTCCCTTTGTAATGTTCTTTCCTCCTCTTCACCTACTGAATTCCTACTTATCCTTTAAGTTTTATTTATTTATTTTTGAGAGAGAGAGAGCACAGCCAGACTGCAGCCAGCAAGTGGGAGAGGGACAGAGAAAACAAGAATCCTAAGCAGGCTCCACACTGTCAGCACAGAGCCTGATGTGAGGCTGCAATTCTCTAACCCAACTGTGAGATCATGACCTGAACGGATATCAAGAGTCAGATGCTTAATAGATTGAGCCACCCAGGCGCCCCTCCTACTCATTTTTACTCTTAAAGTTCAAACATCTCTTCTTCAGGAAAGTGTTTCTTCCCTAATCTCACTAGTTAAATCATATTCCCTTATTATAGTGTCTCCTGGCAACAAGCACCTTTCCTTTGTAGGCTTATTAGAGATGTAACTTTACATAGTAATGGATCTAACTCTATTTCAGGTTTTTGACAGCTTTCTACACTGAAAAAAAATTTTTTTTAATTTTTTAATTCAAGTATAATTAGCATGTTATATTAGTTTCAGGTGTATGACATAATGGTTCAACAATTATAAATATTCCTCTGGGCTCATCAAAGTAAGTGTACTCTTTTTTTTTTTTTTAATGTTTATTTATTTTTGAGACAGAGAGAGACAGAGCACGAATGGGGGAGGGTCAGACAGAGAGGGGGACACAGAATCTGAAACAGGCTCCAGGCTCTGAGCTGTCAGCACAGAGCCTGACACGGGGCTCGAACTCACGGACCGCGAGACCAGACCTGAGCCAAAGTCAGACGCTTAACCAACTGAGCCACCCAGGCGCCCCAAAGTAAGTGTACTCTTAATCCCCCCCCACCCACCTCCCCACCTCCCCTCTGGCAAATGCAAAGTTTGTTGTTTGCATTTAAGAGTCTGTTTTTTGGGAGGCACTTGGGTGGTTCAGTCTGTTAAGCGTCCAACTCCTGATTTCAGCTCAGGTCCTGATCTCATAGTCGTGGGATAGAGCCCTAAGCCAGGCTCTGAGCTGAGCTGAGCTGAACGTGGAGCCTGCTTGGAATTGTCTCTCCCCATCCCCTCCTCTACAGACATGCACGCGCTCTCTCTTTCTCTCTCTCTCTCAAAAATAAACATCTAAAAGAAAAGAGTCTTTTTTTGCTCATCTACCTTTTTTTTGTTTCTTTAAATTCCACAGGAGTGAAATCATATGGTATTTGTCTTTCTTTGACTTATCTCACTTAGCACTATATCCTCTAGGTCCACCCATGTTGTTGCAAATGGCAAAATTTCATTCTTTTTTAAATTTTTTTAATGTTTTTATTTACTTTTGAGAGACAGAGACCAAGTGCCAGTGGTAGTGTGGGGGAGGGAGGGAGAGAGGAAGAGAGAGAGAGAGAGAGAGAGAGAGAGAGAGAGGGAGACACAGAATCCGAAGCAAGCTCCAGGTTCTGAGCTGTCAGTACAAAGCCTGATGTAGGGCTTGAACACGTGAACCACCAAAAGACCATGACCTGAGTGGAAGTTGGATGCTTAACCAACTGAGCCACCCAGGCGCCCCAAGATTTCATTCTTTTTAATAGCTGAGTAATATTCCATCATGTATATATACACCTTTTTAAAAATATATACCTTTTAAAAAATTTTTTAGTGTTTATTTATTTTTGAGAGAGACATGTGCAAGCCGGGGGAGGGGCAGAGAAAGAGGGAGACACAGAATCCAAAGCAGGATCCAGGCTCTGAGCTGTGAGCACAGAGCCTGACATGGGGCTCAAACCCACAAACCGTGAGATCATGACCTGAGCCAAAGTCAGACACTTAACCAACTGAGCTACCCAGGCACCCCAACTTTCAAAGCATTCTAGGCTTTTCCCTCAAAGTTCTTTAGTTTACATTTGTCTGTCCTATCCCCCACCCCACCTCCCAAGCTGCAACCATGTCCATCTTATTGTTTATTCCATCCAGCAGCAACTGGCATACAATAAATATTTGTTGAGTCAATGAATAATTCAGAATTTAGGGGAATTAATAGTCACCTGAAAGCTTTTCAGCATACTAAACTACCACCTTTTGCCCCTAACGTTATCACAGAAACTCACTACATACAAGTTTTAATTTCCTAACGTTAATATACCCTTACAGACTATCAAGAAAGAGGGGAGCATAAAACTAGGACAAGAACCAGTCCCCATGAAAAAGTTGTATAAGGGGCACCTGGCTGGCTCAGTCAGTACAACATGTGACTCTTGATCTTGGGGTTGTAAGTTCAAGCCCTATGTTGGGTGTAAAGATTACTTAAAAATAAAATTAAAAAAAGATTAAAAAAATTTAAATAAATAAATAATAAAATTAAGGGGCGCCTGGGTGGCTCAGTCGGTTGGGCAACCAACTCCACCCAGGTCATGATCTCACAGATCATGAGTTTGAGCCCCACATCCGGCTCTGTGCTGACAGCTCAGAGCCTGAAGCCTGCTTTGGATTCTGTGTCTCCCTCTCTCTCTGCCCCTCCCCCACTCATGTTCTATCTCTCTCCTTCAAGAGTAAATAAACATCAGGGGCGCCTAGGTGGCTCAGTCGGTTAAGCGTCTAACTTCAGCTCAGGTCATGATCTCGTGGTTCATGAGTTCAAGACCCACATCGGGCTCTGTGCTGACAGCTCAGAGCCTGGAGCTTGCTTCAGGTTCTGTCTCCGTCTCTCTCTGCCCCTTCCCCACTCATGCTCTGTCTCTTTCTCAAATATAAATAAAACATTAAAAAAATT
This sequence comes from Panthera uncia, assembly GCF_023721935.1. Lineage (NCBI taxonomy): Eukaryota > Metazoa > Chordata > Mammalia > Carnivora > Felidae > Panthera > Panthera uncia. The sequence continues at coordinate 45,016,217 of NC_064814.1, forward strand.
TTTTTAAAAAGAGTAAATAAACATAAAAAAATATTTTTAATAAACAAATTAAATTTAATTTAAAAAAAAAGGAAAATGTTCTCCTTTCTTGTGATTCTGGCAAGCAACAAAAGTACCCTAACAGTAATTTCAAGAGACATTGGTATGTAAGGCTCTGCAACACATTTAAGATTCTAAAGACTGCATACATGACATCAGTGTACACACGACACTCTGAACATATGTGGAACAAATTACAGATACAGCAAATTCAATTCATGTCCTACATTAATCAACCCTTCTGATTAGACTACATACAGAAAAAAATCAATAAAGCCACCCTTTTGCTAACCAATCTCCTAATGCAGGCAATGGGGTCTTAGCTAAATCTTATTCTTCTGAGTATCAACACTTAGCTGGAATAAACATTGTCACTTCCCACTTCTCTCTAACTTAATCTTTCTCTTCCTGGCTCATTCTTATCCAGTCACACTGCTCTCCTTGTTTGTTTGTTTGTTTTTTAATCAAATCTGGCACACTCCTGACTCAGGGCTTTTGTACTTGGTCTGTATAGACTGCTCTTCCCCCAGAAATACATACATATAAGGTGCCTCACCTTTTTCAGGTCTTTGATAAAACCTCACCTTCTCACTGATGCCTTTCCCACTTTTTAAAAATTATTATTATTTTTTAAAGTATGCTTCATGCCCAACGTGGGGTCTGAACTAACCACCCCTCTATCAAAAGTAGCATGCTCTATCAACTGAGCCACCCAAGGTGCCCCTGATGCCTTTCCTTAGTGCAGTGAGTTAACACACTCCACTCCCTTAATAGTTTCGGTACTCTACATAGAACTTACCCATCCGATATTCCATACACAGCATTTACTTACTTTTCAAAACTGCCCTGCCAGTAAACTTCATGTGGGAAAATATTTTGTCTATCTTGTTCACTGTGATATCCCCGCGCCTAAATTAGGGCCTGGGAGAGTAGACACTCTTAAATATTTGTTGACTGAACACACGATGAAACTCTTCACTGTCCCAGAACACTAAAACACAGCACTCTCATTCTTTGTAGAACAGCCCTCAACTGGACACTCAAAAAGGATGTCTCTTGTGGGTTACCCAGGTCAGTCCAGAAAGCCAAAGGAGTACACCCTTGAAACTGAGGCTTCTCTTTTCTTTGATCTTTGCCATCTCCATGCTGTTTCCTTGGTTTCTCCTAACCCTCTTAATAAGTCTTAAACTACCGTTTATCTTAACACAAAAGAATCTAAATTCCGCTTCGAATTCAAATTTCCGCGTCCAACTCGAAATTTCTTCTGCATAAATTTCTCCCAGTTCAACCCCAATCTCCGTTTTCTCACTTTGCCTTCCTTCATTCATAACTCTGACTTTTTCCTCTAGTTCCGCCATTGCCAGTTCTCCATCTCCTCCACTCCTCCCACACATTCATCTTATCCACCCAGTCTTCCCGCCTCAGTTTCGGATCTCTCTAAACCTCCTCAGCCCCTGGGACCTCTCTCACTTCAATCCTAGCCTCCATTCTATACGCCAACTCCTCCCAGCCGCCCCACCACCATTACCCCCCTCCACGCGCGCGCGCGCGCGCACCCACGCACCCAAACCGTTCACTCACCCATGTGGTCTGTCCCCCTAGACCCAAAGTCAGTACCTCACAGGTGCAGAATCCGCGCGCGCGCGCACGCAAACACACACACATACACCCATCGGGTCTGTCTCCCCAGGCCCGAAGTCAGCAACTCACCAGCCCAGGACCCGAGAATAAGGAACTCGGGCCGTACATAGGTTAAATGACCTCTCCTCCCGCCCAAGAAATATTAAATGACTCACATCTGAAGTCAACCTTTCTTCAAGAAGACCAGTCTGGAGTAGGCCTCTTTAACCCTAGAGTCTTAAACCACCCGCAGAGCGAAGCGCCTAGAAACGCAGATGTTACGCTCTAAGTGCGCCGCCATGTTGGGCAGCCATTTAGCCTCGTGATTGGACGAAGCACTCTCGCGCGACCTGTAGCAGAGTCTCAAGAAAGAAAGAACCGTCGCGATATCTGGAGTTTGAGGCTCCTGACACAAGGAAGGGGCGTGGTAACAAGGGGAGTGTTTTTGCGTGAGGGCACCTGGCGTAAAATCGGTTTGAGAACTTGTTTTTCGTTTGTCTGTTTTTTAATGTAGATTTTTAAAAATGTAGCTTTCTGGGTCCCACTTCAGACTTCCTAAATCACTCTCGGGGGTTGGGCAGGAATATGAGAACGGCGGGGGGAGGGGACTTTAGGATTTGATGGCGAGCAGTTAGCGTTTATTGTGCAACAGGTCTCTCTCTTCGTATGTTGCCTCATTTAATCATGACTGATGAACCTGTGATGTGGGAAGGCGTAATCGCATTTACAGCGTCAAAACTGGGGATCAGAAATATTAAGTCGTTTGTTCAAGATCTCACACCGGATGACACTAAGTCCATGTTCTTTGTCTCCTCACCTGCCACTTGAGCTGGAAGCTCCATTAAATGCTTTTCATTTTTCTTTTCAACTCGGTTATACTTTCACCCTCTGGTAAGTAGAGTGAGCATTAGTCTCATTTCATAATGGAGACAAAAAGATAAACCACTTTCAAAAGGTATACAACTTAAGCTAGGACTAAAGTCATCCTCTGGGCCCTCACGTAGTAACTTTTTCCATTAAAGCTTGCCCGAGTCCTAGTAATTAATATGAAAGCTTCTGGCAAAGTGCTGCTGTAAAATTGAGAGATAGAGGCTAAGAAATGGAGACTTCAGCTTTATGCAGAACAAAGTGTATAGGCAGTCACCCAAGGAAAGGTGAGGAGGTGCTCTCATCTATTGTGTAACACACACCACCCTAAAATATATAGCTTAAAACAACAATCTTATTTACTCACTGTTCTTCAGTCTAGGCTGGAATTAGTCCATCTGTTCTGTCCTTGCTGTTTATGGTAGCATCAGCTGGTGGCTGGTTCAGCTGGAGTGACTGGGCCCCCCTCTCCCTGTAGTCTCAAATTTTCTCCCTCTCCATGTGACCTTTCCATATAATTTCTCCAGCAGAGTAGCCAGACTTCTTACATATTAGCTCAGAGATCCCAAAAAGGCAAAAGTGTAAGCTTCTGGGCCTTCTTAAGGCTTAGGCCCAGAACCGGTGCTTTCATTATTCACTAAATTCTGTTTGTTAAAGCAGATCAAAGGGCCAGCCAGATTCAAGAGGAAGGTATCCTGGAGTTCCAGGTTATACTCTCAATACTGGAAGCTGTGGTTTGCTGATCTACCAATGAACAGAATACCACAGAAAGTTTTCTCTTTAGTTGTAGTGACTTTGGTACTGGTTATTTTTACAGTATTTAGTGCTGGCTTCTGGAAAGGTGAAAGAGAAAATGGTTTGGGAGGTATGACTGGTAGGGTTGTAAGATGCTGGTGAATTTCTCTGTTAGCTCCAAACAAAGATCCGACTCCCCTGTGGGTCAAACCAGAGAGATCCTAGCTTTATGGGGTTTAAATCATGCCCCCGACCACTTACTAACCCCATGATAATGGACAATTTACTTACAATATCCAAGCCTGAGTTTTCTCAATATTGCCAAACAGGATAGTAATCTCATATGGTTGTTGTGAGAATTAAATCAGGTAATGCACATAAAGCAGCATAGTTTCTAGCACATAATAAGTTACCATTATTACTATTATTATTCCTTACAATTTCTTTGTCAGTTTCCATTTTTAAAAAATTATTTCAGGGGCACCTGGGTGGCTCAGTCGGTTAAGTGTTCAACTTCCACTCAGGTCATGATCTCACAGTTTGTGGGTTCAAGCCCCGCATCAGGCTCTGGGCTGACAGCTCAGAGCCTGAAGCCTGCTTCGGATTCTGTGTCTCCCTCTCTCTCTCTGTCCCTCCCCCGCTCATGCTCTGTCTCTCTCTCTCTGTCAAAAATAAATAAAAACATTGAAAAAATTTTTAAAAAATTATTTCATAATGATAAAACATGTTCACTATAGAAAATTTGTAAAAATTTTAAATAATACAGGAAAGTATGAGAAAGAAAGCAAAAAGTATCTAAAAATCTCACCACCTAGAGCCAATTACCAGAAGTTGATAACCTTACTTCCAGACCTCTGTTTTCATAAGGATATATAACTAAACAATTTTTATATATTTTTTCTCAGATATAAATCTTGGAGGTTCTCCTACCTCAATTAATATAGTTCTATATTAATGCTATGGGTCCATAGTATTCCATTTTATGGATGTGCCACAATTTTTTGAAACTATTTTCCCTATAGGTGAACATAGATTGGCCTGCTGTTATGGTACAATGATGACTACATCTCCTTTAAAAAATTTTTTTACGTTAAAATTGTCTAGAGACTCCACAAAATAGATTAATAACATACTCAACATCAGATTCCTATGGCTTATCTCTCTGACTTACCCTCATATTCCCAGGAATTTAATCTTGTAAGAGAAGTCTGTCCAACTTCAACACGGTATAGGAGTTCAATTAGTCTATTACATTCTTTGCTTTTTGCTGCCTCTTTGTAGTAGGAAATTGGTTCTGCACATTTAGTGGGTAATGCTGCTAATTCTGAAATTTTACATATTTGGTACCAGATCTGCTTTCAGCATCAGCCATCTCCTGGGCTGAAGTCAACCCTTGAGGGCATCATCCTGAATTCCCATTTTACTGAAGTTAATTATTTCCAAGACCTAGTTACTCTACCCTGCCACTCTCCTTTGTCCAGGACTAGACAGTCAACATCCACACATCTCTCTAACTTCATGTCTTAGGGAGTAATGACTGAATGTCAATTCCCAGAAGACCATGGCCTCCTTATGTCAATGTATTCAGCTCCTTCTTAGGGACCAAGTTAATATTTCAAAAATCTAATGGCCACCTTAATTAAGTCGTAAGAACTATGCCCTTATCCCAAAACAATGACTGTTTCTCAGCCTTACATTTACATAACAGAGAGAGCTGCTCAAGTGATGCTTTATATTTAGGACACCATATTTTTCATTTTTATAAATAATGTTGAATTCTTTGAAGACTCGAAAAGTAAATTTCAAAAATTAATAGCTGGAAGAAGAACTGGATCTAAATGTACATTTGACTACTTCCTGTTCCAAGTTGCATAAAACAGAATATATTAATTTAAAAACAATAAATTCCAAATAGGACTGAAAACCAGAAATAACGCCATTGACAGATCAGAAAATTGGGGGATATTCTGAAAAACCAGGACACAGATAGGAATAACAACTAAAATGCTAAGGGTTTTTTTATAGGGAAATGCAGATGATTTTGAAATATATCTGGAAAACAAAATGTGCAACAATAGCTAATAATAGTGTTTTCCACTTGGAAAAAAATATACCACATAAAATGAACCCCATATGGATAATAAAACAATCATAAAAACAAAATTAACTGTAGAAGTGTTAGAAGAATGCAGAAAAATGTTTTTATAAAAAGAATAGGGAGGGTCTCCTAAAGACACAAAGCTCAAAAACCATAAAGGTTGCTAAATTTGGTTACATAAAAATTTAAAAATTCAGGGGCGCCTGGGTGGCTCAGTCAGTTGAGCGGCCGACTTCGGCTCAGGTCATGATCTCGCGGTCCGTGAGTTCGAGACCCGCTTCGGGCTCTGTGCTGACAGCTCAGAGCCTGGAGCCTGTTTCGGATTCTGTGTCTTCCTCTCTCTGACCCTCCCCTGTTCATCCTCTGTCTCTCTCTGTCTCAAAAATAAATAAACATTAAAAAAATTTTTTTTAATTAAAAAATTCAATATAACAAAAGATACTACAAATAATTGAAAATAAACAGAAAATATTTGCGATATATATAACAGTTAATATCCAAGATACGTTCTCAAACAACATCAAATCAATAATCCAATGTTAAAATTATCTATACAAAAAAGAAATTCACAAAAGGCCATATATAGTTGACCTATGAAAATATATTAAAAGTTCTCAAATGCATAAATAATCATACAAAGGTAGAGTTAAATAACTGTAAGTACCACTTTGAACACATCATATTAATAAAAATAAAAAATATTGATAATGTCCAACCATGGCAAAGGTTAGTGTGTTAGTTAGTTTTTGCTGTGTAACAAGCCATCCTAAAACTTAGTGGCTTAAAACAACAGACATTAATTATTACTCACAATTCTGTATATCAGCTGAGTAGTTATTGGGGTTCACTGATATCTGCAGTTTTCTAGATGTTAAGCTGAGGCTTGGATGATCTGAGATGACCTTACATGTCTGGCAGTTAGGAGGCTGGTTGGTGTAGGGTCAGGGTCAAGAAACTACTGCCAGTGGGCCAAATTTGGCCACACCGATTTATTTACATACGGTTTACGGAAACAGCAGAGTTGAGTAGTTGCGAGAAAGGCCATATAGCCCACAAAGCTGAAAATATTTATCATGTGGCCCTATACAGAAAAAGGTTGCCAACCCCTGGTTAGGAGGCCTAAGCTGGGAGTGCTTGTCTCTGCTTCACATGGTTTCTCACCCTCCAGTAGCATAGACTGGGTTTACTCACATGGCAGCAACATTCCAAGAATGTTTATCTAATAAGAGATAAAAGAGATTTATTTCTTTTTTTTAAAGAATTTACTTTTTTATTTTTTTAATGTTTTATTTATTTTTGAGAGATACAAAAAGAGTGCAAGCTGAGGAGGGTCAGAGAGAGAGGGAGAGAGAGAATCTGAAGCAGGCTCCAGGCTCTGAGCTGTTAGCACAGACCCCGACATGGGGCTGGAACCCATGAACTGGAGATCATGACCTGAGCCAAAGTACAACACTTAACCAACTGAGCCACCCAGGTGCCCCTGAGATGAAAGAGATTTAGAAGAGGGGCGCCTGGGTGGCTTAGTCGGTTGAGCATCTGACTCTTGATTTCAGCTCAAGTCATGATCCCAGGGTCTTGGGATCTAGCCCCATGTTGGGCTCCACACTGAGGAGGGAGCCTGCTTAAGATTTTGAGATTCTCTCTCTCTCTCTTTCCCTCTGCCCCTCTCCCCTGTTCACATGCATGTGCTCTCTCTCTCTCTCTCCCTAAAATAAAAAATAAAGACATTTAGTAGACATATCCAGGGGTGCCTGGGTGGCTCTGTCAGGTAAGCTTTCAACTTCAACTCAGGTCATGATCTCACAGTCTGTGGGTTTGAGCCCTGCATCGGGCTCTGTGCTGACAGCTCAGAGCCTGGAGCCTGTTTCAGATCCTGTGTCTCTGCCCCTCTCCCACTTGTGCTCTGTCTCTCTCTCTCAAAAATAAACATTAAAAAATTAAAAAAAAATTTAATTAGAAGATATGTCCAGAAGCTCCAACTCTGTTTAGTAGGAGTTCTAGAAGGTGAGAACACAGAAAATGAAAGAATCATGGAAGGGCGGGGGGGGGGGGGGGGGGAGAATAATGGAAGAAAATTTCCTAAAGCTGAGAATGATAGAAGTCTTCAGATTGAAAGAGTTCACTGGTACTAAACTGAATGAATTTTAAAATTTTAAAAAATGTTTATTTATTTTTGAGACAAAGGGAGACAGAGTGTGAGTCGGGGAGGGGCAGAGAGCGAGGGAGACACAGAATTCGAAGCAGGCTCCAGGCTCTGAGCTGTCAGCACAGAGCCTGATGAGGGTCTCGAACTCACGAACTGTGAGATCATGACCTGAGCTGAAGTCAGACGCTCAACGGACTGAGCCACCCAGGTGCCCGTAAACTGAATGAATTTTAAAAGACCCACACCATGTCAAGTTGTTAGTATGGACTCTAGTCCAATGTGACTGATGTCCTTATAAGGAGAGGAGATTAGGTCACAGACAACACAGAGGAGCAACCATATAAGGACACAGCAAAAAGGCAGCCATTTATGAACCAAGGAGAGAGGCCTCAGAAGAAACAAAATCTGCCAACACTTTGATCTTGGACTTCTAGCCTCCAGAATTGTGAGAAAATAAATCTTTGTTGTTAATAGACCACTTAGTCTGTGTTAGTATTTTGTTAGAGCAACCCTAGCTAAGGAATACAGCCTACTTGGTTACATTTATTATTAAGTATTTTATCCTTTTTGTTGCTATTGTAAATGGAATTGTTTTCTTAATTTCCTTTTCAGATTGGTCGTTGTTAGTATACAAAAATGCAACTGATTTTTGTGTGATAAACAGGCATGCCTGTGTGTAAAAGCAGGCACTTTTGTCTTGTTAATCTTAAAGGAAAGCATTTGGTCTTTAACCATTGAGTGTGACATTAGTTGTGGGCTTTTCATACATAGCCTTTGTTATGTTGAGATAATTTCCTTCTATTTTTAGTTTGTTGAGGGTTTTTGTCAAGAATGGGTGTCAACATTTGTCAAGTGCTTTTCCTGTACCGGTTGAGATGATGTGGGTTTTTTTCCCCTTCATTCTGTTGATGTGGTGTATTAATTGATTGACTTTCATGTTAAACCATCCCTGCTTTCCAGGAATAGACCCACTTGGTCATGGTGTATAATCCTTTTCATATGCTATTGAATTCAATTTGCTTGTATTTGGTTGAGGATGTTGGCATTGGTGTTTGTAAAAGACATTGGTCTGGGGCACCTAGGTGGCTCAGTTGGTTAAGCATCCGACTTCAGCTCAGGTCATGATCTCACAGTTTGTGAGTTCAAGCCCCGCGTCGGGCTCTGTGCTGACAGCTCAGAGCCTGGAGCCTACTTCCGATTCTGTGTCTCCCCCTCTCTCTGCCCCTCCCCCACTTGTACTCTGTCTCTGTCTCTCTCTTTAAAAAAATTTAAAATTAAAATAAAATAAAAGACATTGATCTGTGGGGTTTTTGTTTGTTTTTGTTTTTGTTTTGTAGTATCTTTAATTTGGGTATCAGGTTATTGCTGGCCTCATAGAATGAATTTGGAAGTGTTTCCAAAATAATAAAGTAAGTAGAGTTAGGGAGACTTGGTGGCTCAGTCAGTTAAGTATCTGACTCGATTTTGGCTCAGGTCATGATCTCACACTTTGTGATATCTTGCCCCAAGTAGGGTTCTGTGCTGACAGTGCAGAGACTGCGTGGGATTCTCTTCCTCCCTTTCTGTCTGCCCTTCCCGCCCCATGCATGGGGTCTCTCTCTCTCAAAATAAATAAATAAACTTTTTTTTTTTAAGTCAAATTTTCCTTAAAAAAATAAAAGTAGCATTAACCTTGACCATGGCTGTGAAACAGATCTGGAACTTTTTCAACTTGCAAAACTAAAACCCTATATCCATTAAACAACAACTCCCCTTTTCCTCCTCCCTCCAGGCCTTGGTAACCACCATTCTACTTTCTGTTTCTATGACAATGACTATTTTAGAAAGTTTATATAAGTGGAATCATATAGTATTTGTCTTTTTGTGACTGGCTTATCTCATCTGAATATCATTTTTAATCCATTGATTTGTCCTTTTGGTAATTCATGTAGTCCCCACATATGCTTCAGTTTATTTCTAGACTTGTTTTCTTGATCTGTCTGCCTATTTCTATACACGTACACATTTGTTTTAATTATTGTAGCTTTCTATTTTCTAACTTTTCTCACATGTTTATGCTTCCAGATAAACTCTAGAACCATTTTGTTAAATTTTCTACAAAAATCCTTTTTTTTTATTTTTTTATTTTTTTGGTTTTTATTGTCATTACATTAAATATACAGATCAATTTTGAGAAGATTAGCATCTCCACAATATTGACTCTTCCATTTGTTTTTTTGTTTTGTTCTGTTTTAAGTAGACTGCATGCCCAGTGCGGAGCCCAATGCAGGGCTTGAACTCACGACCCTGAGATCAAGACCTGAGCTGAGATCAAGAGTCAGATGCTTAACTGACTGAGCCTCTCAGGTGCCCCTCTTGCACTTATATTTAAGACTTCATACTAGCATACAAGACCATTTGCAGCAGAGTCCCATCCTTCCTTTCTCGGCCATGTTTAGTCTCCTTCCAGTCAAACTCATTGTGATCGGGTCCCCAAACACATTTAATGCTTCATGTTCTTTTCTGCCTCTCTTTCTTTCTTTTCTGCCTCTCTGCCTGGTCTCTCATCCTGAAATGTCCTCCTCTTCTCCTCCTCATAATTTCTACTGGTCCACATCCTTTTTTTAAATAATTTTTTTTTAATGTTTATTTTTGAGAGAGAGATAGAGTGTGAGTGGGGGAGGGGCAGAGATCAAGGGAAACACAGAATTGGAAGCAGACTCCAGGCTCTGAGCTGACAGCACAGAGCCCAACTCGGGGCTTGAACTCATAAACTGTGAAATCATGACCTGAGCTGAAGTGGGACGCTTAACCGACTGAGCCACCCAGGCACCCCTGGTCCACATCCTACACATACTTTATGTCCCATCACAAATTGCCATATCACCCTAATACTTCCTGATTCCTTCATCCAGATGTGACTTGAAACTCCATAGGGGTAAAAAAAAAAAAAAAAGTGTGTTACTTTATTAAGGTGCCCACCCCAATTTTCTCTCTCTTGTTATTTGTGTTGTTCTCTTATTGGTCCACAATCAACAGTTATGCATTAGAGCAACAGGTTTCAATGAAGAGAGCCCATTAGAATCCAGGGAAAGCTTTTTTAAAGACCACTTGCTTTGATCCCCTTTCAAGAAATTCTGACTCGGTAGGCCTGAGGTGGGGCTCTGACATCAATATTTTGCATGTGTATACTTAAAATTCTCCACAGGTATGCTTTGAAACTCTGCAAACCACTGTTTTTAGCTAAACTTCATGAATTCCTGAATATCATATATATGTGGCTATGGTCCTACCAAGTTTTGGTTCCTTGAGTGCAAGACCTGTGTCTCATTTATCATTACATGCCTCCCCAAGTACATAGCCCAGTAAAGATTTGGTAAGTATACCTACATTGATCAAACCAGGACTGGTATTAAATGGCAATGTTACTTTCCCTATTTTAATACTCTTGCAACCATACAACCTACTATTGGCCATAGTCATCAGCCCAGGACCCTCCCTTTGCACTCTGCAGCCTGGATGCTTCAGTGGGCAAAGGAAAATCAGGAGAAATATCAGCCCTATGGGTATCCATAGCTACAAGCCTGGTGCAGGAACTCCAGGAAGCGGGGCCCCAGAAAGCAGGCAAGACTGGATTTTGCATAACATATAGCTGGACTACTCCTCTGAATCTTGGTTTCCTCATCGGTAAAATGAAAATAATAGCATTAGCCACTTCTACTTTCCAAGGATAGTGTGAGGCTCAGGAAAAAAAAAAAGCAATGAGTGTGCTTTCACATTGTCCATCAACATACCCATACGGGGGATTACACTAGCTGTTAGTACCAGGGATCCTACCACAGCCCTCCACTTCGGCTACTAGAGTCCCATGAGTGAGATCTGTATCTCCAGAAAGGCAGTTTGATCACACAGCCATTTCATATGTATCCAACCACCATCTACTGAGAGCCTATCATGTGCCAGGCAGTGGGGATACACAGACAATAGACCAGCCCTGCCTTCAAGGACCCCACAGAGAGGGACACAGTTTGGATCCTTTGTCCACTGTTTCAAACGAAGAAAAAGCAACTTCGCACACAATTTCAGACTAGTGGAGAAGACAAGTGAGTAAACCTAGCACTGGGAACAGATGGGTTAGCGCGGAGCCGAGTGTTGCCCTCTAAACGAAGGGGGCAGGGCGCGGTCAGGGGCTGTTTCCCGGCCCCCTTTGGTTCCTGAGACGCCTACAGCATCCCGGGTTCCCCCAGGTACCCCCGCGCCCTCTGCACCCCCAGGTCTCAGCACCCTTTGGCCTCCACGCCCCCACAGCCCTCGAATCCCCAGATTCCCGCCTCCTCCGGCCTCCGTGCCGCCGGCGCCCGGCTCCGGCCTCGGGTCTTGGATCCCGATATCCCGACCCCTCGCCAGCACCCAAGTCCGTGTAGGTCTTCCCCGCGGGCCGCGCTGCGCAGGGCGAAGCAGGCTAGTGCGCCCCGGCCCCGAGCGCCGGCCCAGCTGAGGCTGCAGGACGAGGGCCGCAGAGCGCAGCAGGCCCTGTCGCCCGGGAGCCAGCTTGCCTCCTTCCCGTCGCTGGGGCGCGGTCGCGGCCGCCCGCAGCTCAGGCCCCGCGGGCACCGCTCCCTGGCAGGGGTCGGCGGGCCGGCCGGGTGCGCTAGGGAGGCGAGCTAATGCGCAGAAAGGCCTTGGAACAGGGTCTGCCGCCGAGTAGGCGCTCAATCCATATTAGATAGTATTGTTTTTTCCTGAAATCCTCTCCTGCCACCTGCTTAATGAAACTGCTCATCCTGGAAGCAGAACGTTCCCCCGAAATAGCTCATCTGAGGGTTTACTATGGGCCTGGCACTGTGCCGGGGCTTTAAAAACGTTATCTTTAATTTTCACAAGCGCCGGATAAGATAGGGACCGTTATCTGCCCATTTTAGTGTTGAGGAAACAAACACTTAGATTAAGAATTAATTCTGGGGGCTCCTGGGTGGCTCAGTCGTTTAGGTATCGGACTGCGGCTCGGGTCACGATCGCACGCTGTGAGTTCGAGTCCCCTTCCCCCCCCCCCCCCCCCCCCCCCGGACTGACACTGGGCTCTGAACTGACAGCTCAGAGCCTGGAGCTTGCTTAGGATTCTGTGTCTCCTCTCTCTGTGTCCCTCCACCACTCATGCTCTGTCTCTCTGTCTCTCTCCCTCTCTCAAAAATAAAGATTAAATAAAAGAAGAAGAAAAATTAATTTTGCTTAAGGTCTGGCAGCAAGTCAGTGGAGGAACCAGAACTCTAACCCCGACTGCCTGGCTCTCAGGCGCCCATTTACCGCTACAATGTACTGTCCTCCCCAGCACCTCTGCAGGTCCTCTGTGCAGGGGTCTTGGGGCCAAGTGGATCTTAGGCCCTGGAAGAGTGAAGGGAAAATAGGTACACTGGGTGGTTGGTTTTTTTTTTTTTTTTTTTTTTTTTTTTTTTTTAATATATGAAATTTATTGTCAAATTGGTTTCCATACAACACCCAGTGCTCATCCCAAAAGCTGCCCTCCTCAATACCCATCACCCACCCTCCCCTCCCTCCCACCCCCCATCAACCCTCAGTTTGTTCTCAGTTTTTAATGGGTGGTTGTTTAAACAAACAAAACAAAACAGTTTCAACTCAAAACAAATCTTATTGTTTAAGGCAGCTTGAATTGGGTGTTCTGTTACAACCAAATGTATCTTTATTGAGACAAAATTTACATAAGATAAAATTCGCCATTTGATCATGTTAAAGTGTACAATTCAGCGGTTCTTTATCTATTCACAATGTTGGGCAACCATCAACAGAACATTTCATCTCCCCCGCAAAAGAAACTCCATACCCATTGAACAATCACTCCTCTTCTCCCCTCCCACTAGCCCCAGGGAACCACTAATCAATCTCATTTCTGCTTCTATGGATTTGCCTTTTCTGAACATTTCATATAAATGGAATCATACAATATGTGACCTTTTGTAACTGGCTTCTTTCACTTAGGGTAATGCTTTCAAGGTTCATCTTTGTGGTAGCGTGTATCAGTACTTCCTTTTTCATGGCTGAATCATATTCTATATAGATATGTCACATTCTTCTTAGCCATTCATTAGTTTGTGGACATTTACCACTGTTTTGGCTGTTGTGAATAATGCTGAACGAGTCCTGTACAAATTTTTGTTTGAAGGCCTGGTTGCAAATCTCTTGAGTATATTCTCAGGAGTGGAAATGTTAGGTCATGGGGTAACTCTGTGTTTAACTTTTTAAAGGTAATGGCTGCATCCTTTTACATTCAATCAGCAGTGTATGAGTGTTCCAAATGTTATTATGAAAATAATGAGTATGCCTACTTTAAAAAACTGTTGCTAGCAGGCTTATGGCAAAACACAACAGTGTTTACCCAATCCCGTCTCATTCCCAAGAGACCGACACTTCCAACTGTTTTAACTGTTCCTTCGCCTCGTTTTTCTCCATATTTTAAAATAATACGCACATGTTACAGTTTCACAGTTTATCAATTTTGAACATTATGGCGACTTACAGTACTCTGTTTTCTTCCTTCTACAACTCTTTGGTTTTCCTGAAATTATCGGTTTCCATGTTTTCATTTGCTTAGTTTTCTATGTGCCTGTCTCTATTTCACAGCTTCTCCCCAAATGCCCCAAAAAGAGTCTGTCACATGACTGTAAATAATTTTGCTATATACTCAGACACAGTTTGAAGCCTTTGTTGATTTCATTTGCATTTTTGATTCTGGAGGCATCTATCCCTGAGCCCCCTGCTCCTTCCCCAGTTTGGACTACCTGTGCCCACCTAGGGCCTGAACACACCTTGGCCCTGCTGGACCTACCCTCACCAGCATCCTGGGTTGGCTCTCCAGCTTCCAGGGTCCATAGCTTTCTCTTTCATGTTGTATATCCTCATTTTGCTAAAATGCATCCTCCAGGAGTATTCTAAGATTGTTTGGGAAATTAAATATTGGAACCCTCGTATGTCCCAGAAAGTCTTTATTCTACTAGTACACATGCTAAGCAGTTTAGAATAGATACAGAAATCATTTTTCTCCTGATTATTTTGGATTTTCTTTTCTTCTTTTGAAGTCATCTGTATGCCATTGTGGGGCTCTAACTCACAATGCCAAGAGTTGCATCCTCTACCGACTCTGCCAGGGACCACCATTGTTTCCAAAGCAAAGCTTCATGGTCTTCTAATATCCAACGCCTCTGAGGGAGCCCAATGCCACTCTGACTTCTTATCTTTCTTATCTTTGGCCTGTTTTTCCTTTTTTCTCTTTCGAAGCTTTTAGGATCTTCTCTTCATCTTCATTCTTGGTGTTCTGAAATAAAAATTAATAATAAAATAATAAAAGTTGACAAAAATGTATCCGTGGTGAGGACAAATACCTGCATCATTAAACAAAGTCATTAAACAACAGTTTGTTGTGCCTCTTGGTGAACTCTTTCAGTCTAGAATCCCAGGTTTGTCAGCTACGGAAATATTTCCTATAGTATCTCCTTTGATAATTTAAAGAGATTCTTGTTATCAGGGTTTGTGGGATAATCTAAACCAGCTCCTTCATAAATATCCAGCAAAAGAGGGACACCTGGGTGGCTCAGTCGGTTTGAGCATCCGACTTCGGCTCAGGTCAGGATCTCATGGTTTGTGAGATCGAGCCCCACGTTGGGCTCTGTGCTGACAACTCAGAGCCTGGAGCCTGCTTTGGATTCCGTGTCTCCCTCTTTCTGTGTCTCTCTGTCTCTCAAAAATAAATAAATGTTAAAAGAATTTTGTATAAATAATATCCAGCAAATGCTTCTGGATGTTTCTGTGTTTTGTGTTTTGTTGTGCTTTTCTGATTATAAAGATAAATGCACACTTATGTAGAAAACTCAAACAATACTGGAAGCTATAAAATTTAACATACTTTTTAAAGATTTGATGAAAGTGGAACTGCAATAATAAAAACATAAAGTCACTTAAAAAATTTTTTTAATGTTTATTGTATTGTGAGAGAGAAAGAGCATGAGTGGGAGAGGGACAGAGAGAGAGGGAGACACAGGATCAGAAGCAGGCTCCAGTCTCTGAAGTGTCACAGCGACTGACTCAGGGCTCGAACTCACAAACTGCGAGATCATGACCTGAGCTGAAGTCGGACACTTAGCTGACTGAGCCACCCAGGCACCCCTAAAGTCACTTTTTTGTTTTAATTTTTAATGTTTATTTACTTTTTGAAAGAGAGAGAGAGTGTGTGTGAATGGGGGAGGGGCAGAGGGAGAGGGAGACACAGAATCCGAAGCAGGCTCCAGGCTCTGAGCCGTCAGCACAGAGCCCAACGTGGGGCTCGAACTCACGAGCTGTGAGATCATGACCTGAGCTGAAGTCAGACGCTCAACCCACTGAGCCACCCAGGCGCCCCTAAAGTCGCTTTTAATAGTTGCTTAGCGTTCCATCAAAAAGCTGTGCCATTATGAATTTGACCAGGCCTCTACCAGCAGGCAGTGATTTTTGGTTTCTCTTAACCGTAAATGATGCTGGGGTGCATGTCTTGTACACGCAGATGCTTCACTTAAAGTGGTCTCCTTACCTCCGCTGCCCTCAGGGACAGTGGAGGTAGGGGAAGGGTCTTGGGAAGATGAGATTCAACTTGGCCCTCAAGGAGAAGCTGTTTGGAGACTGTCTGAACCTGCCCGGAGATGACCTTGGCCTGACCTCCCTAATGGCAGTGCTTAGAGCAGCAGTTCACAAACCTCAGTGTGTACGTGGATCATCTGAGAAACTTGCTTCCCAAGCTACACCTCAGAGAGTCTGATTCAGTCTGAAGAGAGTTCTGAGAATTTTCATTTTAAACAAGCACCACAGCCGATTCTGATGTAGATGACCACACTTGGAGAAATATTGACAGAGGGGAAAGTGCGGAGAGGTAAATAGTGTTCACCGAGGAACAGGAGGGGCTGTGGGGGCTGATAGGGAGGATAATTAATTAAGCATCTTTGGTCATCCCAGGAGACCAGGCTCCAGTGTGCTTTGGGTTAGGACAGAACTAACTTCACCAGCTGGCCTTTGTTCTCCAAAAGGATCCAGTGATTCTGATAGTCATGTAGACAGACCTCAAGTTCCCTAGTCTACCCCTAAACTTTCCTCCCCTCCCTTGTGGTCAATGTTATTCAGTTAAGAATACAGGGATACATAGAAACATCTTAGCATGTCCCCCCTCCCTCCCGCAGCTCTGGCTGGGAAAGGTGGGGGCCACCCCAGGTCATCAGCAGAGATAACCAAGGTTAGGGATGCTGCTGGAAAGTGGGAGAACAACACCAAGTCTTTTTTTTTTTTTCACTTTTATTTTGTAACGTTTATTCATTTTTGAGAGGCAGAGAGAGACAAAGCATGAGCGGGGAAGGGGCAGAGAGAGGGAGACACAGAATCCGAAATAGGCTCCAGGCTCTGAGCTGTCAGCACAGAGCCCGACCCGGGGCTCGAACTCACAAACTGCAAGATCCTGACCTGAGCCGAAGTAGGACGCTCAACCGACTGAGCCACCCAGGCGCCCCTTTTCTTTCTTTCTTTCTTTTTTTATTTTTTTCTTTTTTTTTTTTAACGTTTATTCATTTTTGAGAGACAAAAGAACAACACCAAGTCTTGGTGAGGATGTCGTGCAACAACACTCAGAAGTGGAACATAAATTGGTCCAACCACTCTGAAAAACAGTTTGACTCAGTGATTCCACTCCAGGGTATATACCCCAGAGAAACTCTTATACTTGGGCTGCAGGAAACATAAACATCCAGGAGTTTTTAGCAGCATTGTTGAAAACAGCAAAAAACTGGAAAGAATCCAAATGCCCTTGGATAAAAGAATAGCTAAATTCATTGTAGTGTATTCACACAATGCAATACTGTACATAGTACAAATGAACAAACTGTATACACATCAGCATGGATGAATCTCAGAACAATAATATGTGAAAAAGTAATTCATAGAATAAATACATTCCTGTTAAATTTAAAATAAAACTAGGGGCACCTGGGTGGCTCAGTCATTGAGTGACTGACTCTTGATTTCAGCTCAGGTCATGATCTCACAGTTCATGAGTTCAAGCCCCCCACCCGGCTCTGTGCTGACAGTGCAGAGCCTGCTTGGGATTCTCTCTCTTTCCTTCTCTCTCTATCCCTCTCCTGCTTGAGTGTGCATGCTCTCTGTCTCTCAAAATAAATAAGATAAGAGGGGCGCCTGGGTGGCTCAGTCAGTTAAGCGTCCGACTTCGGCTCAGGTCATGATCTCGCGGTCCGCGAGTTCGAGCCCCGCGTCAGGCTCTGTGCTGACAGCTCAGAGCCCGGAGCCTGTTTCAGATTCTGTGTCTCCCTCTCTCTCTGCTCCTCCCCTGTTCATGCTCTGTCTCTCTCTGTCTCAAAAATAAATAAACGTTAAAAAAAAATAAGATAAAATAAAATACAACAAAAAATAAAAATAAACTTTATATTGCTTGGAGACTTGTGTGTGAAAAAAGAAAAGTAAAATATTGTGGGACAAATTCAGAAGAGTGGTCACCTCTGGGTCAGGCAGGGGATGAAACATTTGAGACTGGTAGTGTTCTAGTTCTTAAGTAGGGGGGTGGGCTCACAGGTGTTTGTTTTATTATTATTATGCACATGACTGTATATGTATAGAACATTCTTTTGGCTATATCAAATATTTTAAACTATAAAAAATAGAAAGAAATTTGAAATCCCCTGGCCACTACTGTGGTCTCTCAAAGTGATTTATCCTTTGTACCCACCCCATTTCTCCTCCAACAGGCACTGTGGACCAGGAAGTAAGATATCAAGCCTGAAGAGGCCAATACAAGCTTGCAAAAATCTACCTCCATCTCACCATTCAGAGACCTATTCACCTCTTCTGCCCCATCTCAGTCTGTTTCTCATAGACTATACCTGTCACTAAGTAAAGGCCTCTTTTCCCAGCCAAATATGCAGCCAAATATGATTGCATATTTAGCTAGTATGGCATTTTTCTGTGACAATAGTACTGTGCTTGGGACATTGTTTTCTGAACAAGCAAGGCACCTTAGCACTTACTTTTTCTTATCTTAATGCATCACTAGCACCCACTCTTTTCCATTCACCAGTCTCACATCCGGCTGGGTCATCCAGCTTCCTTTTGAATCTCCAGTGATGGTCATCTTCCACTCCCTTCCTCATGGCCTCTGAGCTCAGCAGCAGGCCTTGGGGTCTCCTGGGCCTTGACAGTTCTCCCTCTGCCATGTTTCCTAATTCAAAGACCACTGAACCTTTGGAAGAGGGGCAGAGCTCCTGAGGTGAGGTTTTTCCTTGACTAATGCAGTTGACTGGATTAGGAATTCTAAATAGGCAAGTTCCAACCCCCCCCCCCCACTTGCCTCCTGATTGTGTGACTTGGGGTGGGCGCCTCATTCCCAGGGAGCCTATCGTTTGCCTAAGAGACGGAGAACATTGTCTTTTGGGATGTTGATAATGTGCCAGGACCACTAAGAAGTGGAAAAGAACTTGAAGTTCATCTAGTTTAACCCACTTGTCTTAAAGAAAAACTAAGGGTAGGTTGGGGAAGAGACCTGGATGGGCTAGGAATGATTTAATGGCAGATATTAGAGTAGAAGCCAGGCCTCCTGTCTTTCCATTATCTTCTCTCCCTGTGGCTTGCTGAGGCATAAAGGTGAGGGAGGAGGACATACAGCCACTTAACTTAGTCCTGTCCCAGCTCCATCCAAGGCCAAGACACTCAACTCTTAGAAGATGTTGCTTTTGAAACTGCTAATGAGGCTGACACGATCTGGGGGCGGAAGGAGCCTGCCTCACCTATCAGCTGGTCCATTGCATAATCTGGCAAGCTGAGACCTGAGGCTCTTCCCACGTGAGGCCCAGCTGTAGAGAGGAAAGGTCAGGGTGCAGAGAATAATAAAAAATCGGGCACTACCTGTACCTCTCTCTCAGACGCTACCTGCTCTCCCCACAGG